>NC_048265.2:20306250-20612501 GCF_005286985.2 Setaria viridis | reverse complement strand
AGGGTAAGGACTACTAAATTGTGGCCACAACTGCGAACAGACTGCCAAGCAATTAAAATAATCAACATAGTATTTGCCTCCAGCAGGTTGTACAAGCTATCCTGGTATCCTGTGTTCATGACCATGTTGGACTACAAGAGAAACTCGTTTGGGCCCACCTTATTTAACCAACATCCCTTTCCCACAATGGTTTTATCAAACTAAATTCATGTGCATCCAAGAAAATCCACACTGAAAATCATGCCATTGTGATACTAGTTTTAATTACTACATTGAGCTCTACTCACTGCTATCAACTTGTGCATATAATACAAGGTAAAATTGAACTAAATTTAATTCCTTCACCTACCTGTGGTGTTGGAGATGGAGGGGCAGCATCCATAGGAGAAAGTGCTGCAGCTTTGTTGGCCAATTTGTACAGTGCTGCTGAACCATCTTGTTGATGTTTCGAGCTCATGGAAGTCAGAAGATCAAGAAGCAAGTCGAGACCTGGATTAAACAAAAATTTAATCCATGCAGAACATCAAAACGTCGAATGAAAATGAAAATATACCATTTTCAGTGGATGCAAAATTGTTTATACCATTATTATCAATGAAAATTGTGCTTTGATCTTCAGGGGCACAAAGGTGCGCCAGAGCCAGAGCAACACGTCTCTGCACAGTTTTCTCTCCTACTCGCATCATGTAAAGCAAGTGTTTCAGCACCTGTAAACCATCACATGGGATCCAGCGGTATAAATACTAGTCTAGCACATTGCAAACAAAAAAAATATATAAACCTTGTGACCAAGCTTACTCGCCCATTTATCTTCTCCTCTAACCTCTTCAATGTTTTTGCCACACAGTCCTTTGTTGCCTGAAAGTAAACATAACCAAATCAAAAACAGTCACAACAAAGCGAACAATTTATGTTTGTATTAATCTCAGACTTGTTATCTCCACTTGGTGCTGATTGGGTGAAGAAAACAAGGGTGCGAACATTTAAGAGTGAGTTTGAGGCTCTAATGGTGAAGGAAATTGAGTCTGTCGATGAGTTTGCTGGGAAGATTAGGGTGTGTTCGGCTCCTGGGTTAGCTTGCCTCACCTCACCTTATCAGGCTAGGCAAGCAGAGGCGAGCCAAAAACGCTCTCCTGCAAAAGCCAGGCAAGAGCGCTCATCTAGCAACCAAACACGTCCTTAGTACCCTGGCAAGCAAATTTGAAGCTCCAGGGGCTGGCTTGGAGTGAATGTGTAACCGACTAAAAGCATATGAAGAGAGCATACAGCTGAGGCACATGCGCAGATATCAGCTCCTTCTCACTCATGCGGAGTGCCAGGCATGTATGAAGTCCAGAGGCTCATTGTCTAGCAGCAGTCACAAGAAGTCTAGCAACAGCTGGGGTGGCAGAAAGTCCCACAGCTATGGACATGAATGCGGCAAGGGTGGCTGCAGTGGCCAGGAAGATGATGGGAGTTGCAATTCCAGCACAAACTGTGACAAGAGAAAGATCCAAGTGTTTTAACTATCAGTCTAAGTGCAAGGACGGTGATGGGAATCGTCATTCCAGTACAAGCCAGGACAAAACAAAAATCAAGTGTTTTTAACAGCAGGAATTTTGGCCACCTCATTGCTACTGTGAAGAGAGGAACCAGCCTAGATTATGGCTGTTTCATATAAGGGAAAAGAAACAGAGCTCATGCTCAATGAGAAAGGTATGAAGCCTGATCCTCGTGGAGATGCAGAGTTGTATACTGTATTACTGATGTGTCGAACCTTGACACTGCTGCTAACAATCACATGATGAGTTTATTAAGTGCTCTCAGAAACAAAAGTTTGTAGCACTACCCTCATGTGAAGCAAAGTTTATGTCGGTAACAGTTGCTGCTCGTCAAGCATTGCTGATGAGGAGTTTGCTAAGTGCAGTGGCCGGTTCTGAGCCCAAACCAGTCGAGTTGTTTGTTGATTACAAGGCTGCCATAGCATTGATGAAGAATCTCATGTTTCACGACCGCAACAAGCATATTGGCACTCCCCTATCATTTCATTTGTGTGATTGTTGAAAAGAGAAGCAGATTAAGGTTGATTATGTATGCACTCGTGAGCAGCATGCAGACATTCTTACAAAGTTTCTTGCAAATATCGAGACTGCTGAGATGCAGCATTTACTTTATACAAAAGATCGCAAGCTAAGTCTAGATTAGAAGGGAGAATGTTACTACAACCTTCAACGTACCTGAACAATAAATTCCCCATCTTGCAACTTTTGGACACCTCCCACTTTAATGAAATCGGAGACATAGTCCTACAGTGAAGTAAAATGAGAAATACAAGAGAAACATGTTTCTGTACCCTCTCTCTCACAAGAGCGCGCGCAAAGAAGGAATTGTGTGAAATGAATAACCAAAAAGTGGGAAAACAAGCTTTTCAGAAATATGGGCACCCTTCTTTTGAAAATAAATCATGAATTACCTCATTATCTGCAACTCCGTAAAGGGCAAATGCAGCGTTATGTTGCAGAGATCCATTTTTTGAATCAAGAAGTTTTAACAAAGGCAACAAACCACCGTTATATGCAATACCTGCTTGGTTATGTGTGTCCTGGAAAAAAATCTTTAGATCAGATTACAAGTAATAACGAAGCTAAAAAACAAACTAACGACTCCACTAACCCATAAGTAAAAGGGAAAGGTGTATCTGGATGCCTCTTTATATTATATCGAATTAGTCAAACAATCTCACAAGGAAGTTATGTGCTGAGGTTTGCTACGAGTCTATGATAAATATTATCTACCACTGACAAATTGGGTCTTTCCTAGTGCTCCACATGGCGCTAGTTGCACAGTAGACCAGCTCCTAGCACCTAATCAGCGATTAGGCAGGCCTAGGGAGGATAAATCAGCTAGGTGTCTAGGCAGACAGTGTCACCTAGGACCTAACGCCTAGGCGGATGCCAATGAGTACACTGATCTTCCCCTTCAAACCACATTTAGGCCTTACACAGGTTCAAAAGTTCTGCTAAGATAGGTATAGGTAGGGTTAGTTGTCAGAGTATATGGTGGAGCGAAGAACAAAAGACAGTATTCTATGCAGCCAACATTCAGGTTCTTGAAGCTCTGCTATTTTATGGACAAAAGCTAAATAACTTCAGTTTTCCAAGGTGCACTACACCTAACCAGCAGACAAACTCAGGTTGATTCTTTCAAGAACGAACACACTGGCTACAATTTTTGGCCTGACTATATCATGATATTTGCATCCCCACAAGTAGTTTCCATCAACACGAAAGAGCGAGAGAACAAATTTGAAAAAGTTATGTGGTTTTTATGAGAGAGCAACAAATATTATCTAAGTTGTTTTACTTTCACTGCTACACTGATTCTCCATAACAGATAACGGTAACGTAACTGACAAACATAAAAAAGAACATGCTAAACAAAAAATGAAAACTAAACCTGGGCAAGTCTCCCAAGTGCAAAAGCAGACATCTCTCGCAGTTGGACATCAGCTGACTGTAGCATTTCAATTAGTGGTCGGACTGCACCCCTTTGCACAATATGGACCTGTAAACAAATCTATGAAGTTAAGAAAAGAACAACTAAAAACCATCCTAATTCTGTTAAAGCGTTCCCGTTCCTTGAGATATATTATTCCAGATTTCCTTGTACTTGTATACTATAAAAGATTCAAGAGTTAAATACGCCGGAGGTCCTTAAACTTGTCCCGCCGTGCCACATAGGTCCACAAACTCTCAAAATCGAAATCTAGCACCCTAAACTTCTTAAGTGATTCACTGGAAGTCCATATCGCTTCGTCAGCGCTTTGTTGCTGATGTGGCATGCCTTGGTGGAATGTGTTTTTGCATTATCCCCCTCACCTTGCTTGTTCCCTATCATCTTTCCCCCTTGCGATCTCTATCCCCTCTCCTTCCTGTTCTGCAGCTGGATTCACGGAGGCGCAGGAAGATCAGTTTGGATTCAGACGGCACACAAGATCCGTCGAGGCAATGACAGCACTCGTCGTTCTTCGCATGGAGCCGTGGAGGAGAGGCAAGTATTTCTCGTGGATGAGCCGTGAGCGAGCTCATCTGCACGATTCCGTGGAGGGTGAGCTCATGCAGCGATGAGGATTGAGCTTTGTTCCTCCTGCAGCTCATGGGCCGAACGTTGCCAGCCTCAATCCTGCCGAAGACGTCGAAGCCACGCTGGCAACGGCAAGCGGAGGGCGGAGGGTGCTGACGGTGCAGCCACTAGGAGAAGAACTCGCCCATGGTATTGCAGTCTCAGGTGGCCGCCACCAGCACCCTTGGGGGACAAGGTCGTGGAAGCTGTGCGTGCGGCTGCGCTGGTGAAACGGCACCCACACGTTGCTTTGACCTTCACGACAGCGGTTGTACAGCGGCGCCCACGCGTCGACAAGCACAGCCATCTCAGTAGTTGCAGGAGGCAAACTCAATGGAGGGTAAGCCGACATGCTGGAGCAGCAGTGGGGGGCGGAGCTCAGGGGGAGAAAGAGGTAGCTGAGCTAGAAGATGACAAAAACTAAGGTCTTTTTTGCATATATCCATCCATGTGGCACCACGTTGGCATGCCACGTCAGATCTAAAAGTCCATTGAAGGGGTATGGACCTCCGGTGAATCACTTAACAAGTTTAAGGTGGTGGATTTCGATTTTGAGAGTTTGTGGACCTAAATGGCGGGACAAGTTTATTGGCCGCTGGTGCATTTAACTCAAGATTCAATTGGTTAGTTCATTCTTTTTCTATCTTTCCCTCACTCCCCAAAGATAAGGATCAGTCTGCAGTTCATTAAAAATTTCATTTCCATCACAATATGTAATTCGCATAAATTGAAAGCTATATATGCAACTACCAGTTGTTTTCCACTGAAAATTTTATCCCCACTGCAGTTTGCAATTCGCACCTCATAGAGATGCAGTTGCCAACAGTGTTGACTAACAACCAGTAGATTTGTAAAATTTACTAAGACTTGTAAACAATGAGTGAGGCATTTGTCAAGCACCTTGCAATCAGAGTCGGCAGAAGCAAATTGCCCTAGCAACAAAGCAGCCTCTCGTTGGCTTTCTGTACAAGAAGAACTGAAAAACGAAGTGTTTCATTCATCAACCAGATATTCTTGAGATGAGTTAGACCAGCATAGATCCCAAACTAGAGCAAATCATAGTAATACCCTTTGAAAATTTAAGCAACAGTGAAGAAAACCTTCTCAGATGAATAAGATGATGTTCTAGACTACGAACGTTAAGGATATGGAAATGGAACAGGAGTAAGTAAGAATGTACAATCTTACAATTGAAGGTTTCTTAATATATAATAATTAGCTTTTTTTAGTTGCTTAAATCAGTAAAGTTTATGCATTCAGAAAAAAACATGTACACTGGTGTCCTCACAGTACTTGACAATTAATAAGGTATATTCAACAGAGCAATTAGTCTATATTATAATAATTCAAAGTTCCCATGCACAACTAAAGAATCAATAATTTCAGCAGAAACCAACTAATATTGTAAAACATTTCTTTGTGTGCGATAAAGCTGCACCTTCGTATCATGACCATACCTTAATAATCCAATCACAGGTTGCAGTGCCCCGGCATTAAGAACCTCCTTCTTGATGTTTGGTGACGAATGAACCAAATTTCCAATAACACCAACCTAACGTGTCAGCAGAGAGTATTTATTAGAGTACATTGCAACAAACATTAAATAGATCATGAATATAATAGTTCCAAGACTATGGTCATATTCCACCCACTCATTTTTTATTGTTAAAAAGTTGATATAGACAGGTAGTCTTGCACTTGTAGAAGTACAAATGAGCATAGAAGTGACCTTATGGGTAAATGAGCATAGAACATCATGCTTGAAATATAAGCATATAACTCAGACCAACTTCATGCAACTTATTGTTTTGCACAAGCAAAGAGGTGCAGATTGATATTTCTAAACATGATCCAAGTAGCTGGTGCCGAATGGTTTTTGCAATATTCCATGAAACAAGTAAATAGCTTCACCCTCTAGTGTAATATGTAACACCCCACACCCCATCAAATTAGTAGTCTGTTAGCAGTGGTATTGTTGGCTTATTTGGTCCTGTTGTGTCGGTGTGGTGGCTTACTACTATCTTGGGAGTTTAGGCATGTGAGGGCAAAGTTATAAGCCTTGATGCTCCAAACTAGCATCTCTTGGTTAACCCTTTTACACAAAAGCAAGGATGAAAGTGTAAGAGGTGCTATGCGGATGCATGAGCCCACCCCACATGGGGGAAGCAAATTTTGGGCATAGCACTGCTCACCAAGAATCAAATACAATAACAACAACAACATAGCCTTTCAGTCCCAAGCAAGTTGGGGTAGGCTAGAGTTGAAACCCAACAAGAGCCACAAATCAGTGTTCGGGCACATGAATAGCTGTTTTCCAAGCACTCCTATCCAGGGCTAAATCTTTGGGTATATTCTATCCCTTCAAATCTCCTTTTATTGCCTCTTCCCATGTCAATTTTGGTCTTCCTCTGCCTCTCTTCACATTATTGTCACGCCTTAGGGTTCCACTACGCACCAGTGCCTCCGGAGGCCTTCGTTGGACATGTCCAAACCATCTCAGCCGGTGTTGGATAAGCTTTTCTTCAATTGGTGCTACCCCTAATCTATCACGTATATTCTCATTCCGGACTTGATCCCTTCTCGTATGACCACAAATCCAACGCAACATACGCATTTCCGCAACACTTATCTGCTGGACATGTCGTCTTTTTGTAGGACAACATTTTGCACCATACAGCATTGCATGTCTAATCGCCGTCCTATAAAACTTTCCTTTTAGCTTCAAAGTAATCAAATGCACTAAAAAAATTAATAAATTTTCCAAGTAATCCATGTATGTGTACCATGACAAAGACTAGCCTGCACCAGAGCCCAAAGGTCCCAAAATTATTTAGTTGTGTTGCCAAGGCTCCTAACCTTCAATTTTAGCATCAGAGGTCCCTGAACTAGCTTAATTCAGCCACTAACGCTTATCACAATTGACATAAAAGTGACATGGCGACCATGGAAGGGACCTCAAAGGCGCTTAACTCTATGGCTCTGTCAATCCAATAAGCCCCACTAGTTTGGCTAAAGTCGGCTCTATGTTATATCAATATCAATGCACGAACCAAATTAATATAATGTCATGGATGATGATCAGAAAAATGGCACCTTATACATGACAACAAACGCTTAAGAAATTATGCAACGCCCCAGGTGAAAATGTGTTGTGTAGCAACATACAATCTGGAAGGTAACTGCAGCCAACTAAATTAAGTTTCATTCAGCCTTCGGAAATACACCTAGAAATTTTCCATGCAAACCAGGATGGAGTCCAGCATGAAATTTTTCTAGCTAAATGTACAATGCTAACTAAATGCACAATGCTATGGTCCAGCATTAAGCTTTCAGTATGGAATGTTAAAAATTTACATTCCATGCAGCCTTAAAACAAATGTTGATTAAGTATTGTACAAAATTGGAGAAAAACAGCACCAGACAGAAGCATATGACCATTTCTCTATAACAAACTAACTCTAATAGATGGATAACATGGTGTAAAAACACTGTTAGAGAAGTGGAGTACACAAAAAATCAGAGTATTCAGTGTCTTACTGCTTCATAGTGAATTGCAGCATCCTCTGACCGCAGCATTAAGATCAAAGTTGGCAAAGCGTTGCATTGAACAATCTGCATAAAAGGGAAACTTTACCATGCTGTATAGGCATAAAATCATATGCAAGTTCAGATGTCAAAATCTAAAATAAATGTTGGCTTCATTTATTTTGATGTCTCACCAGGGCTTTGTTCTCATCATTTTTAAAAGCTAGAGTACGCAAGGCCCCTGCAGCTGCTCTCTGCACCTTAAGATCCTGCGATTCAAGCAATTCAACAAGGGGTGGTATTCCACCTTCCATTCTGCAGTGGAACAAAACCCTCAGCAACAAGTGAAAAATTCCCAAGGAACGTCGAAGATCAAAGAGGCGTAGAACAAAAACCTGACGCTAGTTTTGATGTTGCTATTTTCATGAGCGAGATTGGTAATTGCATCAGCTGCTCTCTTGATGACACTGTTAACTACCCTCGAGTTTGTAGTATTTTTCTGCCTTCTCAAGAGGTTCACAAGCGGAGGTAGGGCACCAGCATCAACAATAAGTTGTTGATGTTCAGGCTGTTGCAGCAAGACACCGAGTAAATGACTAAATTGCTCAAAGCACAATTATAACTTGATGAAAACTGTAACAGTGAAGCATACACACTCAAAGCATAATTATTCAAGGATTCCTATAGGGTATTGGAGACTAGGATATGCTTTTCCTAAGTTTCTATGTAAACGGTACTAGAGATGACTAGCGATACACCAAGTAAGGATCACTTTGGTAGGTTGGATGTTACTACAGTTTAAAAGAAATGCAGACGCGTCAGGATGCGGGCTAGGAGGTTCAGGATTACTGTGTATGGGGAAGTTGAAGTCCCTAACTATGTCACAGGAAACTTGAATTTAAATTCACAGCCCTATGTAGAGCACAAATTTGACAGTAATACAAGCAATTGCAGTAGAAGGGAAGAAAAATTTAGACTAGAACTCAATTAGGAAATCAGAAGGAACCTTTACAGCTAGGAGACCCAGAGCGAAGGCAGCGCCCTTCTCGACCTCATGCTCGAACGGCCGCAGCTGCTGATCCTCCTGCGCCGCCGCCGCCGCCGCAGGCTCCTCCAGGTGGCCCACCAAGGCCGGCACGGCGCCGCCCTCTACGATCACGTTGGCAACCTCCTCTGCGCAATTGACAACCACCAGATCCGCCTCAGTAAGGGTGCGGGCGCACGGATCGGCGCGGCCGGCGTGCGGTTGGGCGAAGGGAGGTTACCGTTTTTGGCGAGCTCGGCGAGGACGTGGGTGGCGCGCTTGGCGGCGACGCGGTCGGCGTGGCGCCATGAGGAGGCGCAGCGGAGGAGGACGTCGACCTGCGTGCGGACCTCGCGGGCAATCGCTGCTTGGGAGGAGTGGCGGCAGCAGATCTCTGAGGCCGCCGCCGAGCCGTCCTCCTCCTCCTCGTTGTCATCGTCGGCGCCCGCGCTGCCGAGCGAGGACGCCGCGGCCGCTGCCGCTGCCGCTGCCGCCGCGGCGACGGCGGCGGCGGCCGCCTCGTCCTCCAACTTCCGCTTCTGCCCCTTGCGGCGCGGGCGCTGGGGCTGCTGCTTCTGCTGCTCCGCCTCCATCCGAGAGGTCGACGGCGGCGGGGTGAGCGTGTCGGAGGTTGAGGAGGAAAAGGCGGAAGGAAGGAGTTTGCGCCCAGCGCGATAGGGTATATTTCGTGTTCGGTGGAAAACTAGAAATGGGCATTTGCTGTAAAAAACGGTTCAGTTTTTCTCACATTTTGTGCTTTACTTCGATCAGATATATTAGAGTTGTACATATGTTGAAGTTTAATTTAAAAGGCAGCTAGTATTTGAATAAGTAAAGTGTACGGAGATTTCATTTAGTCTATCCGGAGGTTTCATTTAGCCTCCGCTCCAGTTTTTCCAACTCCGCTCCCAAACCATCTTACCAAATATCTCCATCTCCAACAATCCTGACTTCAGAAAAAAGATGAATCTAGAAGGCAACTCTAAGGTTTTTCTAGAGCACATCAAAGGATACTCCGAAAGCACAGGTTTCGTACCTTCTCTTGGAGTTGGGTGGAAACTACCCACCAATACCACTTATTACGCATACCGGTTCGAGAGTACAATAGATCGACGCCCCCTCCTCCCCCCGACTGTTCATTGGCGCCCCCCTCCCCTTCCCTCTCGCGACTGTTCTGTGCTGCCGCCTCCTCCTCCCCTCCCTCCGGCGCCCAAAACACCGGCAGCCTCCTGTGGGCTCTCGAGGAGCGGTACGACTTCAGCCCTACCTGGAGCTTGCACGTGGTCGTCTGTGATCCCCTCGAGCGGCGTTACAAGGCGATCCCTCCCTTGGTCAAGCCCGACCGCTACCACATCCACTCCGGGCCATTCCTCCTTGACGTCGACGGTCGGCGGCAGCGGCGGCGGCATCGACTTGTTGAGCTTCAGGGTGATGTGCGTGATCCGTGACCGCCGCCGCTGCTACCGTGGCTCCATGTTCACCTTGCGTAAGCGTGACTGCGGCTCGTGGCACAGGTACAGCGTGGACGGGCAGAGGATGAGGCTCTTCATGGGGCACACTAGGGCGTCCCTGTACTGGCACGGCGAAGGGAAGATGGTGACGACTCTTGACCGGAGCACGGTAGAGCTCTCGTGTTCCGAGCTACCGAGTACGGAAGACTGGGACGGGCGGAGCACGGCATTGAGTGTGGCCACCGGCTGGGACGGCGAGGCATGCATCCTTACCACTTGGCCCGGCGGCGTTCTGAAGGTCTTCGCTCTGCCCCAGGGCGGCGGCGTGTGGGCGCACGAGAAGACGATAGATCTATCGGCGATAGTGCGCGGGCTGCCGGGGTACCGTCCGACGTATTTCTCCGGCGAGGTGGCGGTGTGGACCAATGTGACTGGCACGATACTGGTGGTGCTATGGTGGCAAAAGGAATCATGGATTGTGCTTGCTTTTGACATGATAGGTTCCAGATTGCTTTTGGTGTGTGTATTTCTGCAGGTAATTTTGGCCTGTGCATCAGTGTATATGTGTGAAGGTGTAAAATTAGCATTGAAAGGACCATGTCAAATTAGCCTTGTTCTGATCTGTCTTCGGTTTCATGAATGATGTATTTGATGTACAATTGGTACTTGTGACACATATTTCTTTAGATAGATGCCAAATTATTTGGTTCAATCTGCTTGTTAGTTCAATATGGTCAGTCTAGTTACTCTATAGATTTTTCTAGTACGTCGATCTTCATGCAAAAAATTAGGCAAAGAACTGTAGCAAATGGGTACCGTAGCTCGCACAAAAAACACCAACCCCAACCAAGGGTGAGAAAGACTATTTCCAACGATTCTTACAATTTCTAGAGCTGGAGTTTACACCATTAGCCAAACAGGTTCATAGCTCCCTATTTTCCTAGAGTTGGTGGAGTGGAGCTAAAAAAAGGTGAAGTTGGTGGAGTGGAGCTATTTTTTCTGGAGCGGAGCAGTCCCAAACACGCTCTAAATACTCGGCGTCCAAATTAGCTACACGTGGGATTAGATCAAGCGTGGCATGTTCATCCTAGATTTGGTAGGTTTTTGATGTTGTTGGTGATTAATGCATTTGGGTCGTTGAGATGAACTCCTACTTTCTCCTTACCCCCTTCACCCCTTCCTTCCGCAGACATCAAGCCTTCCCTTCGAACCCCTAGCCTCCCCCGTCCCTACCCAATTCCGTAAGTACCATCTATCGTGCTAGCCCATAGGCATCCTTCTGCACAATACGCATTAAGATAGCTACTCTATCCCAAATATTGCATTCAATTATTGCTTTCCTCAGGACCTCATCTGTTTCAAGTGTTTGCCCACCATGAATGTAAAATTCTCCTAGTCCTGTTACCTAAAACCTTTAAACCTCTTACTACTTAGTCCTTCATCATCTAAATTTAGAAGCTGCAATCATTCCTCATATGTAGAAAGTTCCATCCCCATTGTCAACATTCTCTAACCCGCAGCCTATCATTTGAGTTTACTACAGATATCTTTTCGCAGCTTTCAATTTTTTGCCTTTGGCAGCATCTTCATCAATCACACCTCCATCCATATTTCTCCAAAAAAGGTGATCATCTCCATCTTAAATATCATAGTCAATGTCTACAAAGTCAATCATCATCATTTCCACTTGTAGGTTCAACTTCTATTTCTTTGAGCTACACATCATCCATCATTAAGCTCGTTAGTAGTTTTGGTAAAGTGTATCTCCGGTCTTCAAACTTGTTTGGGACGTTACTTAAACTTGTTATATCACTTGAGCACTAAATATCAACAACTAACACATGATTACCTATAGAAATATGGCCATCTCTCTTACTCCACCCATCAGGAGTGACTTGGAGCTCTCTTCCCGACCATCGACAGAGAAAATAAGAAAGAAGTTAGCATATGGCATACATGTCGTGATGTATTTTTTTCATTGGTTGTTATTTGGAAAAAAAAATTATATGTATGACAAGTTGAAAAAAATTAAATGATATGGATTCCACATGGAGGCCAAGTAGGCATATTGAAGTTGAATACATACATTGAATCTTGAGTGAACCACTTAGTAAATTTAGGGACCTAGATCTGCAAATTGCTAGTTCGAGGAGCTAGGTGTCATCCACGAACAAGTTTGAAGTTTGAGGATCATCTGTGTAGTTTGTTCTTCTACAATAACAACCATCAATCGATTATATTTCCTAAAATAATTACCAACATCCACCACTATAAAAAATAACTATATAACTCCTCATCTAAAGCATCAAGTAATGACCTTATATAAATAATATATAGTAACTCCTAAATTTACATCAAAATTATCCACCTATAGTGTTTTTGAAAACAGACTAAAGTGATCCCATAAATATGCATCTAATTAACTACATTTGGCAATGTTAAAAGTATCCCAAAGTACACCTACATATACTTTTGTATTACCTAATTCTATGACATATCCCTTGTGGTTGTCATGGGCTTACCCAGATTCGTATCTTAGAATTAGCGGAGGTTCTCACATTTTTCTTGGAGTTATTTGATGAATTAATGACAACATTCTTCCAATGATAGGAGAGGTGCTGGTCGACAATGAGATGCTTATGGTGATTTTGTAAATCTCAAGATATCTTGATCTAGTCTCTTTATTGGTGCTCATAGGATAGGTTGTGCATGCACATGATTCATAGGGATTGTCGGATTTAGTGACCGACAGTCCACCAGGGGGTTATCCAGGTGGTAGATTTGTAGGCGGGGGAGATTGTGAGACTAAGAGCTCGAATGGTAACACAGGGGCGCAAGGTTTAGACAGGTTCGGACCTCCAGAGAGTAATGCCCTACGTCGTGTGTTCTGGTGGATTGTATTGCTGGTATGGGATGCGAAGAGTTAACGTGAGGTGGGATGAGTTGAGGTGCGTTACCCTCGGGGGGCGCTCCTGGCTGCCTTATATAGGCTGATGGCCTAGGATTACAATCGGATAGGATCTAATCCTAGTCGGTTGCTACATGGAAAGCAATCTGAGTCGGTTTACAACAAGTAGCCCGTGATATTCGGCAGAATTCGTTTGCCCGGCCTCCGGACTTGTGCTCCATGTATCTTCATGACTTGGCCCGCATGGCATGGTCGAGCGAGCCCACCTGTCAGGGCCAACTAGTATCCTGATCCATGGGGACCCGTGGGTACCCTTATGTAACAGCTGCCATTTCAGTCATTAAAAGTGACTTTGAAAAGTTGGAAGCAAGTCAAGAAGAAAAGAAAACGAAATTGGCCGAAAATCAAATTCGGATCAAATTTGACCGAAATTTGGATTTTGAATTTGAAATTCAGGAAAATTCGGCAAAAATGTGGAATACAAGTGTAAGAGTAACTAGAACTTAAGGATCAAGAAATTGGAGCCAAACTGGTCCAAAATATCTCAAAGGAATTGAAGAAAGAAAATGGAAAACTGAAGTTACTGTTCCTCGTCTGAAAACAGAAATTCAGAAAAACAGCCTCAGAGTCCATTTTAGAAATTGAATTCTGATAAATTTTTCAAATAAGTGAATTAGAACAACTACACCATATTAAAGTATGGACCTTGGACTACAAGATTTGGGTGTTGTTGATCAAGAATAGCAGAGGGAGCTATTTCAAATAAAGGCCTAAAGTCGGCATCTTATCACTTTAAACAGCATCACTGAAACAACTAAGTCTGAAATTGACAGTGGATGGCCGACTTTGGATTTGATTTCAGGGAGATGTAGATCAAGAGGTGTACATGTTCATGAGCAAAATGGAACCTTGGGATGTTATAGAACACATTTGGGAAGAAGTTGCACTGGAAAAGAAGGATTTGGATCACAAAATTCAATCACAAAGTAAGGCAAATATCACTGTTATGTTACTGACGAACTGAATGCCGATTTCAGTCAAGTTCAGGCAAACACGAGAAACAATTCAAAATTCAGCTATGTTTGATGCTTATCTCGGGTCAGAGCCAAAATAAAAAGTGAAGGGTTCAAGTTTATCTCCAACTTTGTTTAAGCAACTTGGGGACCGTCGGATTTGGAATCGACCGTGGTAGAGCTCTGAAGTTTCGGGCGTTAAAAGAAAAGGGGGGAGGCGATGACAGAGCAGGCAGGACGTGTCGCCGCCGCCGTCGTCGGTCGCTCACCAGCGCAACGGCTAGGCCACCTCCTCACCACGCAAGCCTATGGGTAGACCACGGTGGCAACCATGCGTGCGGTAAGTCGTTTGTATAATTACCGCTCCCGCGCCGCCGTTTCACCGCCGTCTTTTTCTTACCGCCGCCGCCTTCTCTGTCAAACACCGTCGCCGAGTAAAATTCCACCGCCACACCGCACCTCCCGTCGATTCCCTCCGTCAACACCTCCGCCCACATCCCACCAGCAACCCTAGCAGCTTGTTGCCTAGCTTCTTCGTCGGCACGCCTTGAACCGCCGCCGCTTCTGTCCGCCGTCGCCGCGCCTCCCGCTCACGGTGAGCACCACCTTGCGCCGGTTCTCTTCTTTCTTGAGTAGTCGTAGGCAAGTCCCTAGGATGCCAGGATGGTGTAAGAGTAGTTGTTCGAGTAGTTTGTGCCGTCGTCGTGAGTAGTCGCGACCGGCCGAAGGTGTCGCCGCCCGCCGCCGTGGAGGGAATGGCTCTGGCCATCTCCCGAGGAGCTGTTGCCGCGCACGAGTGCATGAAGGTGTAGAGGTGCTGTCCTGACCTAGCTTCGCCGCCGGTGGGGCGCCGGCCGGCGAGTCGCGCCGCCCCCTGTCGCGCGCGCGTTTTGGCGGGAGGAAGAAGAAGGCGCTGGAGCCTTGGGCCCGCGCATCAGTGAGGAAGAGAGGGAGAAAGTGGTCGGTCGGCGGGGCGCGGAGGCCAGTGGGCCGCGGCCTTGAAGCCCAGGAGCGCGCGCGCAGTTAACCGAAGAAAGAAAAAGGGCCGGAGGCCCAGTGGGAAGCAGGCCGCGCTCGCAAAAGAAAGAGAAAAAGAAAAAGAGGGCCGTGGGCCGGTGTCGGACCGGAGAAAGGGAAAGAAAAAGAAAGCGGCCCAAAGGGCCCGTTAGGAAGAGAAAGAGGCCGGCGGGTACGTGGAACAGGGAAGAGTGGGTCCGCGCCGTGGGGCCCAGCGCGCGTGCGAGAGGGTAGGTTGGAGCCGCGTAAGAAAAGTTTTTCCGGGTGTTTTTCGGGAAAATTAGATTTCCTTTGTAGAATAATTAGTTTAAATCCGAATTTCACCATTTAAATCACAAAAATTTCTAGGAGTGTCCAAAATTAGTGAAACCAATTTTGTTAGGCTTGTTTTATTTTCCTTTATGCATTAAAATTTTTACACCCTAGAAAAATAATAAAAATTTGGGTATTTATTTAATGCCTTCCTTTTAAGGTAATTAAATAAATACTTAATATTTATAAAATGTATAAAATACGGAATAACATTTTCTTAATCACAAATTATTCTTAACTCATAGGAAATTAGGTTTTCAAGTTAGAAGTTAATTATAACTTTTTCTAAAAATAAAAGAAAAAGCCTTAAGTAGGGTTAAGTAAGAAAATAAAATTGAAGGCTAATCTTCTTGGGTTTTTGTGTGTTGACTTGCAACTTTATCATGATAAATTGTATAGTCCTTGTTGGCTTGCAACTTTATCATGAAGGAAAGTTATATAGTCTGTTATTCAAAATTTTGCATTCCTAACCCCTGCATGTATTGTGCTATAGATCCTGAAGCACCAGAAGGAGATTATTTGGAATTTTCAGAAGGATCTTCGGAGTTCGAAGAAGTCTTTGAATTAGTCCCCTGTGAAGCCAACCCGTCAGAGAATACTAACCTTTTAAGCGAACAAGGCAAGCCTCGGTGCATTTATACCTATCTATTTTGGAGTCATTATCGCATGTGTCCAATTATTGGTTATTTGCTATATGTATGCACTAAGTCTAGGAGTTGCTTGAAACCTATTCTTGTGTATGATCATGCCTTGTTTTAAGGACATCTTTGCCACTTGTTCAAACCTTAGAAGATACCCAAGTCTAGAATTGCTTACTTGCTTACATACTTGGTTTACCAACCTTAAGGAAAACTTTTGAGTCATACATGCTTTTTATGAGGAGATGATTTGGAAATAGAGAAGCGGACAGAAGCTAGAGATGTAGTTCTGTCTGCTAGATTAATTTGGTTAAGGCCCGATTCGTTGTCTTAACCTTTGATCAAGTGATAAGCATCTGATCACTTACTGGGTATGGGACCAGTAAAGCCCGGTAGGTTAGTAAACTCTATGATCGGGAATACTTCGTACCCGCGCTTGACGTGCTGGAGATTGGCGGGGGTGTAGCCTGAAACTCACATGGTGATCGGGCCAGACGTGGGGTCCCATGTGGGGGTGCATCCCTGGGTCCGGGTAGTCTTATTCCCAATCATTGATTTTGCTAATCAAAAGGTTGTTATGTACGACCTGGACAGTCGTATAAAGCTGGTGATCAGGGTACTCTCCTGCAGGATGTAAATGGATCCGGATCGCCGCAATTCTCGGTTATGAATGCACTTGATCATTGTTGAGCATTGTAGTTTAAATTCATGATATATATATCTTTGTGCTAATATTTGATGTATGACTTAACATCTACTGTTGCTTTTACCTTCTGCTCATCATTTAGAATGGTTAGGTAATAACTTAACCCAAATAAAAGATAAAACTAAGGCATCACTTGTAGTAAGCTTTTCGGCAAAAGTTGTATTAGCCAAGTACACCAAAAAGGCTAGCATACACTTTCCAAGAAAGCTATTATATTGGTTAGTCGGGTAAGACTTGCTGAGTACCCCGTACTTAGGGTTATCCCTTGTGGTTATCTTTCAGAAGCTCCGCAGGAGTCTACAGAGGAGGAAGCCCCGAAGCCCTAGGGTATTGTTATGAGTCTCACAATACCCTTAAGAAGAAGTTTTTAAACGCTCATCTCCTCCTGAACTGTTTATGTTTAATTCTTAGAACTCTGTCTAACACTGCACTGCTAAGTTTGCTTCAATCTATGTTCTGTAAATAACTCGTACCTTCTATATGTATGTAAAAATGTAATATTTGTTGATATTATCCCATCGCGGATATTATCCTGATGTATGGCTATGAAACACAACGTGGATCTTTCGAGGAGTCCTAGGAACACTCGACGGACGACCGGATTTATACCGTTTTAAATGCGTTTCGAATAATTGCTGCGTCGGTAGCAATTAGGCGCATTTAAACCAGTTTAAGTTGGACGGTTCCGCCACACCTTATCCCTCAAGCCCCCGAGCAATGTGGAGTCGAACTATAGCCTGACAGATGCGCAATGAAGCTTGTAATGTACTCGACTGAAGTGGCGGTGTCGTCATAGTGATGGAGAGGCTGCAACTCAAAAAAGAAAGAAAAATTGAAGCTTTCACAGGCGTATGGCCAAAGGCGCATTGCTATGCGACTGCCGAGCTCCAGGATGTCTGGCATCATGTAGATCGAAGGGAAGCACATGGAGGGCATCGCAAGTCGACTCCATATGGAGTAGCCCCCGAGCATTGAAGCAATTAAAGTAATTGGTCCAATGACAAGAATCTGATGTATTGTTTCTGTCGTAAAAGTGATCCACTATAGCGTCCAACCCTCAAGCGCGAGGACTGGCGAAGCCAAGGAGGCACGCTAACTTGGAATAGGCGCTCAGCCCCCAAGCTTGGGAGCCAAACGAGCCGCAGAAGCACTCCAAGTCGCCTCCCGCTCCTAGCCCCCGAACCTGGGAGGTCGGCTAGGTGGCAGGAAGCACGCCAAGTAGTTTCTGAGCTGTAAAAGTAGAATGCAAATATTATGTAAGCATATTGTAGAACATTTAATAATTAAATAGCTCGAAGTTTTATTCGGCGTATAAATAAATCCTTGCGCGTCCTGCTCTTGTGGGCCATGTAATTTCCTTAGGTAGTTAGCCTGTTATGTTTAAGCACCAGCCTTGCTTAGCTAGTAGTTTGTTGAGAGCGGATCTCGAGTTTGTAGACAGGGCATCACAAAATGAGTCGAGGTTTCACGAATTAAAGCGTGTGCTACCCATGTACTTTAGCAACCGTTAAAAGAGACGGACAAGCTGCAAAGCAATCAGAACTGTGCGGAAAAAAAAGAGCGTGCGCTGGGCACTCATAGGGCGCAACCCCCAACTGCTCGTGTAGTGGATGGACCAAGCTGTATAAGCAGTCGGAGGTGTGACCAAGGTGGTCGGCAAAAGTCACGGAGACATAGAAAAATTGAGTCATGTGGAGATATACGGAAGCCATAAAATATTTAAATGAATATATGACTTAGCTTGGTTTGTGGCCGAGTCAAAGAATGCGCCAAGTCAGTACTGTGAAGTGCGCCAAGAATGTCATGGCACTTCTGACGACACACTTCCCCCGGCTGGCCGTGGAGCGCGTCAGAACGGGCGTTGCCGAGACTTTGATGCTGGTAATCTCCCGGAGCTGGCCGAGCAATATCAACATGCCGTGGAGGACGTAGTTAAGGAACTGGACATGTAACGAAAAAACTGTAAAATGTATCAATCTGTGTCGTGGGGTAAGAAAATTTGTTGATTAACTCATGTAAAGGCAAAACTTCTTCCCTCCCTTGGTATGTTTGACAGGACACCGTGTGGCCTAGGCCTGTAGCTGCTAAGCATCTAGCCTTTCCTGGCTAGCACTCTACTGAGAGCGAATCTCGAGCTTGTAGAGGGGGCGAACGTAAGGTTGTCTAGGTTTCACATGCTAGGACGCCGTCCACATGAGTTAGTCGCACAACCTTAAGAGGGGTAGGAGAAAAGTTGGGACCTAGAGGTCGGCACGTAGCGAGGGAAGCCCTCGAGCGTAAAGGCGAGGTTATGGTATGTCGAACAGGTCAGACAACCCCTGAGCGTGATTAAGAGCTCGGATAAGAAAGCGAAAAGGTAGTAGGTACGCAAAGAACCTTTGAGGTTTTATTTATTCAATATAAAAATGTAAAGAGAGTACATATCTTTTAGGTTGTAAGGGTAGAAGCGCCGAAGGTGTTGGATATTCGCCACAGTCCGAAAATTGGGTGGGTTCAGGTGGGTCATCAGATTAGATCTGGAAAGACTGCACGAGTTTTTCGAAAAACACGGTAGCCGAGGTCTTGATGCCAAAAGGGGCACGGGAAGAGCCCTGCGCCAACCTTTCGAGGCGAAGTGCCATCTCGGAGAGGTTGATGCAGTCAGCAATGGTGTTGCTAATGCGATCTAGCCCTGCAATTAGATCGGAGAGTGTAGGTGGGCGGGTTGCCGCGATGATACGTTAGATCCTCTCTGAGCGAGAGATCGCTGACCTGCAGGGCAAGCGACATGATGATCCTCGGGTGAAGGTCTTGCTCCGTCGATGCAAGTCCGACGGATGCCAAGCTGGCGGTGGACACCGAGTCGGCGATGTAGGCGGTGGAGTCGAAGTCCACCGGCATGCTCCCAAAGCGAAGTTGGATCGGATTGGCGAGAAAGTCCTTCATGCTCTCGGGGAAAATGACGCCGGGGCGGGATGCCATCGAGCTCGCTGGGGAGGATCTCACGATCACCCCTACCTGGCGTGCCAACCGTCGGATTTAGTGATTGATAGTCCACCAGGGGGTTACCCAGGTGGTAGATTTGTAGGCGGGGGAGATCATGAGATCAAGAGCTCGAATGGTAACACAGGGGTGCAAGGTTTAGACAGGTTTGGGCCTCCAGAGAGTAATGTCCTATGTCCTGTGTTTTGGTGGATTGTATTGCTGGCATGGGATGCGAAGAGTCAACGTGAGGTGGGATGAGTTGAGGTGCGTTACCCTCGGGGGACGCCCCTGGCTGCCTTATATAGGCTGATGACCTAGGATTACAATCGGATAGGATCTAATCCTAGTCAGTTGTTACATGGAAAACAATCTGAGTCGGTTTACCACAAGTATCTCGTGATATCCGGGCATAATCCGTTCGTCCGGCCTTCAGACTTGTGCTTCATATATCTTCATGCATTGACCCGCACGGCGTGGTCGGGCGGGCCCACCTATCAGGAACCAGTATCCTGATCGGTGGGGACCCGTGGGTATGCTTATCCCTCAGGGATAAAGTGCACCCACGTGTGAGCGCATATGTATATAACGGGTTTCGCTAAAAACATTTCTTCCATTGTTAATAGGAGAAAACTAACTCGAATATACGTGCATAATCAGTATTATCATGCATACCACATGTATATATGCATCTAGGTAAGATTTCAATTGAATAATGCATGCAAATCACGCATACATATAGGTATGATGCAAAAGGAAAAACTATGAAAGGGTAAGAAAAAAACAAACTAATCCATAGTATATCGTAACCAGATAAAAGTAAAGTATTATGTTAGAATATGAGAAAATTAAAGGAGACAGCAGTGATAGGCAATTTTAATTAGCTGTAGGCCACAAAATTATCCATGAACGTCACCTAACATGTATGCGCATATCTTAAAATTTACTACAAGGATGCACATCTCTTATAATTTATTAGCTGGCAAGACTACACGGTGATGAATAAGCTTAAACCAACTTAGAAAGAGGTTTCGTCATGATTGATATGTAATTATTTCATGCCATTCGCTAGTTTTAGGCCGTTTTAAATATAGAATTCTCGAACAAGAGAAATAGGTAAGGCTCATGATTGAAGCTTAAACCCTCGAATATTGTGGAAGTGGAAACACATAAATTACCCACATTACCTATCTCATAGTCACATGTCACTAGCAAGAGAGGCGGATCGAGCATATTCAGCTAGTTAGTTACTTATGACGGATCGCTCATATTTTTCTAAGGTTTATTTCAAGAATTAATGGCTATTCTTTCAGCGCTATGTGCAAGCTCGTCGACAGATAGGTACTTGCGGTACTTTTCAATCTTAAGATTTTCCAACCCAACTTCTTGGAAGTGCTTGTAGGAGAACGTTCCAAGATTGAGTGTATGCGCGTATATAAGGCTAGTTTTAATGGGAGTTTCATGAGCATTAAATTTGTTGCACATCAATAAAATTGCTGACTTGGCAAAATCATTATGAGAGGGAGTTTCATCAGAAGAGAGATGATTTTCATCCCCATGACACTCAACTGGCATAATTATCAAGTTCTTAGTCTTAGTAACCGTGTAATGAAATTGTCCACTGAGACTGGCTACATCTGTAGTGTGTTTTAAAAAAAGGGAGTGAAAGAAAAGAGAGTATCTATAAATTGAAAACTCCTAAAGTAGTCGGAAGAATGAGATGTGATCCCATGCTAGAACTCCTCTGTAATTTACATGAAACTTTCTTATACTCTAAAATCCTATGATGTCATCCTATAATCTAAACAACATGCATAGGGATTTTTCCTTTTCTTTTGAATTTACCTACCTTTTTATTTAAAATTTCTTTACTCAAAAATGAGTCGTTAGCCAAGGAACCGTGTTTGGCAAATGGCATTCGCTCGTTTCCTTGCTAGGCACTGATTCAGCTCACATATCAAAGAACCGTGTTTGGCAGGACAGCAGTTTTCCTCGCTTTGCCCAGCAAGCGAGCAAGGAACCCGTGCGGCCAATCCTCGTTGACACAGCGCCTCAACGAGCCAACGTGAGCGACTTCCACGAGCTCTACTCCACATCCAGGAAGAAACCAAAATTAAGGTCCTGTTTGGCATGGCTCCAGCTCTGGGTGGAGCTGCTCTACTCCAAAACTCCTGGTAGAGTCAGCTCCACTCCAAAACTCCAGAAATAAAATGGGGTGTTTGGCTAGATGGGTACTCTCAGCTCCAAAAAAATCAATTTCAGTGTTAATTGCCATTGTTGCCCCCAATTCAGGCCCCACTTGTCATCCTCTCCCCCTCCTTTCTTCCTCCTTTCTTTTTCCTCTCTCTGTCGTTGCCCACTGGTCACCCGAAGGAAGAGGAGGGGAAGGCACCAACAGGTGGGTGGTGCTGCCGGCGGCGGGAGGTGCGGCCGGCGGCGGGGCTCGGGCGGGCGGCGGTGTGGGCGGCCGGCGGCGGGGCTTGGGCAGGCGGCGGTGGGGGCGAGCGGCGGTGTGGGCGGCCGGCGGCGGGAGCGACGGGCAGCGCTAGCGCGGTGGAGTACCGGTGGAGACGAGCACGTGGAGTCTCGGAGGAAAATAGAACGAACCGTTTTTTCTATGTAACCAGTGGCATTGGTGGGTAATTATCCACCAACTCCACGAGGAGGTTCAAAAGAGTGGTTTCTGGAGTAGCAAAAGAGGTGCTCCAAAACTCCACTTCCATTTGCACTACAGCTCCATGGAGTTGGCAACTCCATGGAGTTTTGGAGTTGGGGTGTTTGGTTGAATTTTTTGATGGAGTTGCTAGAGTTTAGGAGTGGAGTTGTGCCAAACAGGACCTAAAACTCAAAAAGTATGTTTTGAGCTCCATGGCCGTTCTTCTTCTTCTTTTTTTTAAAAAAAAAAGAAAAGCTCCATGGCCGTTTTGTCGTGTGACTGTAGTAGGATTTTGCACTACGCTACCTCTACCTGTTGTATCTGCTTGCCTCTCTCGGTTCTTCTTTTTTTTTAAAAAAAAAGAAAAGCTCCATGGCCGTTTTGTCGTGTGACTGTAGTAGGATTTTGCACTACGCTACCTCTACCTGTTGTATCTGCTTGCCTCTCTCGGCTGTCGGACCTTGAGGAGATGGCTGAATCCCATCGAAATGATATGCTCCATCTCTTGTGGACAGAGGATGGAGAGGCAAGAGAGCAAATCGATCGGCGAGGAAACCAGAGAAGGAGCCTATCCTTTGCTGGGTCATCTCTCCTTGCTCAGCGAGGCGAGGAACCAAATCATGAGCATGAGTAGCGTAGTACCAGTTGATTTTTTTTTAAAAAAGCATAGTAGTGTGAGATAATCAGATAAACAATACCACTAACCACACACGCGTAGGGTCCTGGTGGTATATGCTGGGCACTAGAATTTTCAGAAGTTTGAGAGGCTGGGACAGTGCGAGATTGCGAGGTCTGTGTGTAATAATGTGTGCACGTACTTGTTGCTCGCAGGTACTCCGAGTCTCCGATTAACTGTGAAGCACCATTTATTTCTCTGTAACCCTCACACAGATCTACCAAACACGATAGCAAAGCAGAGCTCAAAAAGGTGTTTTCTTGCACGAAATACGCATGCACGCCTTTAATTTACTTGCGAAACATTTCCCGTACAACGCTCGGAGCGCCACTGCGTTACACCCACCAAAGATGTGTCCTTCCAACCACGGCGCCCGGCTAGATATTCAGACATTTCTGTTTCAATGCAGGATGATGCGTCTAAACAGATCCGGTGCAAAATTCACTCAAATCCCAAGAACAGCCTGCCTCGAGTTTCGCGCCGATGGAATGCAGCGACCAGTTCAGTTCTGGTATCCCCCCGTGCGCTGTGTACTCGCCGCGAACCTGTACAAAATTCCCACCTGGCTACAAGAATCTGCAGGGAATACCAGGACGCTCTCTACTTTACCACCCTCCTGCTGGACCAGCGTGTTTTCTTCTTCCCTCCAAGAGTGCAAGTCCGCAAGGCCACGGCGCGCGCTCGCGAGCGCAAGCGGACGAAGCCCACGAGTCACGAGACGGTGACGGGGGCCGCATGTGATCTCGGCCGTTTTGGCGCCTTGCCCCCGCCCGGATTTGAGATTTTCCCACCCGGTTGACTTGTCTCGCGGTAGCTCGCCGTGCCGCGGAGGCTGGCTGCATTATATGCTAGTGCAAAAGCCATCGCGCGCCGTACACATGGTCGCATCTACCGTCAGAGGACGAACCCACTTACCCACCTAGTTTTACCTGCGAGTTTTGGCATCGGGCATCATCAGTTCGAGTGTCTCGCTGCGTGGTCCATTTCGTTCCATGACAACGGAAGAAACCGTCCGAGAGCGCGATCGTTGCCATCAGACAGCGTAGCCACGGCGTTAAAACCGAACTGAGACCTACGGAGAATCTAGACCAAGTTCTACACTTCTACCGGCCTGTCACATGGACGCCACGGTGACTGGTGAATGCCGAGCGCCGACCGATGCCAGTGCTGCCGCCCCCCAGTTCGTTGGAAGACGCGGGGTGTAGCCGCCGGGTACAAGTAGCAGCTGGTGCTGTTCCATTAGTACATTCCTCTGCGTGCACTGCAGGGTCTGCAGCAGCGCAGGGAATACCTGCTCAGGTCTGAGTAAAACCAAACAACAGCTACTGTCCAGTAGATTCGGAGAGTTTCTACTCTACGCTAATGGCCAATTCTCTTCTCTCACTGCAGCCACCCCCTTGTAGCTAGCGATCGAGAGTATATGTATATCTGTACGCTCGTTGCCTTTCCTTATCTCCCTGTGCACGCGCGCTGTCTCCACGAACCTGTCCCGGCTACGTACCCGGCCGGGCCGTCCTGGAGGGCCGCCGGGATATGATGGCGGACGATGCGTTCTCCCCGCCTTCTCCACCGCCGGCGCCGTCACCTCTCGCCGCGGAGGACCTCGCGGACGCGCGCCTCGCGCCGTGGCAGCCCTCCCCGTGGCCGGCGCCCCGCCGGAACGACGGTGGAGGCGGGCGGGTGAACCCCCTGTTCACCATACTTCCCGTCTCGGCGCTGGCGATAGGCCTCGTGCTGCTTGTCGCCGTGGCCGTCATCCTGGTGGTGACCCGCCGCGCGAGGCCGCGGAAGGTGGACGCCGGCGGCAGCTGCAACGGCGACGACAAGCCCGGCGCGCCCACGTCCAGCTGCGGCAGCCATAACGCCAGGTGCGGCTACGCCGCCGCCGGTAAGTAGCTGAAAACCCCGATGCGAGCGAGCGAGCGAGCGAGTCATGCGTGTAATCAGCATGTCCCTTGCATTATCTTGGTGCTGAATTCTGATGGCTCGTCTCTTTCATTTCGGTCCTCTGCCGCGGCGGCGGTGTGCGCAGGCGTCGGGTGCATATACGCCGGGCGGCTGGGCTTCTCGGCGGCGGCGCCGCGGAGCCGGGGCGCGCAGGTGTTCACGTACCGGGAGCTGGAGCGCGCGACGGACGGGTTCAGCGAGGCCAACGTGGTGGGGCGGGGCGCGTCCGGCGCGGTCTTCCGCGGCCGGCTCGCCGACGGCACCCCTGCCGCCATCAAGCGCCTGCGGCTCGACCATCGGCGCCAGGGCGAGCGCGAGTTCCGCATCGAGGTAACCCAAGCAACCCCACCGCACCACACACCCCCGCCCCGCCCCAGCTAGCGCGCGCGCACGCACGCCGCACACACACGTCGCCGTCGGCTCACGCCACCGTCCATGTGCACGTACGTGTACGTCCACCTCCGTCGCCCTCCGCGTCGCGCACGGCGCACCAACCTTATTACCCGTTGCCGCCGCGAGCAGAGCAGAGCAGCGCAGCGGGTACGGGTAGTTCGAGCCCCAGCGGTTGGTGCCGCCTGGGATCAGCCGTTGGGGCGGGCGGTGTGGCGTGGCGTGGCGTGGCGCCGGGACGTAACCTGGAAGGAAGGCAATTAACTGCGCCCGCCTGCCCGCTCGCTCGCTTCGGTGCGTCAGTGGTGGAAAGGCCAGAGCGTTCGTGCGTGAGCGTGACCGCGAGTGCGAGCCGCCTCCGGTGACAGACTGTTTCATCTCGTCTCTAGCCGGGCGCATGACCGAAGCCGATGGGGTCGGGCTCGTCCGTTGCGCGCGGATGCCTTGGCGGACGCGCGACCAGCTTGCCGAGGCACGGGAAAAAGCTTGCTCGCTTCCGAGGAGAGCTTGCGTTTCGCGGTGGGTGAGGCCCTGGCCCTGGCTCCGGTTGGTCGCGGCCGTTCGGCGGGCGGGAGGCGCGTGAGCCACGCCGATCCCGATCCTGTCGGGTACGGTGCCGCTGCTTGCCTGCACCAGCACGCCGTTCCGGGGCGCAGCACTGAAGCGCCCTGCGGCCGGCAGGGCGTGCGTACGGCGACCGGTTCCGTGGTCTTCTGGTTGGGCGCGTCACGCGCGGCGTGTGCGCTAACGAATAGTGTTCGTTGCGTCCCGGCTCGGCCATTAGGCTTTCACGATGTGTGGGCACGGGACCAATGTCACGAGCGTAATCTAGGTTTGGGTCTAGGACCTTTGGAAGCTTACGCTGGGCAATCATTGGGTGCCATGGGCCAAACTACCTTTGGCCTTGCATTTCATATTCCTAATGAGCCATCAAACGCTATCACGTTCGCTGTTTAGGGCCATGTACTAGGAGCCGCGGATGGCAGCTTGATTTACTGTGCTGTTGTTTGCTTGCGTTTCCGGTGGCGTAAGCTTGTCTCAAGACTTTCCGAGTAGTAGACTCGTTCAGAGATGGGCGCGACGTTGCAAACAGCTGCAGATCGTCAACAGAGACGTTTGTGTACCCTGCGTGGGACTGGGATCTGCCGGCAACGCATTCGCACCAGGGTGGCCGTGGACCGCTGCTGGCCCTGCTCGTTCGGCCCGGTCATTTTGACCCAAACATCTCGCAGAGTAGGAGTAGCCGAGTAGGATCCACCAACACTAGCCGTGTCCGAGAGCCCGACACCTGCACGGCTGCACTGCACACATCGATCTGTCCGTTTGGTTGCCTGACATGGTCCAGTTTCTCGATCACACGTTCACCAGTGCCAGCAATAAAGCCCGGCGGCCACAGATCATGGCAGATGCACGCAAAGCCAATACGTTGTGTGCTAATGCATGCCATGGAAGCACAGTGGGTTCATCCAGCCATTAAGGATATCTCAGGTACCGTACCAGTTGACACCGGCACGGCCGCATGGCTCACCTGCTTTGAGAGCTGAGATGAGGTCGAGCCGGTGATCGAGTTGGATCGGGGACGAAATTAACCCGTGCATGTGCTGTGTGGGTCTGTCGACGCGCGATGCTGGCTGCATTGCTTTTGCTTAGCTTTCACATTTCCTGGAACCCAGATGGAGCACAGTACAGTCCTTGTGTACCCTGCAAACCGAACTTGACTTGGCGATCTCATTGTTGGTTGCAGCAGTAATACCAATAACTGAAAAGAAACTAACTGCAAAAATGCAATGCAGGTGGACCTGCTGAGCCGGATGGAGTCGCCGTACCTGGTGGGGCTGCTGGGCTACTGCGCCGACCAGAGCCACCGGCTGCTGGTGTTCGAGTTCATGCCCAACGGCAGCCTCCGGAGCCACCTCCACCCGCCGCCCCGGCCGGCCACGGCGGCCGGAGGCCTCCCGCCGCGGCAGCCGCTGGACTGGCAGACGCGGCTGGGCATCGCGCTGGACTGCGCGCGCGCGCTCGAGTTCCTGCACGAGCACAGCACCCCCGCCGTGATCCACCGCGACTTCAACTGCAGCAACGTCCTGCTCGACCACAACTACCGCGCCCGCGTCTCCGACTTCGGCATGGCCAAGGTCGGCTCCAACAAGGCCGACGGCCAGGTCGTCACCCGCGTGATCGGCACCACCGGCTACCTCGCCCCAGAGTACGCGTGCCCCCCCTGCTTGCTTTTCGCTCTATAGGTCACTAGTTTTGTCATCGATGGATTGATCGCGGATTGCTTGCAGGTACGCATCGACGGGAAAGCTGACGACCAAGTCGGACGTGTACAGCTACGGGGTCGTGCTCCTGGAGCTGCTCACCGGCCGGGTGCCGGTCGACACGCAGCGGCCGCCCGGCCAGCACGTCCTGGTCTCATGGGTCAGTGCGTCACCACCACTGCTTACTGTCTGATCGTTCAGTTCAGCAATCATGCACGAAATGATGATTTAGGATGACGGATGGGAGGACGCTCTGAATCAATATAACAACCTACCACTGTACTGCACGTACACTAGGCTGTGTGTTTCATGTTTGACTGAACGAGTGTTTTCTTCCCGTCTCGACAGGCCCTTCCACGACTCACGGATCGCCAGAAGCTCGCGCAGATGGTGGACCCTGCCCTGAAAGGCCAGTTTGCCCTCAAGGATCTGATCCAGGTCCCGTTTCTGCTCTGCTTAGCCTGTTATTCTCCTCCATAGTCAATCTATTCTAACGATTTACCAAAGCCGCGCGCTCTCCAAATCCACTGATACAAATGCAAATGGGCAACAAAAATGGATACGATGCAGGTCGCCGCCATCGCCGCGATGTGCATCCAGACGAAGGCGGAGTACCGGCCGCTGATGACGGACGTGGTGCAGTCGCTGATCCCCATCGCCAAGCCGTCCATGTCCTGCTCCTCCACGCCACTCAGACCGGCCCTGGAGCACGTCATCTTCATGAGCTCCTCTCAGTGCGCCAACAAGACCTCATAGTCTTGGCCGTGGCTGGTACAATGGTATCCAAGACTGGGGCTGGCCATCCACAAAGCGCGTTACAGGGTTTCCTTAATGTATAGAGCTCCCCTCTTCTCCTGGGCTTGCAAAGGCATGATCGCAAGTAGTGCATCGTGATTATATTGGCGAAAGCGTACGGTGTGCTCTACCATTTTTTTTTGGATGAACTACTTTAAAGATATAAGATGAAAATAGAAATAATCTCTCTTTCTTCTGCTCATGAGCTCTCTGGGCTCTTGAACATTTGTGCAACAAGAAGAGATGGGATGGCTGAAAAGGCTCAGAAGCCCACAGATAATCAATTTATCCATGTGACAGAAAGAGATCTTCCATCGCCAAACCAACACACACTACACTACCAAGCAAAAAAACAAGCATTGGGAACGGGCCTCTAGCGAAGAGGAGGATTGGGCCGCGGTGCAAATGAGGTAGGGGCGGGCCGAATACTTGACGCCCGGGAGGGAGGGAATGGGCTGCCGAGTGAACACCGGCTGCGGATACATTCTTTCCCCTCCTACTTGAGCCCAACAAACATCTGTGCACTGTGAGTGAGACAGCCGTTGAGAACAGGAACGCATCGAGCCGCCGACAACTGCACAACAGCGAGCACCAGATCCTCTCTCGGAACTTCGGAAGGGGCAACAGCACGGTGAGTAGGTGACATCACTGCTGATCCAACCCCGGTTGATTTGCTGCGGTAATTCCTCCGCGTATTGTGAGCCTGTTTGGCTTCAGGGTGCTTTAGCACCCGTCACATCATATGTTTAAATACTAATTAGGAGTATTAAATATAAACTAATTATAAAACTAATTGCACAGATGGAGTCTAATTCGCGAGACGAATATATTAAGCCTAATTAGTCTATGATTTGACAATGTGGTGCTACAGTAACCATTTGCTAATGATGGATTAATTAGCCTTAATAGATTCGTCTCGCGAATTAGACTCCATATGTGTAATTAGTTTTGTAATTAGCTCATGTTTAGTCCTCCTAATTAGCATCCGAACATTCAATGTGACACTGCTAAAGTTTAGCACCTAGTATCAAATACCCTCTAGCGCGGTGATGCTGGTGAACGGTGATCCCTGATCGAGGGCGGATTGCGAATACGCATCGTGTCATTAGGGGGTGTTTGGTTTGAGTTGCTTATGCATAAGCAACTAAAATAAGCAACTTTTAGCCTAAAAATACCAAACACCCTTGCTTATGAGGTTGCTTATGGGGCTGCTTATTTTTAGCCCATAAGCAACACAAGAGTTGCTTATGGGGACTAAAAGATGCATTTTACACCTCTTGCCCTCATTGAATGCCTAGTTGCCCTCCCTCTCTCTCCATGATTAGGGACAAACATGATAATGTCCATCTCATTCAATACTTATAAGGGCAAGTACATTAGTGTCGTCTAATAGGCGGTCTCATGCATTGACACGTAATCTTGAGACAATTCAACAGGTAACATGTACAATAGGTTGTCATGTAAGTTGTCTGGTAGTGGTACATAATTCCTTAATTTATGCATAAGAAAAATAAAATATTATAAGTTGCATGGCAACAATAACTCGTACAATGATTGTTAAGTTATCTCGTAGTCCTACAATTTAGCTCATAAGTGGTTGTTTCGTGAAGCAACGACCTCTTTCTCTCTCCTCGCTCTCTCCTCCACATCATCAAAAATCCTACGTGGCACTGCATGAGACGACCTGTAAGACCGCTGACGTGCAGCAATGTACTTACCCGGTATCCAAACAGATGGACTGGCAACTGCACACTTCCGCCCCCTCCTCCATCGGCGCAGGACCCGGCCACGTCCTCCCGTAGATTCCTGACCTCGGGTACGATAGGCCATCATTAGCCTACTGGACCCTTCCGCCGCGACCGAAACCCCCAGCAGTCTCGAACCTTCTCATCTCCCGGTCTCCCCGCCGGCCGGCCGGCCGGCCGGGCCCCCTCCGCTCGTTCCCCACGCAATTTGGAATCTCGAATCGCCGCTCAGCGCTCGCCATCCCTCGATGGAAAAACCCACGCGATCACGGCACTCTCTCTACGTGTCCCCCATTTATACCATCCCCCGTCCGTTGCTCCCGTCTCGTCCCTTCTGCTGCGCCCATCTTTGCCTCAGCCCACCACCATATTCCGACAGAGTGGACAGAGAGAGGAATGGCGAGCTCTCAGTGCTGCGAGAACCCGCCGGCGCTGGACCCGGCCGGCGGGGCGGGGAAGGTCGTGGACAGCTTCGGCGGGCTCAAGGCGTACGTCGCCGGCGCCGAGGACTCCAAGGCCGCCGTCGTCCTCATCGCCGACGTCTTCGGTACTTGATTGCTTCCTTTCCATGCCCCCTTCGAATCCGGCTCGCTCCCCGGATCTTTCGCTTGGGATCGTGACGAGTAACAAGTGTTGGTCCTCCTCCTCTTGCAGGGTTCGAAGCGCCGAATCTGAGGTATGAATCATTGTGAGAAGTGATGAAGTGATACTGGGTTTCCTTTTGCGCTCATTATTTTCTTCTTCTTATTTTTTTTGGGGGCAAAACTCTGTGCATCGATAGTTCTGTAGAATCACCAGGATAGGTGGAGATGGATCTTGGTGGAGTTTTTTGGGGGATATATGTGATATCAAGACTGGAAATTTTGTGCTGGAGTGGTTGCAGAGTGGAAATTTTGTGCTGGAGTGGTTGTATCCTCTTGCTTGGTGCTGCGGTCAAGTTGGCGTTATTTATTTAGGATTCAGGTTTATGGCAGTGGGTCCTCAAGTCACCATCTCCTGCTGGTTCGGTGTGGAAATTCGTTGCCACGAGATGGAGAAATCCTTTTCAACAAAAAAAAAACCTTTTAGGAAAAAAACGATATGGAGAAAGGTCCTGTAAATCATAGAAACCGTACCTATACCTAGTTCTCTACTACTCCTAATTTGGAAGTCGTTTTGGCTTTTAATATATAGCAAACACTATGTATCTAGAAAAGCTAAAACGACATGCAATTTGAAACGGAGGGAGTAGTAAACAGCTTGCTTATATAAGCCTACTGGTAAACTACCTCGGTCATCATTATATGATGTTTTGGACTGCAAAAAGAAAAAAAAAGAACTGCAAGAAAGCTAAATTCGTTTTTGAAAATACCATTTAAAGTTGAGTGGAGGGAGTATTATATATGTGCATTTTCCTGTGAATTTTGACAAATGGATCATTGGAATGTGATTCACAAACTTTGGGACTGGACGACCATGCGTGCTGTTACTGTGTTGGGTATTTTAAAGTTGTTTCCAAATGCCAGTACTAAAGTTCAATGGTGGCCTCTGGTTGTGACCTCTTAAATACTACCAAAGTTGATATAATCATTGAGCATCACTTATAAACAAATATCTGATAGTAATGTTTACCTTATCTCATGAAGGAAGATAGCCGACAAGGTTGCTTTATCAGGATACTTTGTTGTGGTGCCAGATTTCTTTCATGGGGATGCTTACATACCTGAGAATGAGAAGCCCATACATGAGTGGCTAAAGTCGCATGCTCCGGTTTGTTGCCCCAGCCCCTTTTCTGAACTATTTCTGCAAATATTTTGTGTACCTTGTTTCTATTTATGCTGATTCAAATGAGAAATCAAATTAAGATGATAATGAAGAAAGTAATAGGTAATTAGAGAATGTTTCTAACCCGTAAGAGTAAATATCTTTATGTCATGATATATAAGATGACTTTCTAATGACAGCGATTCTCTCTCCAATTTTTTATGAGTGAAGCTCTCTTGGAACCTTGAAATTGCTGTCTCTAATGTTATTGCCTACCAATAGAGTGCCGAGGATGCCTCTTTTCATATAAATGGTGACTAAAACTAAGATTGCCTACATGCTTAGTAACTTTTCAATGACAAATTGACAATACATTCTTTCTGGTGCTATGAGATTTTCATCTCTGGTTCAAAATCTGTAGGTTGACTGACTATTTCGTATGTTTATATGATGATAGGAGTATAGGACACAAGTTATATTACACTAGTTAGGAAGGCTATGTCAGTATGTCTAATCAGCTCTGTAATGTCATATCCTTATTTTCTCTTACCCTATTTCTTGCAAAAGCATGTATTGGATTGGAACTGTTACATATTGGTTTCTTTCCTTTCTTTCTTTTGCTGCACAAATTTCATCAACAAAGAAGGTATTTCTTTGCTAGGAAAAAGGGTTTGAAGATGCAAAACCAGTTATTGCTGCTCTAAAGGAGCAGGGAGTGTCTGCTATTGGAGCTGCAGGTTATTGCTGGGGTGGTAAGTAGCATTTTTCAATGCTCATGTGGTTCTGTAATAGTCATATTGACATCTGAAGTTTTGGCCCACTGAGCTTTTTCTTTCTTCCCTCACATTCAGCGAAGGTTGTTGTGGAGTTGTCAAAAGCTCAGGAGATCCAGGCTGCTGTACTGTTGCACCCTTCGTTTGTTAGCGTTGATGATATGAAAGGTCAAGATTCTTTCTTTGAATTCTGGAGATGCACAAACATTGTTCTATTGCAAATGGTTCATTTGTTAACTCTGTGATACTTCATCAGAGGTCAAGTGCCCTATTTCTATACTGGGAGCTGAGGTTGACAAAATGTCCCCACCAGAATTAGTCAAGCAATTCGAGCAGGTCCTTTCTGCGAAATCAGGGGTAAGTTCTCATTTTAAGCAACTTAATCCGCATTTGCTTGAGTTACAGGAATCAGCCAAATTATAATTATTCTAGTGCCAAACGTGTCATTTGTGCAAATGTGCTACTACCTTCACAGACTCCTTCCAAATCATGCTGGACACATTTGTCATTAATTTTCATTGATTCTTCTCTAGATGCTGATATGCGTTATAATTCATTGGAGCTTCTGATCTTGAATTGGTTTTCACCTTATGTTCTCTACAGGTTGGTCACTTTGTCAAGGTTTTCCCTGGTGTGTCTCATGGATGGAGCGTGCGGTACAGCCACGATGATGCAGCTGCCGTGAAAAGTGCTGAGGAAGCCCTGGCGGACATGATCGATTGGTTTAACAAGAACCTGAAATGAACTCTGCAGTTCCATCCCGCCTTGTAATAAAGCACATCCCAGTGCGCTCATTGTTCGAGCATTGTGGGTTTATCTGTTGTTTTAGGGCTTGCGCCGTCGGATAATTGGAGTTCTCAGTCTTTATGCCCGTACACATTCGCTGTAGACTGGTTGTGCTGAATCCGTAATAAAACGAGGTAAATCACGACGGCGATATGCGTCCATAACACTGACTGTTTTTCTGAATTGTGTTAAAAAATATATTTCATGCGCGAGATCATACGTCACTTGTCAGTTGTCACGTACTCGCGCGAAATGAATAACATGCCAGCTGGTCAATCATGTCGTTGTCTGGCTCTGGCTCTCTCTCCCAAGTCCCACCTCTCGCTGTCTCCATTTCCATTTACACTGGCTTCCACTACGGCCGTCTTGTGATCTTGTCGCTTCCATTCCACGCACGCCAGCCTCGGCTCAGCATCATGGCAGGTTCGCAGTGCTGCGACAACCCTCCGGCGCTGAACCCCACCGGCGGGGAGGGCAAGGTCGTCGACAGCTTCGGCGGGCTCAAGGCCTACGTCGCCGGCTCCGACGAGTCCAAGGCAGCCGTCATCCTCATCTCCGATATCTTCGGTAATTGCTCCTCTGTTTTTTGAGATGATGGGCAACTGCTCCTCTCTGATCCCCCACTTCAAAATCAATCGATCTCCTGCTCTATGGCCTCCGATTCTTTTGGTCGGGATAGGAACGAGTTGCAAATGACAGCGCTTCTCCTTTTGCAGGGTTCCAATCACCGAATCTGAGGTATGAATTTCTGTGCCAACCGACGGTTGACCTTTTGTTTTTATGTTCGTTATATCTGTGGTTTTTGCAAAGGTCCGTGCCTCTGGAGATCTGTAAAATTGCTAGGTTAGTTGCAAATAGTTTTACTCTGATTTTCTACAATATGTGTCTTTGGGTGGTCATTCACCGTGTTCTACTACTTGTCTGTGGAAAATCATCACTGTGACTACTACATATTCGGATAATCGGATATTCCTCATTCTCTACTTTGTGAACCAACCATTTATACAATCCGTGCACTTTGGATAAATGATTTTCATCTGAATGTTTTCACAGACTGGGGACTGGATGCCACGCAGTTTGTTACTGTGCTAAACTTGAACCTGGTTCTTAAATCTGGTCACTAAAGTTTCATAATGTCCTATGGCCTCTTTAAAGTGTAGTTCTAAAGTCTGCAGTACTTCCAAGTTTTTTCTATGCACTAATAAGTTTCAGTGATAAATGGACCTTGATAGTAATCTATAATTGCTTATCTCGAGTAATCGAATCACTTATCTCATGAAGGAAGATAGCCGACAAGGTTGCTTTGTCTGGTTACTTTGTTGTGGTACCAGATTTCCTACATGGAGATCCTTACACACCTGAGAACGCTGAGAGGCCTCTACCTGTGTGGATAAAGTCACATTCTCCGGTTTGTTTTCCCCTGGCCATTTTGTGAATCTGTAAATATTAGGGGACACCTTTTTCATTTTTTCCCTAGCAGAAGTATTTGGTTTCTATGCAAGTGAGAAACCAAGTTGAGATAATAATAAGAAAAAAGAGTGAAAAAGGTAGCGAAGAATGGCAATACAATAACTGATGACTTCCCAATAACATGTACAGTACGGGGTAGTTTGGTTCTGTCTGTTACTGCACAGTCACAATAATCTGCTTAGGATGCCTCTTATTGACTAAAGTTTTCTTAATTGCATGCCCTCACTGTTAAGTGAGAAATATGAAAAATTCCCATCAAGTTCAAAATCAATTGGGTGCTAAAGTTCACTGATTCTAATTTCTAGCATGCTTTGGAAGTTTTTAGATTTAAGTAGGCGCGCACACACGCAACATATATATATGAATCTTGGTTACAATGGTTAACATGATATATCTACACATCTCTTCAAGCACAATATGAATTGTGTAGGAATTATTGTGCAGTGGTTTTTTCGCATCTCTTTTTTTTGTTTAAATTATTTCTGGAACAAAGTCATAGCAAAAATATGTATCTTTTGCTAGAAAAAAGGGTTTGAAGAGGCAAAACCTGTTATTGCTGCTCTCAAGGAGAAGGGAGTGTCTTCTGTTGGGGCTGCAGGCTACTGCTGGGGCGGTAAGTACCATCTTTTGTTTGTACGGTGCTTATTTAGTTGTGAACTTAAAATTTTAAAGTTTTGGCTGCTGAGCATTTTGCTTTCTCACATTCAGGAGTTGTTGTTGTGGAGTTGGCAAAAGCTCATGAAATCCATGCTGCTGTAGTATTGCACCCTGGGCCTATTGCCGTTGATGATATCAAAGGTCAATCTTATTTCTCTTTAATTTTGGAGATACTCTTTAACACTTATCTATAATTCTATTGCATATGACTCAAAAACTAACTATATTACTTGCTATTTAACATCAGAGGTCAAGTGCCCAATTTCGATACTTGGAGCCGAGTTTGACCATACTGCTCCACCAGAATTAGTCAAGCAATTCGAGCAGGTCCTTTTAGCAAACTCACGAGTAAGTACTCACCTTCAGCAGCTTAATTGACAAGCTAGACCATTTAATAGAGTTACAGAATCAGCCAAAATTAAATTATTCTAGTGCTAAACCATGCCACTCGTGTATATGCACTAGCATCCTGGGCTCCTTCCAAATCATTTCAGCCATGCGTTTGATTCTTTTCTAGCTGGTATTATTGCTTCTGTGTAACTTTTGATCCTGAATTGCTTTTGCTTTTATGGTCAACAGGTTGCTCACTTTGTGAAGATTTTCCCTGGTGTGGCGCATGGGTGGAGCGTGAGATACAACCATGATGATCCGGCTGCCGTGAAGAGTGCTGAGGAAGCACTGGGGGACACAATCGACTGGTTTAACAAGAACCTGAAATGAACTCTGAAGTCACAGCTTTAAATTCTATAAGCCCTTGCTACTCTACTCACTGTTGCAAGTATTCTTGGTTATCTGCAATTCAGGTCCTCCATCTTCAGTTATTTGGTGACTCATGCTGATTTCTCGTCATGTATACTTATAGCAGCAGATTGTGAACGCAATAGAACTAGCAATTATTACAAGTATACGTATCTGTAACAAATGGGCTCTATATTTCTCAGTGTATACTTGTTTCCATGGATGTGAAGTAAAATATACTGAACTTATGGTAAAAATTAGGCTGAGAGTTTCAGAAAGAAAATTAATCTGGGGTGTGGCTGAGTTGAGGACTCAATGCTCAACCTTTAGTCCCTCGGAGAAGCTGTGCATAACTGTCAAGCTATTAGAGTTGCTGTCAGAGATGGACTTGCAGAACTGAAGTGCTGCTCCGTGGCACAAAGCAAAGCACAATGCATCGTGAGCTCTCGGCAAAAGTTTAACCACGCTTTAGTTTGCGTTGCCATTGAAGTTACCCTCAGCCTCGACTTATAAATTTAAGACGAATTCGAAGTTTTTTATGACTGACCCAAAAACCAGGATCCACCTGATTCCCATTTCTGTCGCGCTGGAGCTTTGATTTGAGTTGGCTTTGACCTTCTGGTGTACTGCTCGATCACTTTGTAAAGATTTTCCCTGGTGCAGCAAACGACTGTGAAGAGTGCTGAGGAGAACCTGGACTGCATTCTGAAGTTGCAGCCTTCCATCTAACAAGCAAACACTACTTTTCTGGGATATCTGTTTAAAGTCGGCACTATCAGTTGATTCGAAGTCTCACTTCGTCTTTCATGCTCTGAAACAAGAAGAGAACTACAGCCTTTACACGACGCTAGGCTCGCTAAGATGGTGAATCGATGCTATTACGTGAACGAAAACGACTACGGCTAGAACTACAAAAAACTTCCTGAAATTATTCTCACCCGCACCGGATTTGGCTATTTTTTTTGATTTTTTTTTTGCGACCAACCGGATTTGGCGATTTGCCATGGCACAGCGGCACAGGGCTCTGCTCTGCTAAGCAATGCTCTGTTTTGCGTTGTCCGGTTGAAAAACAAAATGGTAACTTCATTGATGTTAGTTTCGCCAGTTTACCACCATTAATCACTTCGAATCTGCACGATGCAGTACCCGATCTGCATTAGCGTGTTTTGCGTCGCTGCATCTACGTAACCAAGTCGGTGAAGTTGCGTGGCCGGTTAATTTTCCGTGGCTTGCTCGGAGTCCGAAAGCCTTTCCGATGAATGGACATGGCCTCGATCCGATCGGAGCAGCAGCCAACCGCGTCCTGCCGCCGCCATCTCACCCTGACTTCGAGTCGGAATCACTCGTCGGCGCGATAAATAGCCACCGTCTCCTACCTCCTACCCATCCGATCCATCCGTCCCCCCACCTTCCTCTCCCTCCCTCCGGCGATCGGCTTCAACGGGCAAGGTCTCGCCGTGCTCGCTCGCTTCTGGTGCAGCAAACCATGTGCAGCCTGGCTCCTCCCACCGCTCTCTGTCTCGACTTCGGCGACACCGCCGGCGCGCGCACGTCTCTCGACCGGCGTCGGGGCGCGCCCGAGGCTTGCGGCGCGATGGCCAGGGGTCCGGTCCGCCGCGTCGGCGCCGTGGTGTCCTCTGCGCTCACGCACAAGCGCTATGGCGACGGCTTCGACGGCAAGGCGTCCGTCATCCCTGCGCTGGGGCAGCAGCGACTCCAGGAGCGGATGAGGGCGGAGCTCGACGCCATCCGCGTCCTGCACAGGAAGGCCGTGCTCTTGTCCCGCGGCGCGGCCCCCGGCTCCAAGTCCAATGACGGCGCGCGTTTCTCGGCTGCCGGAGCACGATCGGTTGCGCCGATGGAGGTACTAACAGCGAAGAGGAGGAATACGTCGCCAGTGAAGCGCGTATCGGAGGCGGCGCAGCAGAGCACGGAACCAGCGATGAAGCAGCAGCAGCGCCCGCTCGTCCAGAGTGCCACGCCGCCGCCGACCAAGCGCTCGTTGGCCAAACCGGTCGACAAGGCTCGGGAGAAGTGTCGCCAGGAGGTGGTCGAGATGGAGAGGGCGGCGCTCCCCGACGAAACCATATACCCGTGGGACTTGCAGGAGCTCGGCATCGCGTTTGAGTACGCTGTGACTCGGACGAGGAGGCAAGCGCACGGCTGAACGGCGGGGAGCAAAGATGATGGGGAGCTGGGGTAGGATTGTAGGCAGCATGTCTAGTGCAAGTGACAAGACGATATTGATTTAATATAATCAGTAGGGGATATTGATTTTGTAACATTGGTTAACACTTAACAAGATTTGCATTATATGGATTCTGTACGTTGAACATACTTTTGAACTGTGACAAGTGACAAGATGCCTCGATGCAAGTGACAAGATGAAAATGATTTTGTAACATTGGTTAACACTTAACAAGAAAGGCATTATATTGATTCTGTACGTGAATATACTTTTGAGCTGTGATTTTTGAGTCTGTGTGATGGGGTGGTTTTGCAAAATCTTTAGTTCTACTCAACCAACGTATTGTTTAATAGAGCTATTTCAGCGGAGAATAATGGTCTCCCATCTTGGACGTGCAACCTTGACTTCAGTTGAGCATGCACATGTGTGCTGGGTATTTTAGCACTCTACCCGCGTCTACTACTTCTACTAGAGCGCGTTTGGCGCGACTCCTACCAGCTCCGGCTCCAGCACGTGCACCACTGTGACGGAGCGGCGGGATCCATTCCAACCCAGCTCCTCCTGTCCCTGGGCAAAAAACGAGTGGAGCCGGTACCCTTTTTTCACTGCTGCAGGGCAAAACAGTAGCGCACAAGTGCAGCAGGAGTCGGAGCTATTTCGCATGAAGCCACGCCAAACTATTAGTTGAGTTTGGTGTTCATTATCTACAATTTGCTATATATTTTCCCATTCCAGATATATGCGTGTGGCACTTCTGCTGGGATCATTTGTGATTGGTAAACAAATGCATCTTCAATCTGTATAGGTCCAAATTTGCACCTCCCAATTCAAAGGTGTCATTGCACCAACATAAATGAGGACATTCGATGTGATCAACTACTAGCAGAGCTTCCAGAGCTGATTCTCTGCTGAATTCAGTAGGAGCTCTACCAAAACAGTTTTTCAGAGAGAAGTAATTCTCTGTTGATTCCGTGAAATGATTCTCTGAAATGAACTAAGAGGCTGAGAGCTGGAAAAAGTAGCTTCTCTTGATTCTGTGAAGTGATTATCCATCCTGATTGTAAGAGTTTATGCTAGATAATCAAAGAGAATCACGTTCAACCATAGAATCAGTTCTCTCAGAGAATCAACTCTCATAGAGAATCAAAATCAGATGGAGCTCTACCAAACATATCCTAGATGTCTACATGCCTGAATAACGCCACTGGTTGCAAAACCACGAGAAGATCACTTGCTGCATGTTGATTATAGTGGAAAATGCTAGAAAGGACGCCATTAGTTATTGGCAGTGCTGTTCAGGTTGGCAGCGAGGTGGTTGCCATCGTCCATGAAGCGCTTCCAGAACCAGTGCTGCCTCCACACCCTCTCAGCCATCTCCTCGATGGGCACGTTCTTGTTCTCCGGGAGGAAGAAAAGCACAAAGAGCGACATGATGAGGATCCAGACGACAAAGAATGTGAAGATGGTGTGCTTTAGCCGTCAGAGCATGGAGAGGAACGCCTGCGCCATGACGAAGGTGAGGAGCAGGTTGGTGCAGACGGCGACGCTTTGCCCCGCGGCGTGCGCCTCGAGCGAGAACGTCTTGCTGGGTATGAGCTGGCCAAGTGGGCTCTAGGACCAGGCAAAGGAGGAGATGAAGGTGCATGCCACATCCAAAACACCTATGGTCATTGTTAGAGATACTAGAGTTATTTCCCTGTGAATCAGTTGTAATATTTATGTGGTAGCCGGCCTGGAGTTTGTTGTAACAACTCAAGGCTGGCTGCCGAATCTCATCTGTAAACGCCACGGTGATAGCTGTTATTGTAGGGATACGAGGTAGGCTACACTAGCGCAAATCAAAATTTCTACCGCGTAAACCAGGAAAACTGCCGTATAAGGATCACGGGATTACCACTCGACGCACTGGTGCGGAAGATATAGATTCGCGTCGATGCGGCGAAGTCGTACGTAGTCGATCACGTTGACGTCCAGCAGCTCCTCAGCAGCTCGTCCACGTGCAACAAGATCGCCCTCATGCCGCGGCTCGTTGTGGCTCGTCGGCGGCTCGTCGTGGCTCGTCGGCGGCTCGTCCAAGTGCTGCAGGCGCAACACCTCCAAGGTATCCACACGTGCAGGGAAGAAGCGTCGCAAGCCGGACTACTAGATCCGTGAGTTGCAACAGTCAAGGGTGTGGGAGGTGCGGCAGATGTGTTTCGCCAAAAGGTGTAAACCCTAGGGCGCCCCCACCCCTCTATTTATAGAGGTTCCTAACGGGCCTCTGGGTCCGAGGCCCATTAGTACTTCTAAACCTAATCCAACTCGGATCACATCCGAATTGGGCTTCCAGCCCCTTAAGTGTGTGACCCTATGGGTTCGGATACGTATAGACATGGCCCGAGTACTTCTACTCGGCCCAATAGTCGGTAGCGGCCTCTAGCAAGACGTGCCAACTCCTATACGCACACGAAGATCATATCAGACGAACCATCACAACATTATATACATGCTATTCCCTTTGCCTCACGATATTTGGTCTAGCTTCAAGCCGACCGCTCTTTCTCGATCCTGTGATTCGGAATCCCTTTGTAGGTTAACTCTTAACCGTACGTAGCATGGCCATGCATTTTCGGATCCGATCACTCGAGGGGCCCAGAGATATCACTCTCAATCAGAGAGGGGCAAATCCCATCTTGATTGACCATGTCTCATAGCATGCTTCTTGACAAACCCGAAAGCTACCTTTATAACTACCCTGTTACGGCGTAGCGTTTGATAGCCCCTAAGTAGGTCGATCCACATCTTGGATACATGCGACAATCTCAGGTCTAAGGACAAAGCGTATATGTTGTGTAAAGAGAGAACTACTTCTCATGTTGGGTCAGTCCTAACACATGTCTCCACATGTGCCCACATTATTAGTTCAACATCTCCATGTCCATGACTTGTGAAACATAGTCATCAACTAATACATGCGCTAGTCTAATATTCATGTGTGTCCTCACGTGAACTCCGACTAGGGATAACTTTAGAATAACCATACAAGTAAAAGAGTTTCACACACAATTCACATAATTGCAAATCAATTCAAGTAGCCTTTAATGGATATTCAAGGAACACAATATAAATCATGGATACAAATGGAATATCATCATCTCTATGATTGCCTCTAGGGCAGACCTACAACAGTTATCTCCTATGTAAATAAAGGTGCGGCCTCTATTGAGGTTCAATGCTTCAGAGCCTACCTCAACATACACATCTAGATTAGAATGGCGAGCTCCAGCAACATCTTCGCTGCTCCTCTGCTCAACTATCCAATCTCTGAGAAGCTAGCCAAGAACAATCTTGGGCTATGGAAGATGCAAGTGCTTACTGCTATTCGAGGCGCCCAGCTTAAGGGGTTCCTTGATGGCATTGACCGTGCTCCACCGGCGACGGTCGATGAGAAGAAAGGAGACAAGACGATGGCCATGCCAAACCCTGAGTACGCAAGATGGGTTGCACTTGATTAGCAGGTTCTAAGATACATGCTGACCACCATCTCTCGCGGCGTCCTAATGTAGGTCGGCATAGCCAAGAACGCAGTGGAGCTGTGGTCAACCGTGGAGGTGATCTTCTTCTCCACGACACGGGCGCGAGCGGTGAATACCCACATCACGCTAGCCACCACCAAGAAGGGGAACATGACCGTCACCGAGTACTGCAACAAGATGAAGATATTAGCAGATGAGATGGAGGCGGCTGGGAAACCTCTCGGTGAAGAAGAGCTCACCTCGTACATCCTGATGGGGCTCGACATGGAGTACAACCAGCTCGTGTATGTTGTCCTGGCACGGGTGGAACCCATCTCCGTCAATGATTTGATGGTGCAGCTGTTGAGCTTTGAGGGCTGCCTTGATCTTTGGCAAAGGAGGCTCTCAGTCCTCGGTGAACTCCGTAGCTAGAGGTCGTGGTGGCTTCAGCAGAGGAGGTGGCGTCCATGGAGGCTCTGGCTGTGGCCGGGGCAGTGGTGGCCGAGGAGGACGTGGCAAAAATAACAGTGCACAAAGGCAACTCCAACACTAGCAAGAAACCAAGGTACAATGGTAGATGCTAGGTATGCTTCAAGGAAGGACATAGTGCTGTTAATTGTTGGCATCGTTTTGAACTTGATTTCATTCCGGATGAGAGGAACGTTAGTGCTGCAACTCACTTCTATGGCATTGACACCAACTGGTACACTAACACGGGCGCCACTGACCACATCACCAGCGAGCTTGACAAGATGACCGTCCATGACAAGTACCACAGCAACGACCAGATTCGCAGTGCGAGTGGTGCAGGTATGAAAATTAACCATATTGGTCATGCTATTGTTCGTACCCCAAATCAAAATTTGCATCTAAATAACATCCTTCATGTTTCCCTAGCCAAGAAAAATCTAGTTTCTATTCATCGCGAATTTAATTTAGCGGCTCTTTCTAAAAGGCCGCCTTGCTTCCGATAACCAAACCTTTCTTGAATTTCACCCTAATTTTTTCTTAATCAAGGATCAGGCAATAAGGAGAATCATTTTGGGTGGAAAGTGTAAGGGAGGTCTCTATCCTCTCCCTGCATTGCATAAGGAAGCATTGAGTGTGGTCAAACCGACCGTGTCTAGGTGGCATAGTAGATTGGGTCATATAGCTTTTCCTATTGTTCAAAGAGTTATTAGTGAGAATAAGCTTCCATGTTCTAAATAAGTCAATAAAGAGTTTGTGTGATGATTGTCAACAAGCAAAGAGTCATCAACTCCCATACCCCCATTCTATGAGCGACTCTAAATTCCCATTAGATTTGATATTTTCTGATGTACGGGGTCCTGCTCCTGATTCTGTTGGGAGAAAGAAATATAATGTGAGTTTTATCGATGACTATAGCAAATTCACTTGGATTTATCTTCTTACGCATAAATCTGAAGTTTTTCAAATAGTTCATGAATTTCAGACTCTTGTTGAGCAATGCTTTGATCATAAAATTATTGCTATGCAAATTGATTGGGGAGGTGAATATGAGAAACTCAATTCTTTTTTTCAACAAGTTGGCTTTGCTCATCTTGTTTCTTGTCCGCATGCCCAGCAACAGAATGGGGCAGCGGAACAAAAACAATACTATATAGTTGAAGTTGGCTTAACGCTCCTATCTATTGCATTAATGCCCTTAATATTTTGGGGCGAAGCTTTTCTTGCCACCACCTATTTAATTAATCGCACACCTAGCAAGGTCATCCAGTTCAGTACCCCTCTCAAGCGTCTCTTTCAAGAGAAACCGGATTACTCTATGCTTCGTGTGTTTGGCTGCGCATACTGGCCACATCTTCATCCCTATAATCATCATAAGCTCACTTTTCACTCAAAACGGTGTACCTTCTTAGGCTATAGCAATCTTCATAAATGTTTTAAATGCCTCGACATATCCACTGGACGTGTTTACATCTCCTGTGATGTACACTTTTGATGAATCGGTGTTCCCCTTTTCCATGCTCCATGAGAATGCTAGCAAAAGATTACAAGTTGAAGTCCAACTTCTTCCTTCCCATCTCCATCTACTCTTTTCAGGGGTACAACTATACATGCATCTGATATGGCTAATGATTCACTTGATTTGATTTCACTCCCTGATGAAATTTGAGAAAATTCAGCTCTAGAAGAAGGTGTTCCTGGTGATTTTATGCAGGAAGGGAGCGGCGCAGGAAGTGAAGATGAGCTACCTGCACCTGCTGTCGTGATCCTTGGTGAATCCTCCTCGGGATTGCCTCCTCCAACCTCAGTGTGGTCGAACCCACTAGAGGCTACCACGGTGGGGGACAGGAGCTGCGCATGCCGGCTTCAACCGCGCGGAGCCAACCCGCGATCGCCACACCCCGACGACTAGATTCGATGGGACCCACAAGCCCGTCTAGTCTGTCCTCCTCAGACGCACCTGCGCGCACGGACGCGCCAGTCGTGCCAGGCATGGGATCTTTTGCGCTGGCCACCAACACCATCGGATCACCTACTCCATCAGCCTCCACAGAAGTACCAGTGACAGCAATAGAGTCTTCTGTTCCCTTATGACTCCTGCGCCTGCTCCAAAGGAACAACCTCAACCACGCACGCGTGCACTGTCAGGAATTCGCAAGCCCAAGGGCTACACAGAAGGAATAATAAGGTATGGATATGGATGTCTTGTTTCTATTCATGAAGAACCAACATGTCTAAATGAGGCACTTCAAAATAAAAACTGGAAATCTGCCATGGATATTGAATATGGAGCTCTCATTAAGAACAAGACTTGGCACTTAGTACTACCAACACATAACAATAAAATCATTGATTGTAAATGGGTTTATAAAGTGAAAAGAAAAGCAGATGGCTCAGTTGACAGGTACAAGGCATGTCTTGTTGCAAAGGGATTCAAACAGAGATATGGAATTGACTATGAGGACACATTCAGTCATGTAGTTAAAGCTGCCACCATTAGGCTTGTGTTGTCTATTGCAGTATCAAATGGCTAGAGCCTTCCTCAGCTAGATGTGCAGAATGCATTTTTTCATGGTATTCTTGAGGAAGAAGTGTTCATGAGGCAACCACCTGGGTATGTTGATAAGAACTGGCCAGATTATGTATGTAAGTTGGACAAAACCTTGTATGGTTTAAAACAAGCATCTAGAGTGTGGTATTCTTGTCTGTCGGTGTTTAGACCCAGCAATCTACTGAGGGGGTACCCAAGGCAGTGTTTTATGTGTGGGGCTCGTTGAGATCAGGAACTCGAAGGTGAACTCGAACACACAATTTAGATAGGTTCGGGCTGCTTATGCCTCGTAATACCCTACGTCCTGTGTGTTGGTTATATTGTATTGATTGGACTTGTTTGGAGGGTGTCCCTTCCTCACCTTATATTGCGGGCGGGGGGGGGGGGGGGGGAGGGTAGGGTTATAGGTCGGTTGTTTACAAGAATACTAGTCAGATTCGACTAGAGAGTCCTACTCTAATTTCTACGAGTAGTTTCCTAATCCTTGACTAGTTCTTGTCCTCCACATAGACTACGCTATCCTGCACTGTAGTCTCCATATCTGACATGTTTCGGTGTACAAGCCTGTATCTAGAACTGTCCAAACCTTCTGGTGGCCCCATAGATGTATGGACGACATCGTCTTAGTGTTAAATTGCAGAATTTGAGGTTTTGCTATGTTTCTTAGCTCTGATCTTATTTCATGGAGTGCACGAAAGCAAGCCATTGTTTCACGCTCAAGCACTGAGGCAGAATATAAATCTATGGCCAATGCAACTGCAGAAATCATGTGGGTACAAACATTGTTGACTGAGCTAGGGATTAAAAGCCCACCAGCAGCTCGGCTTTGGTGTGATAATATTGGTGCTACATATATGTCTGCAAACTCTATTTTTCATGCTCGAACAAAATATATTGTAGTTGATTTTTACTTTGTCAAAGAAAGGGTTGCGCAAGGTTTACTGCAGATTCGTCTTGTGTCTACTACTGATCAGGTTGCGGATGGGTTTACTAAGCCATTGGTAGTTCGTCAACTTGAAGGATTTAGACACAATCTAAACTTCAATAAGTTATGATTGAGGGGAAGTATTAGAGATATTAGAGATATTTCCCTATGAATCAGTTGTAATCTTTATCGGGTAGCCAACCTAGAATTGTTGAGTTGTTTATTGTATTTCCTAGGATATTTGAGCGTGTAATCTTGGGTTAGTTGTAGATAACAACAACTCAAGGCTGGCCGCCAGATCTCATCTATAAATGACACGATGATGGCTTTTATCACCTATATAAACAAAGGTGCGGCCTCTACGGAGGTTTAACATTTCCTATTTTACAGTCGTTCCATCTCTTGATCAATTTAGACCAAAGGATGAAGATGAAGAGTTATTGGGACTAGAAGTTCCATATCTAAGTGCCATTGGAGCGCTAATGTATATTACGAATTGCACAAGGCCCAATATTGCATTTGCAGTAAACTTACTAGCTAGATATAACGCAGCTCCAACAAAACATCATTGGGGCAGGAGTTAAGAATATCTTCAGATATCTCCAAGGAAGAATAGATCTTGGTTTATTCTATAAATTTGACAAGATAAAAATATAATTGGATATATAGATGCTTGCTATTTATCAGATCTCCATAATGCTAGATCTCAAATAGGCTTTGTATTTTTACATGGTGGAACGGCTATATCATGGAAGTCATCAAAACAGACTCTTGTAGCCACATCCACAAATCATTCTGAAATAATCGCATTATATGAAGCTTCATGTGAGTGTGTATGGCTTCGTAGAATGATCTATCACATACAACAATCATGTGATGTAGGTTCAATCACATATCCTACAATTATCTATGAAGATAATTATGCTTGTATAGCATGAATGGATGCATGTTATATAAAGAGCAATATCACAAAACACATTGCTCCTAAATTATTCTATCCTCACGAATTATAGAAAAATGGGGAAATAGAAATCTTGCAAACTAAATCATGTGATAATCCTGCTAATTTATTCACAAAGTCTTTACCAACATCATTATTTCAAAATAATATTTTTGGAATAGGTATGAGACAACTCAAAGCAAATAATATGAGGAGGAGTAAATCCTTGATATAACCTATATATAATCTTCTGATTATGAATATTGCATTCTTTTCCTAATGAGTTTTTTCAATCAAGGTTTTTTTCTCGTACATGGATTTTAATGAGGCAATATGCATTACAAAGCAATCACATATGTCATATAACATTTTCTCCTATATTTTCATTAAGGGGTTTTAAAAGAATTCGGATCTTGCTCTGATCACAAGCAAGCCAAATCAAGTGTATTGTTACTCCACTAAATCGAGAGTTATCCTCACTTGACTCTTGATGGAAGATCAAGCACCCTAGTTGTCATTACATGGATGGAGCATGAGGCACATGCACAATGATGTCTTTGCCGTGAATAGCGCTAAGGAAACCCTAACGGACATGATTGGCTGGTTTAACAAGAACCTAAAATTAACGCTAAAGTTGAAGCTATCCCTGTATATATCCTCGTCATGAGATCATCCTACAAGCAATGAGGGTGCGGATGACCCTTTGTTTTGCTATGCCCTGACAAGTTGCAATGTGCCAGGATGTCATTGATGGTGGTGAACAAGATGGCCTGCAACTCTGCAAGGTGAAGTGTTTTCACTTGAACACATCCCAAACCTTGGCAACACCTCTCTAGAGTAATAACTTTAGATCATCTACCAATTGCTTGAGGTGCACATCAATTTTATTGCAAGGTTGCTTGGGACCTAATATTAGGATTGACAATAGCATCATGTATATTTTCATTTCTTACAAAGCCAGGGTGGAAGGTTGTAGATTGACAATACAACAGGCAAGACGGTATGTGTGAAACTTTGATTACTAAATGGATTCATGCCATCTGTGCTCATAGCAAACCTACTATAGTGGGCGTGCAAGTTTCCACATTTAGTGACATTGACATATCATTGGTTCCTTTTCCTGGAAACCCTCCTTATGCAAACATGAGTTTCAGCTGGGAAAATACAAGAAATAAACCATGCCACCCTCTTAGGAGCCTCTTTATTACTTTTTTTTGTTGCCTTTGCTCTTATTGGTCCAATCCCCATCATCCCTGTCATTGCCACCATCTTTTCTACACTTGCACCGAGAGAGAAGGCAAATTCTCCCTGGAATGACACAACTTTCCTTATAGGCGTTCATTTTTTCTAATTCTAGTCCAAAAGTACAAATGATCTTCTTTGCCTCATACACAGACTTGACAATCTCGTTCCCCTTCCAGTAGTATTTTCTTCAGCAGAAGCGATAATGCTTTGAAACTGCTATCCGTCCAACCATGGGTTGCCTTCAGTTGCAAAAGCTTTATGTCCCAAGATAGGCATGAGAACTTCATACAGTCAGCATAAAGGGGTTTCTTGGAATCTTCCATCAACTATTTGAGTTTCTGTAACTCAGCAATGGTGTGCACATCATGGAAATCTGCATCCATCACCATCTACCTCACATTCTTGGAACCTAGTGTATCCTCATCATGAGATCATCCTATAAGCAATGAGGGCAAGGTTGACCCTTTCTTTTGCTCTTCCATGACAAGTTGCAATGTGCCGGGATGTCATTCATGGTGTGAAGTGTTGTCACTTGAACACATCCCAAACCTTGGCAACACCCCTCCATAGCAAAAACTTTAGATCATCAACCAATTGCTTGAGGTGCACGTATTTATTGCATAGTTACTAGGGATGACCTAATATTAGGATCGACAACATCATGTATTTTTGTTTCTTAAAAGGCGTGGTGGAAGGTTGTAGATTGACAACACAACATGCAATGTGATATGCATGAAACTCTAATTACCAAATGGATTCATGCCATATGTGCTCATAGCAAACCTATTATAGTGGGGGTGGAAGTTTCCACATTTAGCGGCATCTGCCGGGTGACATATCATTGGTTCGTTTTCCTAGCAACCCTCCCTATGCCAACACAATAATTAGGCCTCCTTTTTGGTGGGAAACACACATTCTAGATGGGAAATTGAATAAAATACCATGCCACCCTCTTAGGAGCCTCTTTATTACTCGTCTTGCCTTTACTCTTATTATTGGTGTAATCTTATTATTGGTGTAATCAAGGGCGGACCCAAGAGACAACTCCAAAGGGGACTGACCTCTTCTTCTTCTTCCTCTCCCATGCCTCCTCTCTCTTCTTCTTCTTCTTCTTCTTCTTCTTCTTCTTCTTTTCCTCTCACCTTTCTCTTCCCCTAGCTCCCCTTGCTCAAATGGAGGATGCGGCCTGTAAGGGGGGCTGCAACCCCCCAACCCCTGGATTCGCCACTGGGTGTATTCCCTATCATTGCCATCGCCACCACCTTTTCTACCTTTATATCGGGAGAGCCTACATTCAAGGAAATTATCATGCTTGCATATTCTCCCCAGAATGACACAACTCTCCTTATAGGCATGCATTTTTCTACTTCCAGTCCCAAAGGACAAATGATCTTCTTTGCCTCATACACGAACTTGGCAATCTCATTCAACCTCCAGTAATATTTTGTTTAGTAGAAGCAACAATGCTTTAAAACTTCTATCTATCCAACCATGGGTTGCCTTCGGTTGCAAAAGCTTTATGTTGCAAGATAGGCAGTCGACATAAAGGGATTTCTTGGAATCTTCCATAAACTACTTGAGTTTCTTTAACTCAACAATGGTGTACACACCTTGCAACTCTACATCCATCACCATCTGGCTCACATTACTCCATGTGTTCCCTAACATCACCATTATTGAAATCTACTATATCCTCATCATGAGATCATCCTTCATAGGTGGGGTTTCTTGATCTCCATTGTCATCCTCAAACCCACCCTCCCCTTTACCCTTGCCTTCAGCCTCATCTTTTCCTTTGTTACGGCTCATCTTCCTCTTTGTTATAGCTGTCCTTGCCGTGCTTGTTCTAGCATGTATATTTGTCTCTGAATCCATGCATTATCAAATTAGAGAAAATATTTCCAGATTACCGAAAATTCTTTTGATTATGACAATCTTGGCACAGACAATAAATTGTTTGTGCCTCTTGAGCAATCATATACACCTCCACGGCATCAATGAAATACTTAACCTCCATCATAAAGTCTGCACAACGACAAGACTCAAGGTATATCCAACTTCTATACGCCATTTACATAATTAAAAATCTCTAATCATTAATGATTAAATAATACACGTGGTATTAAAACACGAGATTTATGGTAGATCGGGTAAGCCTATAACCAAATCTAACATGCATGGCATCTCCTTAGACCAAAAAATGAGAGGAAATGGCAAAATTCAACTTTTCTCAATTAGGAGCAAGAGGAGGAGGGTGGATAGGAGAAAAGGGAGGAAAAGGGCCATAAAACATGAGGATCCATAGAGGCAAACTGATGGGGACATCACCTTGCTGGACACACACGAGTCATGGTCTTCCCCAAGTCACAAGTCGTCACCAACTCGGTCATCGCGTTCAGTTCGGATTCAGCCGACACCCTTGTACGGTTTCGGCCATATGTCCCTCATACAACATCGAAACGAGGTGTTCTTTAATGCGTTGGAAAGGGGATGCCACCGCCGTTCTTTTGGTCCTAGTACTAGCTCCAGAAGGTTCGTGGATTATTCTGTGTGACCATGACAAGGTGCTACATCACCTGTTTGGACCAACTTGACCTTGTATCATGTCGGGCCTTAAGCCCATGTTGTGGGCGCCTCCCCCCTGGTCGCCCCCAACCCTAGGATGCCCCTTTGGGTATAAAACTCAGTAGCCGCTCCCTTTAGAACGCGGGTTTTGTTTGGTTCTTATTTTTCATCGAGAAACTGAGATTGATTCATTGTAACTGTGATGCCAAATCCGTTTACAGTGATCCAAGGCCCATGTTCTTGTCCTCCTCACCTGTGACGACTAGTCCGTTCGAATCGAGAGCTTAAACCCCATATTGATCTTTGCTTCATCCATATTTGCAATTTCAGATTGCGTGTTTACTGTTCTCTTACTTGTGTTCTTCGATTCGCTTGCAGGGAAAGCCTTTTCGGCGAGGTCAATCAAGTTGTGCTTGGCTGATAACCAACGGAGCAGTGGTGTAGCGGTTGTAGGGTTTGAATCATGTTTGATTTGAAGCCGGATCGTCAACGTCGAGTCTCCATCAAATCAAGTTTATCTATACCTATCGGAAGATCGGGCCAGTGCTACATCACAAACCTTTAGGGGTGCCAAGGTGGAATCCAACTTCAATCACACAAATATGGCAAAAATTGCCTAAATTGCTAGCCGCGGGCTGCTATAGTAGTGAGAAGCAACAGTGTCTGCCTGCGAGCAGCAGCTGGCGAGCTCTAATAATGGAGCTAGAAGAAATGTAACTGTCATAGAAAGTGCCCGTTACACATTATGAAAACATGTAATGGCGATAATGCCCATTACAAGTGTTTACCAAATACCGCGGCGGAGCTCGCTCAAATTTTTAGCTAGGGCAGCTGCCCGTATGGGGAGCTCCACCTATGACCACATAGGTAACGGGCAAATGCCCATTACAAATATTAACCACATCTGTAAATGGTTTTATTAAAGACTGTTACAAGTATTTTAGCCTTTGTTTGCATAAAAAGGTAACATGCACCAACATAACCGGGGCTGGCCTATCCTAGGACTTACATGTACCTACAATGCATTTTCACGCAGTGCTAGGTAGATGGAGATTTTAATCTATCAATAAAGACGTAGTTACAAGGTAGTAGAAATTTACATATCAAATAAATCAGATTTGAACTCACTGACAACCAGGCGTAAGGACATCCAGGCTTCATTTATAACCTAAATAAATTGGTTACATTATCCAGAAAGCTTGGATTTATTTGTAAAGCCAGACTTTGTGGCTTTCATCTCTAAAAAAAAGCCAATTTGTTGGCTCCGTCGTGGACAAGCATTCACACACTACTTGCTTGACTAAAAACAAGCATCAGGTCAAAGCAAATGTGATTTCAGCCCGACTCAAGTGCCTGAGGCAGCAGGGCTTTCAGCACGTGTAATAAATATATAAATAGACCAAAGGCCCTGCTTGTTTTAGTTTTTGCTAAAGTGAAAAAAAACAAACAGCTTTTGAAATTGGCTTCGGAGAAGCAACAGCTGTATAGGTGTTAGAAGTCAAAAGTAGGCCCAGATGTGGTTTTGCTGGCTTATGTGGGATGCTATATGAAGAGTATTACATGTAGTATATGTCTTATTTATTCAACAGTCAATCAATTTAAAAGCAAATGCTCAAACAAATGGACCCTAACTGAGTGGAAGATACTCATAGTGTCTATCGGCATCTAAAACTAGAACAACATAAAGTATTAAGAATGAACTTTGCCATGCAGTCCACGGCCAAATATCCACTACCTTTATGAAGATACTTGATCCTTTCACCTAGAATGGTTACTTGATGTAGAAGGTCATGGTAAGTTGCTGCCTGCAAACATTCGACATGGCCATGGTAACCTGGAATTTTATTTTGAAGCAGGTGTAGTTGGATCAATGGAACAATGATGATTTCACAGCGAGCAACCCACTTTCTTGAGAACCCTGGTACTATTAGGCCTTTGCCAAGTGTAACTGCATCCAAGATCACACTTACGCATCACAAAGATCAAATGGCCTGTTACAGATTAGATACAGACACAAAGGTGACTCTTGGATTCTGGGTTTGGGTACAGGTAATAAGCAATAACAGAAAGGAGGGTAAATGAATTGCTAATTTCCACAAAAAGAGATATAAAATCAACAATCACATACATCAAAATAGCCCCGGATAAGCTGTTCGGCATGCTTGTGAAAGTGCAATTACATGGGAACTATGTGGCTGCTGTACCATATATAAGAGTAGCAAACTAAAAAAGAAAAAAAAAACAAAGGTACTACACAAAAGTGTGAAGAATATTTCAGATTCCTGGGTGAAAAAACTACTCCAAGGTGCAAATATCCAGTATCATTATATTAATTACAGCATATGAACTGAATGCACATATAGCACACAGAAACACTTAAGCTACAGCTACAAAAAATTAATACAATTTGAACGGAGTATGCAATGAGTACTTCACCTACGATAACCTATTCTTGCAAGAGAGTCATACAAAATTAGCAAATGCTTAGCAAGAGTTACCCATCCTCCACTATAAATGAACTAGAGAGTTGTAAATATGTTGCATTACATATGGCGAATAAATCATTCAGTAAAAGGTCTCTCTTTCCAAAATAAGAGAGGGTAACCTTTCTGCATCTCGATTGCACTTCTTGCATGAGTTGTATTATTATTTCAAAATGCAATTTAAGATTCTCTTCCTCAAATGGTCCTTGAAATCGCTGGAATAGTTGCCTTGCACTACCCAGACGGGCATATATATGAAGATCATTGTTAGAGAAACAAAGTCTGTGATGTACACGCTCAAAAAAGCTATGCTCTTCATAACAGTGTGGATAAAAGCTGCAACTGAAAGGGGATAAATAAATGGCTCTACATGACAATGTGCAGATCTTAACTTCCCCATGTGGACTTCATTTTAACCAATACATCATGAAAGAGTGCTGAAATGAAGTTACTTTTTGGAAGTTTGGCAAACCGAGGGTTTTTTCGGCAAAATTGCAGTAGTAAGATCTTAGTGTACACAACTTTGAGAGGAGTTTGGTTCACTTGTTCTCCAGAGTTAGGTGATTGGAGCTTCCCCTAAATCTCGATATTCACATCGCTTCTCAATGGAAGCATACATTTATACATGGTCCATGTGGTGACCTAGTGACACATCATGCATATATACCTTAAGTTAGTATTATCTACATTAATAATGATAGAAACATATAATTTAGAATCACATATTGGTGTACTTTCTTTTTAATGACACATGTAGGTAATTTAGATTCTGATTTAGAAATTACTTTAGATTATGTTACTTAAAAAATTAGCAGCTATACATTTTTATATATATATTTTAATAACGATAGAAGTGTGTAATTGAGATACAATTTAGAGGGTTATTTTTAATTTATTTTCTACATATAGAAATAACTTAAAATAATGACATATGCGGATAATTTAGATGAAGATTATGGGGTACTTTAGATTATTTCTCATAGTGGCAGTGGTGGGTAATTTATATATCTAGATTTAGGGGGTTATTTTAGACTATTTTCATAATAAATCTAACGGCTATGATGATAAGAGCATACCGAATTGATAGTTAGATGTTTCTAATTTTTGTGAGAATTTGTAGAATTTATCTTTTTTCATAACACTTCTCGTGAGAATTAACGTGGAGGCTGAGAGGGAGTTTTCAATTAGTAATAGTAAGATTTGCTCAAGTTTGGTGCAGTTTGCTTGAGTTGACACTTGAAGCATGACATACATGGGTGATTTGATATGTTGATGATTATCTTGGGGAATTGCAGTATGATCTTCTAGTGAGCTATTCTATCAGGTATTATCTTGTGCAGACTGGACAGATGTTCTGGTGAATGTGATGCCAAGAGGCTGTTTCTTTGTATGCACACAAAGCGTTTGGTGACGTGCTTGTGAGGAATCACCGCATTAAATTGTACTGCTTCCATAGTGGAGTTTCACTTCCCCTTTGTGCTAACATTCAAGCAGTAAAACCTACTTAAAAAACTTAGTGTAGGAGCATGCCTTCGGAATACCAGGTAGTAGAGTATTATAGTACTCTTCATTACTAGCACCATCACTAGAACTTCTATCCACAAAAACCTTCTGGCGTTTTTTGCTTCTAGTTTGTATTTGTACGGTCTGCATAGATAGGATACAACAATACAAAGGAACCCAAAAAATATTAAAAAAGATTAACAGTGGCTAATATTATTATCAAAACCTAATAACACATGATATCATTTCAAATTAAAGAAAATGTAACTATATAATTATTCCATGCTTAGAGCACCCATTCAAAGAAACCTAACTTATGTTGAAGGGTACGTACTACATATATACCAACAAAAATCAAAGCATAGGACTGGAAATAAATCAAAATTATTTGAAAAAAATGATAAAATCATACATGGCTGAAAAGTTCACGCTAAACTACACAATGCCATTAACCACATGGGTTACTATAGCTCCCAGTTTTGGGCCAAGTACACAGTAGGGCCTGTTCGTTTATCTGAGAGCACCAAGTTCACATTAAGGTCTAACTGAATTGACATTACCTAGTAGGTTGGAACAACAGAGCAATGAAATTGGAGATGTACGCATAGCCTGAGATTCCATGTTGCATGAACTTAATTACCTTTGCTCTTGATAAGTTACTCACGACAGTCTTGAGAGACCAATCCATACTTTCTGCTTTATCCAGCCTATCGACTATATGCCGTGCATCTGGTCTCTGGGTCATAGTTAGTGCATTCTTTCCCTATCTGAATGCATACCCGTAATTCTTCCAGCTGTGTGTATTCTAATCTGTATCTCCAACTTTCGAGTACCTACCAGGTGCAATAGTGAGTAGTGATTTACGAAATGAAGCAACTAGATGGAAACTGAGGTATGTACTCACTCATCCCAAAATACTATTTGTTTTGACTTTTCTAGATACATAACTTTTACTATGTATCTGGACATAAGTATATATCTAGATGCATATCAAAAGCTATGTACTTAGAAAAGTCAAAACGAATAGTAATTTAGGATGGAGGGAGTAGTATATTAGACTCGCATGGTTAACGTAGAATCCAAAAAAAATAAAGTACACCCAAAGTTCAAGTCTATACTCTTTTTTTCTCCCTTTGCATATTTAAGTGCAGTACTGATACTCAGGAAATAAGAAGTTTGATCCTTTTGCAGCAAATTTGTGCTTTGCTCTATTCAATGTGCTTCCAAGAATGGTGTCTAAAAATGGGAAAATGATATTATACAATATAAAAGCGTGATAAGTTTTTTTAAACATCTACTCCTTTCGTCCCAAATTATAGGTAATTTTAGCATTTCTAGCTTCATAGCTTTTGCTATGTACCTATATATACACTATGTCTAGATACATACTAAATTATGAATCAAAAATATCAAAACGAACTGCAATTTGGGACAGAGGAAGTAGCATTTATCTTGAAACAATCGCATAAGCTGTTCTTACATCATAATCCTCAGGACAAACCTTGTGTCCTGTCAGTATCTCTGTAATTATAACACCAAGACTGTATATGTCTCACTTGAACGTGATTATCCCACAGTGGAATTCAGGTGCTAAATACCCCCTGCATGGAAATGCATAGAGCCCAATCAACTGACGGTAAAAGAGAACATAGAGCCCTCCTTCCTCCCAAAGGAAAGCACCACCGCATCCAAAAAAGGGCTTTCGACAGTCATAGGCAGCTTACAATGATCCGCAGAGTTTTGAAGTTATAGCCTGCCTTTGCTTTTCATCAAAGCACCTTGAAAGACCAAAGTCTGCTATTTTCGGCACCATATTATCGTCCAGCAATGTATTAGAAGGCTTGAGGTCTAAGTGAACAATACGATTCTGATGGAGATAATGTAAACCTTCGCAGATGCCTTTGATTATTTGATAGCGTTGTCTCCGTTCAAGTTCATAGGATGCATCTATAAAGGCGAGTAATAAAGCTACTTTAGTACTTTAGATACTTTTGCAATATAGTATTTTATAAAGTCTAGGTAGTATGATAAAGTGAAGGTACATATTTCTTATTATATGTTTGGGATGCTTGAAGTAAATAATCTTTAATAGAGAAAACAGAGATGGAAAGATCAACACTACCTGCCACACATTATCCTACCGGTGATTTGATCACGGAGACTCCCATTAGGTAGATATTCAAAGCAGAGCAGTCTTTGTTGTACATCAGCCGTGACAAGCTTCCGGTTGAAGCTCTCCATTTTCACTTGTGTGTCAGCACAGCACCCAAGAAATCGTACTATATTTTTGTGCTTTACCTTCATCATACATTCAACCTCTTGCTGGAATTTCTGCTCGTGGATATGCGTGTGAAACAACTTCTTCACAACGATCGTCCCATTCTGAAGCATTCCCTGCACTCACAGAAAGGCTTGTCAGTATCAACATGAGTTTTCAGACCAACTGTGACTAAGGGCCAGTTTGGGAGGGCTCCGGCTCCTCTGAAAATGGCTCCGGCTCTAGCTCCACCGGTGGAGTGGCTTCTCCGGCTCTGGCTCCTCCTTTTGAAAAATCGTTTGGTAAAACGGCTCTTCTATGTAGTTCAAAATGGTTAGATAAAATGAAATACCCATAATACCCTTTCCTTTTCCTTTTTTTATTTTTCTCTTTTCCCTTCCTATTTCTCTCCCTATTTTCCCTTCCTATTTCTTTCACCTCCCACCATCGGCTCCCTATCTGCTCCCTTTCTTCCCTATCCGCTTCCAGCCCCCGTCGCCCAGCTCCCATCTCCGGCCGCCGGCCCGCGGCTGGCCCCCACCTCCCGCCGTCACTGTTAGCCACCTCCACCCTTGCCTCCCGGCTGTCGCCGATGCCGTCTCCACCTGCCCCCACCTCCCTGCCGCCGGTTACCTCCCGGCCATCGCCGTCTCCACCCGCCCCCACCTCCCCGCCGCCGGCAGCCTCCCGCCGGTCGCCGCCTCCCGACCTACCTGCTGCTGGCTCCGCTGCCTGCGGGCCCTCCCCCGAGGGCACGGTGGGAAACAGCTGAGGAGGAGCCGTGGGAGCCGATTTTTTGGCCTCCGCCTCCCCGAAATAGCTCCTCTCAGCAGGATTCATGGGGCTTCGGAGCCGGTGCCAGAGCCCTTTCACCCGGAGTGCGCCCTTTGGCAGGGCTTCGGGAGAAGCCGCAGGTGGAGCCGCTCCTGGAGCCCTGCCAAACGGGGCCTAAGACTGATCGACTTGAGAGCCATGATACCTTGTAAACCACTGCAAACCCACCTATGCCAATTTTCTTATCATCAGAGAAACCATTGGTGATGTCTTTCAAAAGTGATAATGGCATGTCAATAGGCTCTACGCTTTCATTGAGTAGCATGCGCTCAAGGACTTCACGCTTTGTAGTTGTTGCTCGATCCATGTACCACAATCTTCTTTAAACAGGAACAAAAACAAATGTGCAATTACTCAGTTGAACACTCTTCCGTTTTAGTGTTGTTCACTTAATGGCAAACATTGTAAAACAAAAGTTCTATGTGAACAAAAACAAGTACTGCATAGAGGGACAAATATATCTCCCCTAGACGTACATGATTAATTTGTTGCTTACCTGTCGACTGGCCAACTTTGATAGCATTGGTGACAATAACAAGGTTGAACTAAAACATAGTAGGGCTATAATGATCCAGCATAATAAATGAAAGAAATTGTTGAGAAATCGGCGGCCAAATCTTGACACTGACTCCCTAGAAGTGGCACCAAAGTGGTATAACATCACTTCTTCTGTGGACCTTATATCCACACTACTCTGAAAAGACCTTCACACCAACACCAACGTGGGAGATCAACTCTCTATAAGTGAACTCAAATCTTTTATTCACCTATTCACAACTTGATACAACACTCACTCTTACACTCTTGATGTGGCTACCCTACCATAACACTACTACACTACATGACAACCTTGCCATCTCTTCACCTATGGCTCACATACCATGGTAGGACTAGGGGGGAGGAGAGCACATCTATTTATAGGTGCTCATGATCATTGTGGTGTTGCCATGTGGCAACTTTCACACTCTTCCATACAAAATATCCTAACTCTAGAACCCTCCTCATCCTTATCTAGTTTCTTATATTTCTACCATGCTAAAATATCTAGTTCTAGAGTATTCTACACTTCACCATGAAGCATGACAACTATGGCTCATGCATTCTCTCCAATTTTCTAGAACCTTCTTACATTTCCATGATCTTATCCTTATACATGGTGTTGACGCCAGATTTCGTCACTAGTAGAATCGGCGCCAAGAAGAGAGGAAATTGGAAAAGTACAGTTGGGAATCGGCCGAATGGTGCTACAGTTCGAGATCGGTTGGTTGGCGCCACAGTCCAAGATCGGCCAATGCTACAGTACGAGATCGGCCGATGACTTCTGCCTCGCTTAACCCTTGGGGTTCGGATCGAACGCGCCGGGTTCCCGATCGATTGCCTTTTGCCGATAAGGAATCGGCCGATTAGGAGGTTGGGATAATTGGGCCGGTATGGGCTTGGAAAAGAATAGAAGGATAAGGGGGAGATCAGCCCATGAAGCGTATAATAACCAACCTAGCACGAATCGTGCTTGTAAATATTCGTTTTCTATTTGAATTAGGGATAGAATTCTAGTCAGTTAAGGAGTCATCTGTACGGGGCTATAAATAGCTACCTTTGTAAATCTGTAATCATCAACAAATCAATACAACCAACTACTTTTTCCTCGTACTTACTTTCAAGCAGGCGACTTCGCCAAATACTTTCCCCTTTTTCACGAGTTCGTACGGGTTGGCAGGGCTGCATCAACTTGATCTCCGACCGATCTTGTAAGTTCCGTTTACCGAGTAAATTCTAAGCTTTAGCTTCGGGCGCATCGCTGTTGTTTCGTTTAGATTTATTCACTAGTTATCGATATTTACTAGAATCATAGGTTTTACCTGTCTTTCTAGTTTTATCACCAGTTATCCAGCTAGGAATCGGTGGTTTCGGCTTTCTTTACATTCTGCTATTAAATTCGCTTATTTCACATATTGCCGATTAGATCTATTCCTAGTGTTGTTACTATAGCATTGTATCGATTACTCTAGTAGTTTTCTGTCTACAAGGCTACAGTGATCGGCTGCCTTATAGCCGATTTCTTTATTACGGCAAATCGGCCGATTCGCTGATAAGCTCTCTCGAGATCGGAAACTTAGCCGATCATGATTTCTGGACCTGACACGTATTCTTCCTTGCCAATCAACAGGTCAGATTGGCTGGCACGTCGCGTGAACCGCACCAGGGCAATCACCCGAATAGGAGTTAAGCAGATTCTCCCGGGTCGTGTGTCAGACGCTGGGGATTCGGTTGACCGATTTCTAGCGCCAACATAGTTTTGGCACGCCCAGTGGGACCAATACAATCGCCGCCATGTCGAAAGCTGCTGAAGTCTCCGAAGATAACGTCATCGAAGTGACGGAAGCAGATCTAAAGGACGACCAGAAGGAAGAACTGGATAAGCATATGGCACAGTTCCGGAAAGCTTGCCTGCAGTCTTTCAGTCGCTCCAGAAGCGGGGAGACTATCAAGAAGTCTCCGTTTCCAACTCCCCGCCAGATCACAATCTCTGAGGACTCAGACAAGATGGCCGATATGGTCCAACAGTCCGTTTATCACGCCTTCATTGATCAATCCCCGGTGCTTGCAAATACAGTGTACAATGCCGTTGTCAACTCCTTCGCTAGTGGGGTACCTCAAGGATACAGGGGACCGGCTTATACTCAGCTGATTCCACCGAACAAGGCTTATTTGAATTCGGTTTCTCAGCCGATCCAATTTTCTGTTGGAGGAATAGGCGCTTCATCATCATCGGGTCCTATGGGGTATGGTGGCACGCAACACTTTTAGCCACACCCCGTCCAGCTGTCCTCTGCGCCATTCCCTCCAGTTAGTCCATCGCCTTGGGGGGCACCATCAGCTACGACCATTCAGGATCAATCGGCCGGTTAGGGAAGTCCCCAATTCCAGGCATCATTCCAAGCGGCCACTCGACCAACCATGCCGCCGTACCAGCCTGTTGCGCCAGAACTGAGTAAAACAGAAGAGCTCGTTCTATATGATGAAGCAAGTGGCTCATTCAAACAGCCGACCCTGAATACACAGTCGGCTTTCACCCAGATGCCACCTGCTTTCACTCAGCATCAGGCCATTCCACCTCCGGTATACCAGCACGTGCCAATACCTCAGCCGACGGTTCACCAGCAACAACCGGATTGGTCAACACGTATTGCTGAGGTGATTCAGGAACAATTCGGCTTAAAGCCGAAGGTACAAACTTACACCTATAGGACACCATACCCGTCTACATACGATCTACTGCCGTTTCCCCATCGGTATAAAGTTCCTGACTTCACCAAGTTCTCGGGGATGGATGACACTTCAACCGTGGAGCACGTAAATAGATTTATTATCCAATGCGGAGAAGCGGCCACGCAAGACGCTCTACGAGTGCGGCTATTCTCATCATCCTTGTCCGGATCGGCCTTCCAGTGGTTCATGACTTTACCGCCGAATTCGATTATTACATGGGCCGATTTGGAAAGACAGTTTCATAAATACTTCTACGCCGGGGTACATGAGATGAAGCTGTCCGATTTGACCAGCCTCAAGTAGAGAAGCGACGAGCCGATATCCTCATATGTACAGAGGTTTCGGGAAATCAGGAACAAGTGCTATTCCCTGGCTCTAAATGACGCGCAACTGGCCGATATAGCCTTTCAAGGCCTCCTACCCCACATCAAAGAAAAATACGCCTCACAGGAGTTCGAGAGTTTAAGCCAAATCGTCCACTGATTGTCTGGACAGGAGGTACGTTCTTTCGATCCACGGAGGAATTTCCAGAAGAAAGTGGCGTTCCTGGAAGAGGTGGAGGACGAGGAAGACGTTGAGGTCGGACTTGCGGAATGGGTTAAGGGAAAGAAGCCAATATCATGCCCGTTCGGCAAAAAGGAGCCAGAGGCGTTCGGTTTTGACACGACGAAGGCCGATAAAATCTTCGACCTTCTCCTCCAGGAAGGGCAGATCAAGCTCTCGCCATATCATACAATACTTTCTGCCGAACAACTAAAAAAGATGATATATTGCAAGTGGCACAACGCCACATCCCATGATACTAATGAGTGCAAAATCTTCAGGCAGCAGATACAGTCGGCCATTGAGCAGGGCAGACTTAAATTCGAAGTGCCGACAAAATCGGCCAAGCCGATGAAGATCGACCAGCACCCCTTTCCCACCAACATGGTTGATACGGGGACGAACTCACTGCAAACAAAGGTGCTGACAGCCGAATCGGCTAAAAAGAGTGGTGCCGTAGACCCCAGAAATCAAGCAACGCCTGAGGACGTCAAAGGAAAGCGGCGGATGGAGGACGAAGACGGCGAATCGGAAGAGCCACGCATTACTTCCCAGTTCCTGCTCCAGAAATATCAGCGTCAGCATGAACGCTCAAGGTCCCGGGAAGGAGCGATGCGACGGCACGAAGATCACTGGAGATGCCCTTTCTTCATCCACTGTTGGGAGAGCAACCTCAAGCTACCTTCGGCCGATAATTGCCTAGAATGCAACGGCCCGTATCGTGGTAATCGGCCGTTTAACAGGCCTCGCTCCAGAGATGGAAGACCAGAACCGATCAGCAGGAACTGGCGCGACCAAGATGACCAGCGCCCTCCCGTGCGTGATCGGCTGGGGGGCAGAAGCGACCGATATGACCGATTAGAAGACAGACGCCATGACAGACCGGGGGGCAGGTTTGATCGACACGACCGGCCAGAAATCAGAGCCAACGTTCACAGTCGGCTCGAAGAGATGGCCAACGCTCGGGTTACAGACGAGAACCCTTTAGGACGCGAGCCGGAGTGGGAACGCGCCAAGTCAGGAGCCAAACCAATAAACCCCAGGTGGTGTCCCGATGGATTGACCAAATCTCAAAAACGAAGGATCCAACGTCTCCGCCAGTGGGAACAGCAGGAAGAGGAACAGCAGAGCACGACGGACAAGAAGGAAGGAAGGCCTCGGGTATGGCACCCCAAAAGAAACGATGGAGGGGGCGACGAGTCGGCGGGTGATGAATCGGCAGCCGATATCGGCATGGTTTTCATACTGCCGATGGAATTTATGACTCCTGCCGATAGACAGGACGTGTCAGCGATAGAAGAACAGATGGCACAGTTGGCTTTGGAGCCGATGATAGCCACGTTCGAGAAGCCCGAGGACGACAAACGACAACACCTGAAAGCATTGTTCCTCAAAGGGCATATCAAAGGTCGCCCCCTCACCAGATTAATGGTAGATGGAGGAGCTGCAGTCAATATCATGCCATATGTCGTGCTCCGGAAGCTTGGGAAGAGCGACGACGACTTGACCAAGACAGACATGATGCTCAAAGACTTCGAAGGCAATGTGTCTCCCACTCGCGGTGCCCTCTGCGTCGACCTCACCATCGGCAGCAAGACCCTTCCCACTACCTTCTTTATCATTAATGGCAAGGGATCCTACAACATGCTACTTGGCCGGGACTGGATACACGCAAATTGCTGCATCCCGTCAACAATGCATCAATGTCTTGTACAATGGGTCGACGACAACATCGAGGTAGTCAACGCCGATTCCGCATACAGCATCGCGGCAACCGACACGCAGCAGTGGAGCTGCGAAACCGTCAGGTGCATATCGGGCAGAGTATGGGAGACCGATTTCCTGAAGGTGACCGATTTTGGCCTACAGCCGATCCGAGCAGTCGGTTCCGAAGACTCAGAATAAATGGATCAGTTTGCCCGAGAAGATGGGAAGCTAGGGCACGGGTTCACGTCGGCAGATTCACTAGAGATAATAGACTTAGGCGATGGTACCAAACCAAGGCCGACTTATATTAGTGCAAATTTAGACCCAGAATACAAATGTAAATTGACAAACTTATTAAGAGAATTCAAGGATTGTTTTGCTTGGGAGTATCATGAGATGCCCAGTTTAGATCGATCTATTGTTGAACATCGGCTACCCATAAAACCAGGGTATCGGCCGTACCAGCAGCCCGCTCGGCGCTGCAATCCTAAAATTCTACCAGACATAAAAGCCGAAATAACTCGGCTAATCGAAGCGAAATTTATTCGGCAATGTCGTTACGCCGAATGGATCTCCAACATCGTACCAGTGTACAAAAAGAACGGAAAGTGACGCGTGTGCGTTGATTTCAGGAACCTTAATCAGGCCACACCGATGGACGGATACCCCATGCCGACGGCCGATGTGCTGATAGACGCTGCCGCGGGACACAAGATTATTAGCTTCATGGACGGAAACGCTGGGTACAATCAAATACTTATGGCCGAAGAGGACATACCCAAAACGGCCTTCAGATGCCCGGGCCATCTTGGTTTATTCGAGTGGGTGGTGATGACTTTTGGCTTGAAGAATGCTGGCGCTACGTATCAGAGAGCCATGAACTACATATTTCACAAACTCATCGGCATTCTGGTAGAGATCTACATCGACGACGTCGTAGTCAAGTCCAAAGGACACGAAGAGCATCTGGCCGGTTTGCAAAGAGTGCTGGAATGCACCAAGAAACATGGGCTGAAGATGAACCCCAATAAATGTGCCTTCGGCGTGTCCGCCGGACAGTTCTTAGGATTTATGGTGCACGAGCGGGGAATAGAGATCAACCGGAAGACCATAGCGGCTATCAACAAAGTCGTGGCCCCGCAGAATAAAACTGAATTACAGTCTTTAATCGACAAGGTGAATTTCATCAGAAGATTCATATCTAATCTGTCCGGACGGATTCAGGCGTTCACGCCACTGTTGAAGTTGAAGCCTGACCAGGAGTTCATATGGGGGGAAGAACAACGCAAAGCATTGGAAGATATATCAAACAGTACTTGGTCTCACCACCGGTGTTGGTTCCTCCTCAGACTGGTAAGCCATTTAAACTATACTTATCAGCTGATGAAAAGGCTATTGGGTCGGCTCTAGTCCAGGAATTCGAAGGAAAGGAACGAGTGATTTATTATGTCAGTAGAAGACTCTTGGACGCTGAAACAAGATATCCTCCAGTGGAGCGATTGTGCCTATGTCTTACTTCTCATGCACCAAACTCAGGCACTATTTACTGTCGGCAGAATGCGTGGTCGTATGCAAAGATGACGTAGTAAAATACATGCTATCACTGCCGATCTTGAAAGGACGAATCGGCAAATGGATCTTAGCTTTGTCAGAGTTTGACCTGCGGTATGAATCGGCAAAAGCCGTCAAAGGTCAAGTCATGGCCGATTTTGTCGCCCAACACTGCGGACCAGAGGTTACCCTTGTAGAGCCGGCGCCTTGGACTTTATATTTTGATGGGTCGTCATGTGGGGTTGGATCAGGAATCGGCATCGTTCTCATATCGCCTGGGGGGGCAAGCTATGATTTTTCTCTGCCGATAGAAGCCACCGCCACTAACAATCAAGAGGAGTACCGAGCTGTATTGAAGGGCTTACAACTATTAACAGGAGTCAAGGCCGATTCTGTCGAAGTCTTCGGGGATTCCATGCTTATTGTGGATCAATTAACCGGAAGGTCCGAATGCAAGGATGATGTATTAAGAATTTATTATGAAGATTGCCTACAGCTCTTAAAAGAATTTAAATCGGCAGTAATCGAGCACATTCCAAGGGACCACAACGAAGATGCCAACAAGCTCGCCCAGCACGCATCTGGATATCGGCCAATTCTAGGCGCTATGGCTCTGGAACTCGCGGCCGATGACTGGCGGAAACAAATTGCCGACTACTTGAAAGATCCGTCTAAAAAGGTGGAACAACGAGTACGTTTTCATGCTACTAAGTACGTACTGCTCGAAGATGACCTGTTCTACCGAACGATCGACGGTGTCCTACTCAAATGCCTGGGAACGGAGGAGGCCAAGACTCTAATGGGAGAAATCCATGAAGGGGTATGTGGAGCACACCAATCGGCCCATAAGATGAAATGGATGATCAGGAATAATGGGTATTACTGGCCAACGATCCTTGAAGATTGTTTCAAATATTATAAGGGATGCCAGGATTGTCAGAAATTTGGGAATGTCCAACGTGCACCCGCATCGGCCATGAATCCCATTATCAAACCATGGCCGTTCAGAGGATGGGGAATAGACCTTATCGGCCAAATTTATCCACCGTCAAGCAAGGGACACAAATTTATTCTGGTGGCTACCGACTACTTTACCAAATGGGTGGAAGCAATTCCGTTGAGAGCCGTAACATCGGCTATCATGGCCGACTTCGTAAGAGATCATATCGTCTACCGATTCGGCATTCCCCAGACTATTACAACCAATCAGGGAACAATGTTCACGTCGGGGGAATTCGAAGAATTTACAGCCGATATGGGGATCAAATTGTTAAACTCCTCTCCGTACTATGCCCAGGCCAACGGCCAGGCCGAGTCTTCCAACAAAGGGATAATTAAGTTAATCAAAAGAAAAATAGAGGAGCAACCGAAGAAATGGCACCTATGTTTGACCGAAGCCCTATGGGCGTACAGGATGGCTTGTCATGGGGCCACCAAGTTATCCCCTTATCAATTGGTATACGGTCACGATACAGTGCTACCATGGGAATCAAGGGCGGGGTCAAGGCGCATTTCACTCCAAGACCAGCTAACGGCCGATGACTACTCGTCACTCATGAAAAGGGAACTTGATGACTTGGCTGCCAGCGATTGAGAGCTTTGATAAGCATTGAGGAAAACAAAAAGAAAGTAGCCAGGTGGTACGATAAGAAGGTCAGAGTTAAACAATTTTCCCCTGGGGACCTGGTTTGGAAGTTAGTGTTGCCGATTGGGTCGAAAGATCCTAAATTCGGAAAATGGTCTCCTACATGGGAAGGGCCGTATAAAATCGGTAGATGTGCTCCAGGAAATGCTTATATTTTGGAAACAATCGAGGGAGAAGAATTTACTAGGGCTCTGAATGGAAGATACTTAAAAAGATACTACCCTAGTATATGGGTCGGAGCATGAAGGATTGACCATAATACAATCGCACACAGCCGATACAAAACGGTTCATCTATAAAAAATATGTAATCGTCCAAATCGGCTGATGTATTCATTCGGTACGGACGGTGGGTTACACGGCCGACAAGGAACAAGTCGCCTTTAGAACAAAAAATATATAATAACTAGTTATTCTTTTTCTTGCGCTCTCTCTCAGTCCGGCCTAACTCTATCATGAGACGGATGTACTCTTCTTCTATTTCCTTCATTGAAGCCTCCGCTTCGACTTGACGGGGGAGAGGGTGGCTCCGGTCCACCGCCGGGCGGGACGTTCCTGCCGCCGCGTCTTCAAGAGCGACTCGCGGAGGAAGCGGATGACTTCTGTCGGCTTGAGGTCGCCGACGGGCGTTGCTTTCCAGGAAGTCCAGTACCCGACGGGCGTCGGCGGAGACGTGTTCTCGAAGTTCTTCACGATGAGCCCTGATTAAAATCCTTATCCTCCGATGACAAGGGTTCATCAGAGTGTATAACCTTGATGGCGCGCTCAAGTTCGGGGCTAAGGCGTCGAGGCTGGAGAAAGAATGAGTAAAAAAGTGATCTCCTTTAGAAAAGTTGAACGGAGGAGAAGGATAAAGTTTTCACCTGGTTAACAGAGGAAGAGGAAGACGACGAAGACATGATAGAAGGTCGCGCCGATAAGAACAGGTTGAGAAAATAAGACCGAAGCCAAACTAATGCTTTCGGAAGGGGAAGTCTAGGCCGGTATTTATAAGAGAAAGAGGTGTGGAAATTTGGTAAGGGTGCGTCCCATCGGAAGTAAGAAGGGCAATAAATAAAAGGGGCGTCGCGAAGGACGGTCAAAGCAGTTATTAAATGTTCGTACAAAATAGTCAGTGCTTTACAGATTACCCAGAAGGGTATCGATAGCCGCAATCGCCCGACGCCGGATCTGATCGGTAGAGTCCAGGACCCATTGGTCTTCATCGCCGATCCGGGGACTTCTGACGTACTACGGTGGAGCTTCAGGGCTTCATGGGCCAAGTGCTGCCTCTCCTGTTTCAAATCGGCATTGACAGAAGGGAGTTCTTGGAGCCTTTTCTCTTCGGTGCTGATTGCCTTGGTCACCTGCTCCATTTCCTTGGCAAGCTCTGCCCTTCGGCGTTTGAGGCGGTCTATCTCACCGACGATCCCTGGGTGGGAGTCCTCCAGAAAATGGATACGCTGGTGCACCTCTTGAGCTTGACGTTTGAATGCGTCCTCCTCTTCACGAGTCTTGGCCAGCTTGGCGCGATCGGCCATGTGACGAAGGGCTCGGAAGACTGGGATCCTCATGGACTCAATAAAAGCGGCCGGCGCCAATGCTTCCTCCGCTTCTTCGGGCACTCGTCCGCTGACGTCGCCAAAGAGCTGACGAATCGGTGAGGCATCTTCTACCAATCGACCGATATCTCCTTGAAGAAGGGATCAGATGTTGGTAAGCTTGGCTCAGACGTCGTCAGGAATGGAGCTCAGGGCGATCTGGCGAGAGGCGACTTCTTCATCGTCAGAGAGGGCAACCGCAAAAGAGAAGAGGCTGTTGTCAGGGGTGTCCTGTTCCTGGAAATAATAAAGAAGAAAAAAATAAATCAGCTGATGGTGATAGCAAATCGGCTAAATAAAGCTGGAAGATGTCTTACCACTTTGAAGCGAATCTCTTCAAGTTGCATTCGGGAAGCCGTCGTTCCCTGCTCAGGGGCCTGTACCATAGGTTCATCGGAAGAAGAAGACTCCACGATGATCGGCGCGGTGCTTGGACCAGCTTCCTGAGAGGGGACCAGTGGTTGAGGAGCGCTCGGCGTGCCGATGACCTGTGTCAAAAGGATGAGTAAGCATATTATTCAAATACTAGGGGAATCGGTGAAATAGTGTTGTACCTCAACGGATGGAAGCGGGGGTGCGTCGATGGCCGATTGGGTTGCTGCCGATTGTTGTGTGTCCATGGGAGTATTCTGTGCAGTCTAAGATAAGAAGGATTAATATCAAAATGACAATCGGGAGGATTAAAACATAAGTTTACCTGAACGGCCTCTAACAACAATGATGCGGCGGCTGCCCCAGCTTGTGCGACGACTTGAGTGTCGATATCTCTGGTGGCCTGAGGGGGTGGCGCGGCCGGAGTCTCTGCCGATACGAGCATGGGAGGATCCGCCGATTCTATACGGGCTCGGACTCGGCGGCTGGTCTTCTTGGTGACTCTTTTCTGAGTTTGTTTTGATCGGCCAGCAATCACGTCCACGGACGGAGCGTCATAGCCGATGAGAGGGTAGGAGGTGTATGGATGATGACTCTCTATTAGCCGACCACTCCGGCTGTGTGTTGGAGGAATACGATTCTCAGCCTGAAGAAATAGTAAAACATTAGTGTTTAGTCGCGTTGAAAAAGGAGTAAAAATCGGCTAAGGAAAATACCTCGGCATTCGGGTCGATGTTGGCTGGATCTAGGAGGTTGCAGTATGCCGATGCTGAATTGCAGAAGAGGAATTGTTTCCATTCGGCCCACCAAAGTTTGAATGGCTGGACAGCGAAGGGGGCTACTATCCAGTTGTTCAGATCAATAGTGTTGGAGTTCGGGATCCGGTCTCGTACCCGACTGTAGTCCAGAACTGTTGTGAGCCCATCTCTGAACTTGACTCGGCCAGCAAAATATACTTGAATCGGCAGCTGACCCATGCCGAGTTGGCGTGCTGCAACAGAGGGACTGTAGAACTCGTACGTGGGGGCATCCTTCCCCGAGAAGAAGTTGGCTGGCAGGATTCCTGGCTTGATTAGCTCATCAGTGAGTTCTTCGTCGAATCGGCCAGTGGTCGAGTCGAAGCAGGTTGGGAGTTCAAAGATTGGGTCGTCCCGTCGATAAGGAAACCAGACGGTTGCATCCTCATTAAAGCCGTTGTAAAAGCATCGGAAGTACTCGGCCACTTTTGTAGCAGAATACGTGCAACCTGGAAAGGCCGATGCCGCTTCGCCATAAGAGGTGCATCGCCGACGAGCGGTAGGATCTTCTGCCGATTCGATGTTGGGGAACATCATATGGTCCACCCTCTGCTGAGTGATCTTGCTCATATAAAGGTTCAGCCATAAATTGATGAACCACCAGGGTCCGCCTGAATTTCCAATCGGCTCCCCCTTGGATAGTTTGATGCCGATTTGGTGGAGCATGTGGTACGCCGCCCCTAGCAAGTGTTTCCCAAGGGGAACGGGAGTTCCTGCCGATAGTGCTTCGGCTAAAGCCTGGGTGTTGGTTGATGGGCCGGCTGCTCTTCCGCAAAAGAAATGTTTTTCTAACCACATCATTAAAAAGGTCGTGTGCTCCCTATTCTCAACGGACCTGGCTCTTTTGTTGCATCTGATAAATCCTTTCCACTCGCCGATCCCTCTTGTGTCTAGCCGATGTGACGTTGCGGCTAAGAGGCGGAAAGGTGTGTCCGGGGAGGAAATGTAAAGGCCGGTCAATAGAACCACATCGGCCAGTGTGGGAGTCATAGGTCCATGCCCAAACAAGAAAGCATTGAGGGCATCAGACCAAAAGTAAGAGGCCGCTATCACCAACGGTTCATTTCGCTCCATCTGGGACAAAGACAGGTTGATACACTGGCCGATTTTGAGCTCGTCCCATGAGACCCTCTTCGGCTCGGCTATCCGTTGGTACCACTCCCTCCAACCTGGGGTTTCATTCGGCCAAGACCTAAAGGTGCTCAACCAGTGATCCAGGTCCATGGTGGATTGTTTGAAGGGGATTCTGTGGGTTTCTAGATTGATGAGCTCTATTGGATCTGGGTTCCCCATGGGTCCGAGACAAATAAGGCCAGGATTTCTGGTAAGATGGATGGTGATGCGGTGTCTAATTGCCTAAAAAGGAAAGAGGGGGTGCAAAAGTAAGAAACAGATATAAAAGTAAATGCATTGCCGATAGAGGGAGGATTCGGTAATAACCTCTGGGATGAAGTTCCTAGTAGTCGACGTGGCTGCCGGTGCAGCCGCGGAGGATGAGGCCGCGATGGGGATCGCCATTGGGATCTCCGATGAAGCTCCTTCTTCTAACGACGGAGCAACTGCTGTCGCCACTACCGCCGGAGGTACTATTTCCGGAGCATCGCGCGCTGGAGAGCTGCCTGAAGGGGCCGCCATTGGAGGGGAAGAGAAGAAGCAACAGGAGGATGGCGCTTGGAAGCTTCGGCGACAAGGGAAAAGTGCTGAGGGAAGAAGAGGGCGCACGCGCTGAGGAAGAAGGACGTGAGCTTGAGGGTGAAGTGCGGGGTGAACCGCTATTTAAAGGACGCTTGAAGAGGGGTAAAAATGGAATTTTTACCGCGCCGGCGTTTCGAGTTTTTCGGGAGTAGTGGTTGTCGAGGGCGCCCGTTTCGAAAAGATTGCAATCATAAGCTGGAAGACCACGAAACGGAAGGATATTTTCATTGCGGCTGTTTCGGAGGAGAAGTTGAAAAGAATTTCGAAGTAAAAGACTATGTTTTACTCCGAAACTGGGGGGCATGTGTTGACGCCAGATTTCGTCACTAGTAGAATCGGCGCCAAGAAGAGAGGAAATTGGAAAAGTACAGTTGGGAATCGGCCGAATGGTGCTACAGTTCGAGATCAGTTGGTTGGCACCACAGTCCAAGATCGGCCAATGCTACAGTACGAGATCGGCCGATGACTTCTGCCTCGCTTAACCCTTGGGGTTCGGATCGAACGCGCCGGGTTCCCGATCGGTTGCCTTTTGCCGATAAGGAATCGGCTGATTAGGAGGTTGGGATAATTGGGCTGGTATGGGCTTGGAAAAGAATAGAAGGATAAGGGGGAGATCAGCCCATGAAGCGTATAATAACCAACCTAGCACGAATCGTGCTCGTAAATATTCGTTTTCTATTTGAATTAGGGATAGAATTCTAGTCAGTTAAGGAGTCATTTGTATGGGGCTATAAATAGCTACCTTTGTACATCTGTAATCATCAACAAATCAATACAACCAACTACTTTTTCCTCGTACTTACTTTCAAGCAGGCGACTTCGCCAAATACTTTCCTCTTTTTCACGAGTTCGTACGGGTTGGCAGGGCTGCATCAACTTGATCCCCGGCCGATCTTGTAAGTTCCGTTTACCGAGTAAATTCTAAGCTTTAGCTTCGGGCGCATCACTGTTGTTTCGTTTAGATTTATTCACTAGTTATCGATATTTACTAGAATCATAGGTTTTACCTGTCTTTCTAGTTTTATCACCAGTTATCCAGCTAGGAATCGGTGGTTTCAGCTTTCTTTACATTCTGCTATTAAATTCGCTTATTTCACATATTGCCGATTAGATCTATTCCTAGTGTTGTTACTATAGCATTGTATCGATTACTCCAGTAGTTTTCTGTCTACAAGGCTACAGTGATCGGCTGCCTTATAGCCGATTTCTTTATTACGGCAAATCGGCCGATTCGCTGATAAGCTCTCTCGAGATCGGAAACTTAGCCGATCGTGATTTCTGGACCTGACACGTATTCTTCCTTGCCAATCAACAGGTCAGATTGGCTGGCACGCCGCGCGAACCACACCAGGGCAATCACCCGAACAGGAGTTAAGCAGATTCTCCCGGGTTGTGTGTCAGACGCTGGGGATTCAGTTGACCGATTTCTAGCGCCAACACATGGCAAAGTTAGTATCTTGATATCTTCACAATCTTGTACAATGTTCCAAGTATGTATTGCATATTTCAACACTTCCTCTCAATGCATACTTGTCTTGAGCGGTCGAACCATTGTGTGTCGCTGCCCTTAGATCTTCTGCGCTCTGCCATTACGAATCTTCTTCTTCACTTGCTCTCATGACATGGTCTTCTCTTCCTTGAACTCATATACCTCTGTCTTTAGTTGGAGGTTCTCCGCAGACTTGATACATCCATGCATCTCTTATTTCTTCTTCATCCTTCTAGTTGTCTGTCCTCTAGATGCTTCCTTGTACGAAAGCAAAATAACTTTAGCCGGTGAAACTTTGTCATACCTGAGATCTTCACAACTGCGTCCTTCTGGAATTTTCTTCACCTTATCATGCTCCTCCAAATCTTCATGGATCACCAATGCTCCATGTCTATATTCACCATGCTCTTGTGGCTCCTCGTCATCATGAATACTAGGCTCTATCTTCTCATCTTTAATATCTTCCTCCTTGTCGCTTAGAGCCTCCCAATCTTCATCACTATCATATCCAAATACTATGAATCCTTCTGAAATATCTAGATCTCTCACCTCCATGGAGAAGCCACCTTCTGCATCTCACTCTCTTTCTTCTTCTTCAATGCTATTTGATGGAGTTTCACCTTGTCAAGTTTTCCACAAAGTAAGTTTCATCATCTTCAATTGTGGCTGCTACCTCAGCATCCCACTCTTCTTTGCTTAGCCACCCACTCAGGACAACTTCTTTTGTTGTAGCCATGTTTCCTTCTGAGTGCCTCCGTAGACTCCAGCAGTCCCGTGCAAGATGCCCTTTCTTACCACAGTTGAAGCACTCACCTCTTCTTCTCCTCTCATTCTTGATCAACTCTTCGTCATCTTCATCACTGCTCTCTTGTTGAGCTCCCCTTGAATAGATGCTCTTCTTTGGGCAACTCCTATCACCTCTTGTCCACTCCTTCGCCTCTCCTCGACCTCTTGGTGGACCATTCTTTCTGATGAAGAGCGCTTCCTCTTCATCCTTCTCTTCCAAAGTGATGTTGCTCATCTGCTTGGCTAATGCCTCCTGATTAGTCAATAATTTAACCAACTCCACAAAGGATGGCTGTACTGGCCATCCACTCACTGCAGCCATAAACCCACTATACTCGGGTCTTAGACCGTTGATGATGATCCTTCTCATCGGAGCTTCGCTAGCCTTCTCCTCTGGGTCAACCTAAGATAACTTCTGGTAGATATTCTTCACCTTAGTAACGTATTTATTAATGCTCAGAGTTCCTTATGAGATACTTGCAAGCTCTTTCTCTAAGAGCTGGAATTGTGTCTCATTCTTCTTCGAGAATAGCTTCGCGAATGTCTCCCAGACCTCATTTGGTGTCTCCGTATCTCTAATGTGCTCCATCAGGTCTTCCTCGATCGTCGTCTTCAACACTAACATAGCCTTTCCTGCCTTGATTTGCCACTTCCGCAAGGCTTCCGTGTTCTCCTTCGGTGGAGGAGTTTTCCTAGTGCCTGCTACGACCTCCAATAGATCTTGACCCATCAAGTAGGATTGTATACAGGTTTGTCAATAGCCATAGTTGTGGCTATTGAGCCTCCTCATGTCTCCTACGCTCAAGAGATCCGCCATCTCAACTGAAACCTAGCATCACCTACGCTTGATCTCAGACCAGCATTCCTTCACAGTCCTGGACTGTGATCTCCGGCAGAGTCTCCCCTTAGCGCCTCTTGATGCCACACTAAGCAATGAAAACATCATGTGCCTACCAACAACTGCACCGAGCACTATGAGTGCCCCGCACTCACCACAAAACTCCTACCAATGATGGTCCCTAACCAACCTGGCTCTAATAATAATTGTTGAGAAATCGGCACCCAAACCTTGACACCGACTCCCTAGAAGTGGCACCAAAGTGGTGTGACACCACTTCTTCTGTGGACCTTATACCCACACTACTCTGAGAAGACCTTCACACCGACACCAACACGGGAGATCAACTCTCTACAAGGGAACTCAAATATTTTATTCACCTACTCACAACTTGATACAACACTCACTCTTACACTCTGTATGTGGCTACCCTACCATGACACCACTATACTACATGGCAACCTTGCCATCTCTTCACCTATGGCTCACATGCCACTCTATGCCATGGTATAGCTAGGAGGGAGGGGAGCACCTCTATTTATAGATGCTCATGGTCATTGTGGTGTTGCCATGTGGTAGTTTTCACACTCTTCCATACGAAATATCCTAACTCTAGAACCCTCCTCATCCTTATCTAGTTTCTTATATTTCTACCATGCTAAAATATCTAGTTCTAGAATATTCTACACTTCACCATGAACCATGACAACTATGGCTCATGCATTCTCTCCAATTTTCTAAAACCTTCCTACCTTACTATGATCTTATCCTTGTACATAGCAAAGTTAGTCTCTTGAGATCTCCACAATCTTCTAGAATGTTCCAAGTATGCATTGCGTATTTCAACAGAAAATAAGCTAAGTTCTCTAGTCTTGCACAAATATGTATATGTACAACTAAAATAATTCATAGAAATTACCAAATACAAAATGTGAAGAAAGGGAACTACACCGCGATATCACTAGCTACTTCCACTTGCTATTATTTTATTTCACTGAGATCCAATCGTGGATGTCGCAGCTAAGAGATGATTCTTGAATATGAGCTAGCCATCTTGTGAGAATAGCATTTACAACAACAGCAAATTTAATCGTCCGCAGATTTTTTTTGAACTAAGAAAATAGCAATTACCTGGGGTAGCCTGGTGCTGCCAAATTCAGACGCCGCTGATATGCACGAAGCCACGTATCCATGAAACTAAGGGGATGTTTGGATACATCCCGCTAAACTTTAGCACCTGTCACATCGTATGTTTGGATACTAATTAGGAGTATTAAATATAGTCTAATTACAAAACTAATTGCACAGATGGAGTCTAATTCGTGAGACGAATCTATTAAACCTAATTAGTCCATGATTTGATAATGTGGTGCTACAGTAACCATTTGATAATGATGGATTAATTAGCCTTAATAGATTCGTCTCGCGAATTAGACTCCATCTATGCAATTAGTTTTGTAATTAGCTTATGTTTAGTTCTTCTAATTAGCATCCGAACATCCGATGTGACCCTACTCAAGTTTAGCACCTCACGTAAACATTCCCTATAATACGATACCAGGACCGTATTTAGCCTCTTACCCAGTTTCTACGAAAAACAGAAGGATGGGCAATCAGCCACCGGTCGGCTTGTGGGACGCGCTACAGCTTGGCTGTGGGGCCTGGACGCGTGGGGCGTCGTCTCCAGCTGGCTTGGGGGAGCGTCGTCTGTCAGCCTGGTAAAGCGTCGGCCTCACACTCCTTGGGGCATCACCGCCGATCGGCCTGTGGGATGCGCTGCCGCCGATCGGCCTGACGGTCGGTGGCAGAGGGTGAGGAACGCTTCCGGTTGGCAAGGGTGGGGGAGCGGGACCTGTCTGTTTCCTAACCGATGGAACTAGGAAGCGCAGGGGACCCGGACGCGGAACTTTGACCAAATAGGAAAAGGTACATTCCACTACGCTGAGCAATAAACTTTATATATTATCTTCAAAAAAGTTAGTTCCGCGTATTGAACCTCTAGCTAAAGACTTCAGATAGCTCCGTGGAGCTGGCGTGTCCCTTTACGGTGATCTTGCATGCCGACTGACGGGTACCTTCAGCTTTTATTTAAATTTCGAGTCATCAAATTTTAAGTTTTTCTATAAAACCTATTGCTATTTTTCTTTAAAAGCTAACACTATCTTTTAGAAGATGTGTTTATCTTTCTTATCTTAGAAAGCTAAAAAAATTAATAAAATTAAGATTACTCGACTTTCTAGGCTCCTAGCTTTTTAAAACCGCACAAGAAGTTCGTTGTTTGCTGTTTGTTTCAACTTCTGTCATTTCATGCAGAGAAGCTATCAATAACCTCAAACAAAAAGACCTGAGAACTTACTTCAAAGTTTGTAGAAAGAACCTTCCCGAACGGCTTAACTAATTCTTATGGGGATATTTTGTTAATCTCAGCTCCAAGTATAGAAATTGGCCATCTGACCTCTAGTATTAGATAGGAAAAATACAGAGTTCAGATTTTCATTAGCAATGGAAGAGAGTAGGTCCATCTCCCAATACATAATATCTAAGCTTGACCTTTCATATCATCGACAGTAATGAACGTGGTTTGTAACAGCACAACAGCCTGAATTAAAAAAAACTTCTGACAACTCCACATCAACCTTTGTTGAATGTGAGCCAAGACACACATCACTCAGTGGGCCAAACCTTCATATTTAAAGGTAACAAATAAAGAGGCACATTACAATGAAAATTGTACTTACAACTACAACAATAACCTGCACCCCCAACAAAAGCACACTCCCTTATCCTTTAGAGCAGTAGTAAAGTTTGTTTGCTTGAGTGGCAGCTTTTGAACTTTTCTGAAAAATTGTTACTGGCTTTTTTTCTGAAAAGCCAGCACTAGTTTTTAAAACATGTGTTTAGCTTTCTGAACTCAAAAAGCTACGAAAAATTCATAAAACTGAGTTTTCCAACTTCCCATATAAACTTAGCTTTTCTGAGCTTTTAGCTTTTCAGAAGCTGCATGAGAAATTTGCTGTTTATTTGAGCTTGTGGATTTTCACGCTGAGAATTTGCCAGGAAGCTCAAACAAACAGAACCTAACTGGTTTTGCCTGTTCAAATATCTTTCCCTAGCAAATATAAAACTGCTTTTGTTGACGAATTTGTTCAGAAAAAGGAAAGAAGGGAACAGATGAAAGACAAGCGAGAAACGAAATCAATGTAATATAGCAATAGTTCCTAGCCAGTTCATGCTTTCACAAATCGCAACAAATAAAGTAGGATAACATAATGATAACGAGGCATAGAGATGTGTTCATTAAAAAAATGTGACCTGTAATCATTCTTTCGCTTACAACCAGAATTGGAATTTGGCCACTACAAAAGGTTATAAATATCACCATCAAGGTTACAAATATCACCATCACTATCATCACGTAAACTCTCCATCCGGCATATGTATCTTTGGAATTGAAATCATCGTGATTCATCTCCACCAACCCAAGTCACTCTTCATAAACCTTCTACTCACGGAATCTCAGTTTTTTTCATACCTCGCGCTTTGAACCCTACCAAAGGAGATGAGCTATCGCAAAGTAGTTATTAGGTATATTTAACCTTTAGCCATTCTTCTCAACGGCATCTCTTCAAAAACATGCATTCAAAAATCAATTAAATGAGTATATACGAGTTTTTATTTATATCTTTAGGATTATTAGTTTATTGATGTTCATTAAGAAATTTTTAAATGAGTCATTCATTAACTATTTCCTTTAAGAATTTTTCTAAATCTTTGAGAATAATATTTCTCTTCTAAAAACACCGGTAGGAGTATGCGCTTAAGAAACACCAGTAGTCTTAGTTATTTATATGTACCGGTGCTTAACAAAAACCGATTAGAATAAAGACATATATTCTAACAGGTGCTTCTTGTGCGCTGGCATGAATAACAGACCCTCATTCGTACCAGTTCCGTGGTGCGGGGCCATCACGGCACGAATGACAATTTCGATTCGGCACATATGAGGGTACCTGCAGTAGTGATATTTCCGGTACAGTAAGCATGTCGTTTTTTAGTCCAATTTCATGATTAATTGTAATTCCATTTATGTGTATTGCACTATTCAGTAATGCTCAGTAATGATAAATGCCCAATTGATATTATGAGTGAGGAGAAGATTAATTTTCGTATGCACGCAAGAGTATTGATTATAATAAACTATATTTAAGTATATTGTTTAATACTTTGCAACTACATGTATGCTTTTCATTAACATGATCAAATGTAGTTTATATTATCTACTGAATTGATTGCTTGCCAGTAAGATTAGTACATTATTTATCTATGATTTGTATTGCCTGTAGCGATTAGTAAGGAAAAAAATACGGACTTCTGGACGTGATTATGGCTTATGGGAGAAAGCGAAAGCTTTTTCTAGCAGAGTGGAGCGGGTGGCGTACGATGCATCGGGCGCATGTTACCCACCGTTACCGTTTGTAGAAATAGCGACCAGTGCACGGTTGAGAAATCACACATATTTACCGTACGTCTGGCTAATAATTTAGCCCGTTACTAGCTTTAACTAGTGTCTCGTTACAGCTAATCTAGCAGCCGATTCATATAACAGTAAGATTAATAAGTTGAGACAAACACTTGGCTACTAGCTAGACAGTTCTTGTCATCATGTAAGACCAAATGGTACAGCAGTTTAGCTCTTCACATGCTAAAACACAGGATACTTTATTATCGTCGTTTTCTTCCTCACCTGCATGCTGTGACCTTGTGACGAGAGCGGGACGTGGTGGGCCCTAGCAAGTGGGATGAGAGTCTTGGTGCGTGTTCGACGGCAACATCGACAGGCATGCACTTTCTCTTACATCCACCTCATCTTGCAGGCTGACACGGCGGTCGATTCGCTTTTTTGTTATACTGCTCTAAGGTTTGGTAATTGATATATACCATAGTTATAATATACTCCACAGCCCATCTCAACGCTCATAAATTTTTTTGACGAAGCGTGCATTTTGGCTAGCTGAACCCACTTCCCTTCTCTCTTTTCCACTCTATCCTCCACTCATTACCAATTTGGTGTGTTACACTCTACATTATTCTGGATACATCATCTTATTATAATTGCTCTAACCAACTGGATTCACTTACTGATGGGTGGGCAACGGAAGGTACAACGATAACAGATATTGTCGATTTGCATCGGAGGCTCCTAGCACAAGCTGCTGCCGTCCTCAGGCGAGCGAGACGAAGACAAGCCCCTCTCTATCCTCATGAATTGCGTGTCACGTGGAAGAAAAAGATAATGTGTCAACTTACATAGTACTCATTAATTATTGTATATACCTAGGAGCTAGCCTAGCACTACTATAGAACGAGCTATTCTATAACTAATGACCTATCACCACCAGTTTTAGATGAACCAACGGTGATGTAGTATCACTGCCGATTATCAAGTGGGCGGGCGTTGTGAATGTTGGAACCAACAGTGAAAACATCTTCACTGTTGGTTCCAACGACGAACCAGCAGTAATAGTTATCACTATCGGTTCCAACGACCGGTGATGTTATTACCGGCGGCTCGTATAACAAACCTTTTGGTGATAGGTGTCGGATCCGAAATTTTTATCCATTTGAGTTGATAGTCTTCAGGAGTCCCGCGCCTCCCCCTCTCCCGCATTCGCTCTCTCCTCTCACTCTCTCTCTCCCTCCCCACCCCCCCTCTCTCTATATATATATCCCTCTGCCGCAGTGCCTCCCCCTCTCCTACATCCGCTATCTCCTCTCTCACCCCTCTCTTCCCCCTCCGATCCCCTCTCTCCACTCGCTCGTGGCACCTCTCCTCCCTCCTCCGGTCCCCCTCTCTCTCCTCTCTCTCTCGTGGCCCTTCTCCTCCCCCTTCCGATTTGCCCTCGTCGAAATATATCAGCGGGTGAGGAGCGGCCGCGGGGCTAGGAGCGGCGGTCGCGGCCAGTGGGGCATGACGGTGGCCGATGGGGCCAAGAAGCAGCTGCGGCCTCGCACGGGGCAAGAGGTGCGGCGACCCATGGTAGAGGGGCACGGTAAACAGGCAAGCCAGCGGCAGTGTAGCACGGTGGTCAAATCCGGCAGTGTGGGTGCGGTGGGCGAAAATATGATCTACAGTAATAATTGCATCGACAATGAGAAGTTATTATGGCAAACGTCATAGGGCTAATGTGAAAAAACTTCTAGATAATAAGCAGAGTTATTTTTTTTATGATTGTGTCATTGTTGAAATATGGTTAACAAAAGCGAATACGAACGGAGGGAGTACCGTCCCGTTCTCAAAGCCAATTATATGCGATAGTGAAAGAATTACTACCAGCCTATCAGAAATAGTATAGTCAATAGCTCCTCTTTTTCGAGAAAAAAAAAGCTCATCCCGAGTATTCCGCGTTATGGTACACTTTCTTTTTCGAGAAAAAAAAAAGCTCATCCCGAGTATTCCGCGTTATGGTACACTTTCTAAAGTAATGTCCTAATCTCTGTCTATGTGCCGCGGCCCTTTTCTCAAGCTGCCTGCCCTGGAGTCAAATGATTCACATCCCTTACCCTCCGTTTTTGTCTCCGTCGCTCTCGCGGACTGGGCAACTTCTGAAATTCGCCTTCACAACGCAACTGGGTGTGTCCAGGTATTTACCAATTTTCCTTTGAAAGATCTCCAGATGATTAATTCGGTTGCTGTTGTGCAAATGCCCTTCTCCCATGAGCGCTCACTTAAATTTCAGAAGCTGTCGCTTAGTCATAGAATGCTTTGAAACTTCCATCCATGCATGCATGCTCCCAGGGTAGAACCTTTGTCCTTTGCGGCAGTGCTGAACTGCTGGGGTTAGGAAGGAACAGCCATGGCGTCTTAGTCAGGCGAAGAAGACGCTGCAGATCTGTTTATGAATCCGTGCACGCTGGTTCCAGGACTAAGGTGTCGAGACCCAGCAAACGAAGCTATTACTCGTAACAACTAAAGTTTTGATGTTTGGCTAAATACTTTCATGATTTTTTGATGATTCCACACCGTTTGGTTCAATCACTCTATGATTGGATCCCAAAAAAAAAAGTAGTAGGTGAAGGAAGCTGAGTATAGCTCTCGAAGCGGCCACCGCCGAATGGATGGAGGAAGTTCGCATCTCGCCCACCTTCTCCCATGACAGCTTGGTCGGCCAATTTCGTTGTATAGTGTGGGGATCTAGACAGGTGGCTGGTCAGTTACTCTAGTTCTCCCTCAGTCTGGTATCCTCTTTACTACTGGTAACGACGCGCTGGTTAGAACTATCTTTCCCAGTCTAGTTCCCCTTTCAGTCTTCCTATCTAGGTAGCAGGTCAGGCCTCGTTGATGTCTGCTACTTACGTGTCAAAATATTTATCACATCATGATATTTGATCATTTGTTTTATTAAATAATTTATATAAGTACATTTATTGTGTGTGACTCAGTTTATCATGAAAAATACGTTAAACATAACTTATCTTTTCATATGTTTACAACAAATTTTTAAATAAAACAAATGGTCAGACGTTGTAAGAAAAAGTCAACAAGGACAAATATTTTTTTCGAATAATAGTGACAAATATTTTGATAATAAGGGAGTGCAAAAGGACTCATGTATTTCCATTGATCCTTAATTGAAATGGGGTTCTACCTCGTGTGGAAAAGAAAGGTGGAGAAAGCAGTGAAACGAGAGTGTAGTTCACTTTCTTGAATATTTTCGTAGTTTGTATTTGTAATTTCTATGAACCATATGGTTGTACTCCGTATTTCTGTAAGGCTAAAGAGCTTGAGCTTGTTTCCCTTGGTTAATTATGTTCAATTGTGTCGTACCAAGGGATTTATTATGCCAAGGTTGTCCCTGATGGTTCAACGCCAATTTTGCTGCCATCTTGTTATAGCTACCTATAGCTCGCCGGTTGAATTAAATAGTAAACAAAAATAAATTTTTTGTTTACGGAAGAGATATTCTCGTCTCCTTTTATAAAAGCTGTCCAGTTTATTTAGAGTATTTGTTTCACAATGTTTGCGTGATTATCTGCTTTCGATCAAAAGCAGGACAGTAATGGTCTTTTATCTAATTAAAACAATGTTTGCGTGATAAGGGAGTGAGGGAAATAAGAGCGATCATCATTCTGTAATTATGTGTTTATGATCAGTTGATGGTCTTTCGGAAAAAAAAATGATCAGTTGAGTAATTTCGGCAAGATCTTTGTTCCTTTTTCAGGAGTATCTTAATAAATGGATCACGCAGCAAGTACAAAACGCGATGTCCTGGAGCTCATGCTACTCGATGAAAGTGTAGAGCCGACTGACCTGCCATTGTCACTTTTGGAAGACATTACAAATAATTTCTCAGCTGATAAGGAAATTGGCAGGGGTGGGTTTGCGGTGGTATACAAGGTACGCTGCTCCATTCTTTCCAACTTGTATTGTGCTTTTTGTTTCATCCTAGGTCAATTTCCTTTTCTAATTTTAACCTGATAGGTTTTATAATTATGCGTCAGCATCTATAACATCAAGCTAGTTTAATTAAATCCATAATAAAATATGTTTTGGTAAGGTTTTTATTTGCTTATTTAGATGTCAATATATTTTTTTCTATAGTATTGATGACAAGTTTGAGTGAAGACAAAATGTTGAAGTATAATTGAATTGCACACTTTTCTTAATCAGCTTATACTGGTAGGTGTATGCTACTCAATGTGTCTTGAGTTTGAATCCTAGCAGATGTAATTAAATAGTATCAGTAATTCCATCCTTGAGGTCTGAGGAAGCCGCACGTGAGAGAAACTATTAAATTATAAGTAAATTGCACACTTTTTGCTTCAGCTTAAGTTTTTTTTAGTTAGACTGGTCAGTGCGTACATTATTATAGCTGATTTGAAAACTCAAGTTCATGCTGAAAAGCCTTGCCGCAATTGCAGGGAATGATTCGGAGCGGAACGATTGCTGTTAAGAAATTGTCCCATACGTATATGCATGAGAAGAAATTCCATCAAGAGATTGAATGTATGATGAAAGTGAAGCACAAAAATATAGTACGTTTTCTTGGATATTGTGCTAATACACAAGGGAAAATGGAAAGCTTCAACGGAAAGCTTGTCATGGCAGATGTACAACAAAGATTGCTTTGCTTTGAATATGTAGCTAAAGGGAGTCTCCGTGATCAAATTACCGGTACGATTGTACTCCCTCCATTTCAAATTATAGGTCGTTTTGGCTTTTTTAGATGCATAGATATTATTATGCATCTAGATACAGTATATGTCTAGATGCATAATAATATCTATAAACTTAGAAAAGCTAAAACGACCTACAATTTGAAACAGAAGGAGTATTGGTTTCTTTTCATCTCTTTTTTCTTTATCAAAGATTATTTCTTTCAAGCATCCCAGCATATAACGGAAATTACTTACCTTGAAACAGAAGGAGTATTGGTTTCTTTTCATCTCTTTTTTCTTTATCAAAGATTATTTCTTTTAAGCATCCCAGCATATAACGGAAATTACTTACCTTGTCGTACATTTGCTGGGTTGCTGGATTTCAAATATTATATTGCGAATGTATCTCCAAGTACTAAAGTCACTTTATCCTCTACTCTAGATGCATCCAGTGGACTTGAATGGAGGCAACGCTATGAAATAATCAAAGGAATTTCCAAGGGTTTGAATTATCTTCATCGGAATCGTATTGTACACTCAGATCTGAAACCTGCTAATATACTGCTAGATTATGATATGGTGCCGAAAATTGCTGACTTTGGTCTCTCAAGGTGCTTTGATGAAAAGCAAAGCTGGGCTATTACTTCAAATATTTGGGGATCACTGTAAGCTTACTAAGCCTCTTGAAAGCTCTTTCTGAGGGGTACGTATCCGGAAGGATCATGGGGATATGAATTACTCCCTCAATTTCAAATTGTAGGTCATTTTAGTTTTTCTAGTTTATAGATATTATTATGCATCTAGACATACATTGTATCTAGATGCATAATAATATTTATAAATCTAGAAAAGTCAAAACGACCTACAATTTGGTATGGAAGGAGTATTTCCAACCAGAGGTTATTTACCACCGGAAATTCACAGTGGAATAATCACGTTCAAGTCGGATATATATAGTCTCGGTGTTATAATAAAAGAGATATTGACAGGACAAAAGGTGTCCCCCGAGGATTATGATGTAAGTTTTACAATAGTGACGTTGTTTCAAGATAAAGAATAGATGTTAAAATAATTATGTTACATTTTTAATCTTCATAATATCATTGTTCCATATTTAAGCACTATGAAGTATATCGAGCAGCCCAAAGCACAAATTGGCCACAAAGAAACAAACAATTTTTCCGCGAGTATCAATGCATCATTTGCAGCACTAAAATATGCAAAGGGGGCAAAGCAACGTAGACTATGAACTGTGGGATTTCATTTACCTTTTTGGATTTTTTTGTTACTTTACATCAAGTATGCGGTTTGCATACACTACATGCTCTAATTTCCCATCTAAAAGATGTTGCTCATTTTCATAAAACCCTTATTCACTTCTGCAATTCCTTAGGTAATAGAAAGTTGGAGAGACAGGTTGGAGACAAGCTCACAGTTGGAACAGTTAAGAGTATGCTTTGAGATAGGGACAGAATGCACTGACTATGACCCAAGGAGGAGACCAGATGCAAAGCAAATAGTCGATAGGCTTGTTAAAGCGGAGAGTATGGATAGGTTTACGGAGACCGACGTGAGTAACTTTTTTTCGATAGCACCGGTAAATTCATGCAACATGGAATTTCATTTTCGAGAGTATGTGTACATCTCTGTTTTCGTTTGTGTTACTCAAACGTAGCTAATGGCTGAGATCAATATACTGTAGGTAGTTGTTCAACAGGCAGAAATTACTTCTAGTGGGCTGCAGCAAGGCACACCTAAAATCCTAAGGAGGGGAAGCTCCAAGGCAAGTTCTCACCATTACCGTTCAATTGTCGGAACAGTAGTAGTAATACTTGAGTATTTTAGCGGTATGGTATTTCTAGCGATTAAGATTTTGGCTCAAAGGATGCAAAAAGTGGTGAGTTGGAACATTATATTTAGCTCAGTAACCATGTGGCTCCGGTGGGAATAATCTATACCTTTTTTAAACGAACAGTTGTCTATACCAGTCTTATTCTTCTTCCTTTTTATGAAATGGTAGTCCAAGATGCATGATTGCGGGAATTTCCCTAAAAATACTAATGATTGCACGAACTGATTTCAATTGTCGCAGTCCAAAATAATTCATCTAGGAGACAGACAGCACAATGACTGATCATGTAGTTATTTGTTTTACAACTCCTTAACTCTTAGGGCTCAACCTAAATTCTTGTACTCCATGGTCTATGCAGATAAAAAGAGCAGTGTATATCCTTTCCTGCTGTTTATCGTTAATGTGAACATTGTTCTCTCAGTTAAACGAGCAGGCCATTCTATACTTGCAGAGAAGTCACAACGAAAAGGACGACCATGAGGGGCGCCAGGTGAAACTGGCGACTGTTCGCGAACAACGTAAAGCAGGGGATCCGATGCTGTTCGGCTGGATCATAGCTGGTACTGCCGCTCCCGCTGCCTACTGGTGCGCGCTGCTGGAACCTAAAGTAGCACTGCAACCTAAAGCACGGGAGATCCGAGAGCTGTTCTGCTGGAGCTTAGTTGTTGCTGCCGCTGCCGGCTTGTGCGTGCGGCTGCAACCTAAAGCAGGGGAGATCAGGGAGCTGTTCGGCTTCTACATGGTTGTTACTGCCGCTGGCTACTGGTACGTGATTGGGGAGATCAGGCCGCTGCTCGGCCAGTGCCTAGCTGCTGCTGCTGCCACTGCCTACTGCCTACTGCTGCATGATGCTACTGTTTCGCAGCGCTCCGGTTTATCTGAAAACGGCTCCGGCTCCTGTGGCGGAGTGGCTTCTCCGGTTCCGGCTCCTCCTTTTGGAAAACGGTTTGGCAAAACGTCTCTTCCATGTAGTTTAAAATAGTTAGATAAGATGAAATACCTATAATACCCTTTCATTCTCCTTTTCTTTTTTCTTTTCTTCCTATTTATTTTCCTTCTTTTTTCAATAATTTTCCTTCTTCCTGTATATAATGTGAGAAGGATTAATTAAAATAATTACAGATTAAAATAAATGCAAAGGGACTCCTCCCTCCTTTTCTTTGTTTTCTTTTTTTCCTTCACCTTCTCTTTTTTCTTCATTTTCCTTCTCCTTTTCTTTTTTCTCCACGTTCTACCTTATCTCGTCTCCATCGCCGCCCAGCTCCCTGTCGCTGCCCGACCCTCGGGTTCCCTGGTGCCGCGCCGCCTCGGCTCGTTGCCATCCCAGTCACCGCGCAGCCTCGAGTTGTCGTCCGGCCTCCCGTCGCCTAGCTCCCCATCATCGCGTCGCCCAGCTCCCCGCCACCCAGCGCCCCGCCGCCCCACTCCCCGTTGCCTAGCTCCTACTCTTCCGCCTGCGGTTGAAGCCGGGCCATGCTCCTTCGCTTGGCTGGCCGCCGCCGATCCAGGAAGGGCCGCATCCAACCTAGATGTATCGCCTCCGCCGCCCCCAACTCCCGGATCGAGGTCAGCCAGGCTCGATCAGCTGGTTTCCCCACCCGGAGGAACTTCCCTGCATGCCGCTATTGGGCGATGTCCCTGGTTCATGGCGCCGCCAACGCTGCTATTGCGACGCGAGGCGAGAAAACGGTGCGGGATTGAACGCGTGCGGAGGGGCGAAGGGCTCTGGCTCCTCTGTTGTTTGCGGTGGCATTTGGGTGTAAATTTGAGCAACTATGTGGGCCATCTCGTAACAATTAGCAGACGCATGTGGGAGGGAGCCGCCAGAGCCAAAATTTCCGGCTCCGTGCGCCCAATTGAAAAGGAGCTCCGGCTCCTCGGTCGAAGCCGTTTCATTTTTATGCGTTTGGCTCGGCTCTAGCAAAAACAGCTCCAGAGCCCTACCAAAGAGGTCCCGCTGTTCGGCTGGTGCGTGCTGGAGGAGATTGCTGCAGCTGCTTACTCTCTGAGCAACAGCCAGCTGCAAAGCAGCCAGATCTGAGGTGAGTTTACTGGGCCAAACGTACCTAGAGCTGGAGAGCTGGACGAAAACGGGCTTGTTCGGGTCGGGGCAAGCTCTCTCTCTCTCTTTTTCTTTTTGAAAAAAAAAACTGGGGTCGGGGAAAGCTTGCCTCGTTGTGTTTTGTGAACAAGCCAGACTTAAATTTTTAGCTTGAATGATTAACGTGCTGACTCGAACCTGCTCAACAGCGCAGCGAGCCAAAGGAGCCGCAATAGATTACGAATCCATAGATAGAGGAACACAGTTTAAGGCCAGTAACCTAAGATGCTGTTTTGAATCTCATGTATATTATTATACAAATCTATAGATAAAGGTACTAAAAATTAATTAGAAAATTGCATTCACCATACAATAACTTAGCACATAAGTGCAAATTGGTCTAATAGCTTGTCAAAATGCTCAATTTATAGCACATAAGTGCAAATTGGTCTAATAGCTTGTCAAAATGCTCAATTTAGTACAATAATTTTACAGGTGGGTGCAAATTGGTCCATAAGGATCAATTTAGTACAATAACTTTGGTAAATCGGTGCATCTAAGTCCAAACATTGCAACAACAACGTATTAAGTAAATGAGATGGACATGTAAATTTCTTCGAGCCAATAATTCTATATTTTTGTCAATAAAAGTTATTGATCATGATCAGATTGTTGCTTCTCAACTGTGTACAAAATTTATTTATTCATTAGTTCAAATCAAGTTTTAGAATTATGCCATTGACATTACCGAGAGACTGAAGTCCATCCTGATCTCTTAGGTTCGTTATGTGCTACAAATGTATAGAACACGTTAGCTCCAGGAGGCTTCAAAAATATTTATGCCAAGCTCGTAATAGGTATTGTTAATAGGTATAAATATATTGTTTTTTTAGTTGAACTGCATATAATCATATTAGTAGAAAACAGTGCGGCTGAACTTATTAAAATCGATTAGGAAATTAAATATTCTTAATTAAAATTAAATTATTGTATAAAATATAATTAATATGAAGACATACATTAATTTCTTACACTGGGAAGGTTCTTGCCTTAGCCAAATACATTGCTATTGTGATGCAAATATCAATGACCAAATAATGCTCAATTATTTATTCCGACGTGAATATACCATCCATTGCGACCTAGTATTAGCAAATACGTTGCCATTGTAACATTTGAACTATGGATGCATCAATTTACCAAGTTAATGTACTTAATTGAGCGTTTTACAAGTTGGTTGCCCAATCTACACCCACTGCCTAGTTATTGCACTAAACGAGTATTTTACAAGTTGTTGGACCAATGTGCACAAGTTGTTGTATTGTACGGTGATTACAATTTACTCTATAAATTATAAGAATTTGGATTATAGATTATATAAATAAATTGGATTTATAAATCCCTGAATTATATGGTTAGTTACTTAGTTGTGTCTGCAATGAATCTGTGGAACGGAAAAATATATACAATGAACTAGGTGGATTCGAGCACTAAGCTTCAGAGAGTATCTCCGGCGAGCACATTCTTCTTGATTGAGGGCCACGCATTTCGAGTTGGCTATTGTTAAAATCCATATGCCTCGGCAGATGCAGGGGCATTAAGGCTACCGGCGGGCGCACTAGGTGTGTGGTCGCCACGAGAAGGGTAGGATGGAGACCCTAAGCGTGTGTTTGTTTGGGGTCGAACTAGGTTGGAACGGATTCGACTCCCTCGACCCGCGTTTAGTTGGAAATCTCGACCCGCGTTTGGTTGGAAATTGTTGGGGGGAAATATTAACGACCCCCTAATACGCTGCTTAAGGAAACAAACATGAAAGCCCAGGCCCACCGAAGCCTGATCAAATCTACGCCACGCCCGACCCAGGCGCCAGGATCGGGAGCGCCCGACCCCCCTCCGCAAGGTTCCCGCCTCGTCCGACCGCGACCCCAGGGTCGGGGGCGTCCGACCCTGTGCCACGAAAGTTCCGCCTCGTCCGACCCCAAGCGAAGGAGTCAGGCGCACCGAGGCCCACAAGTCCAGGAACCCCCTCGGATACGGTCCGCATAGACAAGACAAATCCTGTGGGTCCCCCCGTCGGCCTCACCATAAATGCGCCGCAGTTCTGGCAGAGGGCAGGGCGACCGCGCCCCCCACGCAACCCGGCTCAAGTACCCGTGCGCGACCGTCCTGTGCGGGCTACAGTGCCGGCGGCCGAATCCCATTCGCCGCAGGGTACTCATGACTTACGACGACCGGGGCAAAGGAGGAGGCAGCCCGTCCTCGGGTCCCGCACACCCTCGGGTCCCGCGCGAACAGCAGAACAGGTGTAAAGCTCCCCCTCTCAACAGCCATCACCAGAGCAGCGGCATCCACCGTCCACCCTAACGGACGCGAGGGTAACGACGAAGCCGCCTCATCATGATCTAACCTGGTACCTACGAACATCGAAGTAGCTACCTACGGGAGCAGCAACACTTGGCAACCAGCGACCGCCCCCTCCGGCATGCACGACGGCACGCGTTTAGGGTCGGCAGGACATCGGGCGCCTAAAGACCTCTCCCCTCTCCCTGTCGTACTTTTTACCATCTTACTCTTTACTCTTTACAGACCTTTTACCCGATCCCAATTGTGACTCCGGCCGTCCCCTTGCGATATAAAAGGAGGAATCCAAAGCCGGAAGGGGATAGAGGAAGGAACCAGCTTCTTCTCCGGTACCCCATAGTACACGACCACTCTTACGAAGAGCACCAAAACCAAAGAGACTTGGGATCTGTCCCTCTCTCGCCAATCTGTAACCCCCTACTACAGAACCCCCACGTGGGCAACACGAGCATCCTCGATACTGGACGTAGGGCTTCCCTTGCCCGAACCAGTCTAAATCCGTGTCTCCCGCGCAACCATCTGAGGCTCACGCGCATAAAAGAAATTTACTAGTCTAAGTCTTGATCGGCTGATCTTGGCAACGACAGTTGGCGCGCCAGGTAGGGGACCCTTGCGCGTGCATCTCCAAGTCACAGATGGCCAATCACGATAGCAGCTTTGCTCCGGGCTCCCTGATCCGTTTCGGGAGCCTGGACTTCCTGGCCACCGGGAAGGGGATTGAGCTGATCCCTGTCCACGTCCTGCCCGCTCGTTCCGCTGCCCCCGGTCCTGCTGCCAGGACGGCAGCAAGCGGCCGGACGCCAACCAGAAGGGCCTCACCAGAAGGATGGCTCTTCGGGCTACGCAACGCCACGGGGGCTCACGGTCGCCTCCTAGCGCGGTCCCTCGCCACGTCTCCTGCGAGCAACGAGCTCGCGGGCGTGGCAAGGACAATCTCCGACACTGGCTCTAGTAACGAGAGCCCTCGCCCCTCACGCGAGTGCCTTATGGTTGACGCGCACTCCGAGGGGTCCAACGGCGATGGTGCCGAGGGGAGGCAACGGGCCCTCCCCTCACGGGCCGCGGCTACAACTGGGGCCTTACCCAGGGCCCCGGAGTGCTCTCAGCAACCGGAAGCGCACGTGGGCGCTCGCCAAGAAGTTGAGCACCCCTACCACGAGGGGGGAGCGCGACAACGAGCGCGCGACGTCCAGGAACACATCTGTGCGGATGGAGAACGCCCGCCGCTCTTTGCCCGCGCTAGCCAGAACGTCGCCGCAGCGGCGGTGCTGCTCCGACAGCTCCCCGAGCCAGCGACGCCCGAGGAGCGACGGGCACGCCAAGAGATGCGCAACCTGCTCGAGTGCGCCGCCGTCCAGCAGGCGGAAAGTTCAGCGTCTCGACGACGCGGCCAGAACGCCAGCCAGGCAATGCATGGCGCGCCCCCGGAATCACGGGGGGAATCCGTCCATCAACCCCCTCCGGTGGCAAATCCGGCTGCAACCGCCCGACGAACACCGCCACCCGCGGTAGACGAGGCCCGGTCCGTCCACCAACGCGTCGGTCTCGTCCGAGACGCCCGCGACACCCTGAACGCACGGAGACGCTCCCGCGCGGACAGGGGGGACGGGGCAGATCGAGGCTACCACGTCCACCGTGGCGGGCGCTACGACAGCGGGGAAGACCGCAGTCCGAGCCCCGGAGCGGCCGGACCTCGGGCCTTCTCCACGCGCATCCTGAATGCGCCCTTTCCGCCGCGCTTTAGGCAACCCACAAGCGTGGCCAAATACTCGGGGGAGACCAACCCTGGAGTATGGCTCAGCGATTACCGGCTTGCATGTCAAGCCGGCGGGGCGGACGATGACCTGTTCATCATCCGCAACTTACCCCTGTTTCTGGCAGACTCCACGAGAGCCTGGCTAGAACATATCCCTTCAGGACGCATTCGCAACTGGAACGACCTGAAGGAGGTTTTCGTAGGAAACTTCCAAGGGACGTACACACGCCCTGGCAACTCTTGGGATCTCCGGAGCTGTCGCCAGGGGGCGGATGAGTCCCTCCGGGATTACATCCGGCGCTTCTCCAGAAAGCGCACCGAGCTCTCCAACGTCGCCAACGCCGACGTCATAGGAGCCTTCCTAGCAGGGACCTCTTGCCGGCCCCTCGTCCATGAGCTAGGGCGCCGAGGTCCGCGAACCACGGAAGAGCTCCTCAACATCGCCACTAGCTACGCTTCTGGTGAAGAGGCAGTTGGAGCGATCTTCGATCGTTCCAAAGACAAGGCGAAGCGGGAGGAGGACGCCGATGAAGGCACCTCCAACCGCCAGCAGCAGAAGAAGAAGGGCAAGCAGCGACGCGAGGCACCGCTCGTAGCCGCAGTCGAGCGCAAGCGGGGGCAACCGGCCCCCGACGGCGCTCCTGGCTTCTTCGACAAGCTGCTCGAGGGGCCGTGCCCGAACCACGAGTTCCCCGTCAAGCACGCCTACAAAGATTGTAACCTCATGAAGAGGTTCTTTGTGGGCAATCCGGTGAAAGGTGACCGGAAGCGGAAACCCGACAAAGAAAAGGAGGGTGACGAGGAGAAGGAAGACGGCTTTCCTAAAGTGGACGGCTGCTTCATGATCTTCGGGGGCTCCGCAGCATACGACACCAGGCGCCAGCAAAAGCTAGAGCGCCGGGAGATCTACGCGGCCGAGCCTGCGACCCCGGCTTTCCTCGATTGGTCCGGACCAGCCATCACCTTTGATAGGTCCGACCACCCGGGACGCGTCCGGCATCCGGGGCGCTACCCTCTCGTCGTCGACCCCATCGTCGGTACAACACGCCTCACCAAGGTACTCATGGATGGGGGCAGCGGCCTCAACCTCCTCTACACCGAGACCCTCGACGCCATGGGGATCGACCGCTCCCGTCTCCGTCCTAGCAAGGCACCCTTCCATGGCGTCGTGCCAGGGAAGCAGGCGACGCCTCTCGGGCAGATCGACCTGCCCGTCACGTTTGGGACCCCTTCCAACTATAGGAAGGAGGTCCTCACCTTCGAGGTGGTAGGGTTTCGCGGAACCTACCACGCCATTTTGGGACGGCCATGCTACGCGAAGTTCATGGCGATCCCCAACTACACCTACCTCAAGCTCAAGCTGCCAGGGCCTAACGGGGTCATCACCGTCGGCACAACCTTCCAGAAGGCATACGAGTGCGACGTCGAGTGCTGCGAGTACGCCGCGGCCATCACCGTCTCAGGCGACACGGCGGCCCAACTTGAAGAGACGATCGAGGACCGGCCCGACGCCAAGCAGTCAGGTACCTCCTTCGAGCCCACCGAAGGCATCAAAGAAGTCCCCCTCGATCCCAGTTGTTCCGATGGAGGGGTCGTGCGCATCAACGCGGCCCTATCCTCCAAATAGGAAAGCGCGCTCGTCGACTTCCTCCGCGCGAACAACGACGTCTTCGCGTGGAAGCCCTCGGACATGCCAGGCATCCCGAGAGAAGTTGCCGAGCATTCCTTGAACATCAGGGCCGGCTCTAAGCTAGTGAAGCAAGGCTTGCGCCGTTTCGACGAAGAAAGGCGCAAAGCCATTGGCGAAGAGCTCAAGAAGCTCCTGGCGGCCGGATTCATCAAGGAAGTACACCACCCCGAGTGGTTGGCCAATCCTGTTCTTGTACCGAAAAAGAATGGGAAATGGAGGATGTGTGTCGACTATACCGGACTCAACAAAGCATGCCCGAAGGATCCGTTTCCTTTGCCACGCATAGATCAAATAGTTGACTCAACCGCCGGGTGCGAAACTCTCAGTTTCCTCGACGCATACTCCGGCTATCACCAGATTGCGATGAAAGAGGCCGACCAGCTCGCCACCTCCTTCATCACCCCCTTTGACCCCTACTGCTATGTTAAGATGCCCTTCGGCCTCAAAAACGCGGGGGCTACCTTCCAATGATGTATGCTTAAGTGCTTCGGAGACCTCATCGGGTGGACCGTTGAGGCCTACGTCGACGACATCGTTGTCAAATCCAGGAAGGGCGATCAGCTCGTTCCCGACCTGGAGCTAGCCTTCAAAAGGCTAAGGGATAAGCGCATCAAGCTTAACCCCGAAAAATGCGTGTTCGGGGTCCCAAGGGGCATGCTGCTAGGCTTCATCGTCTCCGTGCGCGGCATCGAGGCAAACCCAGAGAAGATAGCGGCCATCAACGACATAGGGCCGATCCGGAACATAAAGGGAGTACAGTGCGTCATGGGATGCTTAGCATCCCTAAGCCGCTTCATTTCACGCCTCGGTGAGCGAGGACTTCCCCTCTATCGGCTCCTGAAAAAGTCCGACCGCTTTGAGTGGACCAGCGAGGCGCAGGAGGCACTTGACCGGCTCAAAGACCTCCTGACGAAGGCCCCAATTCTAGTTCCGCCGGCAGACGGCGAGACCCTTCTACTCTACGTCGCGGCGACCACCCAGGTGGTTAGCGCGGCCCTAGTAGTGGAGCGGGAGGAGGAGGGGCACGCTCTTAAGGTGCAACGCCCGGTGTACTTCATCAGCGAAGTATTGTCCGAGTCCAAGTCACGATACCCGTAGATCCAGAAGCTCGTCTACGCCATCCTCATCACGAAGAAGAAGCTGCGTCACTACTTCACCTCCCATCCGGTAACGGTCGTCTCTTCATTCCCGCTTGGTGAGGTAATCCGGAACCCAAATGCAACAGGAAGGATCGCGAAGTGGGCGCTTGAGCTTATGGATCAGGGTATCACCTACATCCCCCGCACCGCCATTAAGTCCCAGGTACTTGCCGATTTCGTAGCCGAGTGGACAGAGGTACAAACTCCGGCGGCAGTAGAGGAGCAGGAGTACTGGACGATGTACTTCGACGGGTCGCTGATGAGGGCCCGCGCCGGAGCAGGCCTCGTCTTCGTCTCTCCGTTGGGCGTACGCATCAGGTACATGATCCGCCTCCATTTTCCTGCGTCCAATAATGTCGCTGAGTATGAAGCCCTGCTCAACGGGCTCCACATCGCAATCGAGCTTGGCATCCGACGACTAGACGTCCGAGGCGATTCCCAGTTGGTCGTCGAACAAGTCATGAAAGAATGGAGCTGCCATGACCCTAAAATGGCCGCCTACTGCAACGAGGTACGTAAGCTCGAGGACAAGTTCGACGGGCTGGAGCTCAACCACGTCGCAAGGCGCTTCAATGAAGCCGCCGACGAGCTCGCAAAGGCGGCGTCCGGCCGGATGCCCGTCCCCGACGACGTCTTCGTTAGCGACCAGCTGAAGCCTTCGATCCGTTACCCGGAGCCAGCAGGGGTCGGTGGGGCATGCCCAGCCTTGGGGGCGGGATCCGAGCTAGGGGAGGTCGGCAGCACGCCACCTGTCCTGGACCCAAACACCGATCCCAAGGGAACCAACGCTGCCCCACCCGACCCGGCCCCGGAAGCCAAGCCTCCCGACCCCGTGGTTATGGAAATCGAGGCGGGCCCCACGCCAGGGGCCGACCCCTCGGCCGATTGGAGAGCCCCGTACCTCGACTACCTTATCCACGACGCGCTCCCGACCGACAAGACCGAAGCCCGCAGGATCATGCGCCGTGCGAAATCCTTCACCATCATCGACCAGGAGCTTTACAAGCGAAGTCACACTGGGATCCTCTAGCGCTGCATCCCGATCGAGCAGGGAAAGGCGCTGATCCAGGACATCCACGCTGGGGCTTGTGGTCACCACGCTGCGCCAAGGACGCTTGTGGGCAATGCCTTCCGACAAGGTTTCTACTGGCCAACCGCGGTCGCGGATGCTACCCAGGTAGTCCGCACTTGCGAAGGATGCCAGTTCTTTGCCCGCCAAACCCACCTGCCCGCGCAGGCGTTACAAACCATCCCCACCACGTGGCCGTTCGCGGTCTGGGGGCTGGATCTCGTCGGACCCTTCAAAAGAGCGCCCGGGGGCTTCACCCATCTACTCGTCGCCGTCGACAAGTTTTCCAAATGGATCGAAGCAAGGCCTGTGGCGCAAATCAGGTCCGAGCAGGCGGTGCAGTTCTTCACCGACATCATCCACCGCTTCGAGATCCCGAACTCCATCATAACCGACAACGGTACGCAGTTCACCGGGAAAAGATTCCTCCAGTTCTGCGACGACCACCACATTCGAGTGGATTGGGCGGCAGTTGCACACCCCCGCACGAACGGGCAAGTCGAGCGAGCCAACGGCATGATACTTCAGGGTCTCAAGCCACGGATCTTCGACCGCCTTAAAAAGTTCAGCGGACGATGGGTTGTGGAGCTCCCAGCAGTCCTCTGGAGCCTGAGGACGACCCCCAGCCGGGCGACAGGATTCACCCCGTTCTTCATGGTCTACGGGCCAGAAGCCATCTTGCCCACCGACTTGGAGTATGGGTCACCGAGGGTCAAAGCATACGACGAACAGGGAAACCAGACGTCACTCGAGGACGCACAAGACCAATTCGACGAGGCGCGAGATGTAGCCCTGCTACACTCAGCTAAGTACCAGCAGGCCCTACGGCGTTACCACAGCCGCAGGATACAAGGCCGCGCCTTCAACGTCGGAGATCTAGTGCTCCGCCTCGTCCAAGACAACAGGGGTCGGCACAAGTTGACCCCCCCATGGGAAGGCCCGTTCATCGTCGCACAAGTGCTGCGGCCAGGCACCTACAAGCTGGCAACTCCCGACGGGCAAATCTTCAGCAACGCCTGGAACATAGAACAGCTAAGGCGCTTCTACCCATAGCTCTCATTTACAAGTTATGCATGGTCTTGCCATCTTTTCCGTTCTTTCGTTTAAAGCTCAGGGGTATCCGACCCTGGCCTCGCTCAAGGGTCGCATACCCCTCGGGGGCTACCAGTTTTGTTCTTCTGCGAAAAAAGAAACCCTGAGCCACTTTGGCTCAGATCCTTTCGTTTAAGCTCAGGGGTATCCGACCCTGGCCTCGCTCAAGGGTCGCATACCCCTCGGGGGCTACCAGTTTTGATCTTCCACGAAAAAAGAAGGCCTTTTCTTTTAAACTCAGGGGTATCCGACCCTGGCCTGGCTCCAGGATCGCACACCCCTCGGGGGCTATCAGGGGTCCCGACCCCAGCCGCTGGGCACCGCTAAAAAGAAAACGTTTTCTCTTTTTTCAAAACCGAACACTCCCTTTCGAAAACCTTTGGACGCAAAAAGATAAGGATGCATGAACGGTACTCAGCCAAGTTGCGATCGGACTGCGAAAAAGCCTACGCCCCAGCGGCTACGGTACCTTCGCTCATCAAAAACTTACTGACGCACCCGGCAACGCATCCAAAAGCTTTCAAGACCAAAGGAATAACAAAGGGAAACGGTTTCCTTAGCGCAAAATAAAAAGTCATAAGAACAGGCACGTAGGGCCAGCACAAACGAGTTCAAAACGACTGAATCAAGTACAAACTTTTTTCGGGCGCAAGCCCGGCACAGCTAATTGGCAGGAGGGTCGGCTGAAGCAGTGGTTCCGGGGTCGGCAGAAGCGGCGGCTTCGGGGTCAACAGGAGCGGCGGCTTCAGGGTCGGCGACGGCGGCGGCCTCAGGGTCGGCAGGAGCGGCCTCAGGATCGGCAGGGGGGACGGCTTCATCCTCCAGGAGCTTCGCGAGGGCCTCCACCGGCGCGGTCACCGCGGCGTCGATCTCATCTAGCTCGGCGTCGGTGTAGCCGGCGCAGTACCCCTCACTCATCCCGACAAAATTAATGTCGGCATAGTGAGAGCCGAAGACCCCGACGTTGAGCAGAGTCCGCAATCTGGCGAGGTCACCTGCAGGAGCCACTCGAGAAATCCCACCAAGTCAGAAGAAGCAAAACACCAATGGCATAAAAACGCAGGAGCAGAAAGAGCCTCACCGTCGGCCTCAGCCTTCAGCTCGCGCTCCCGGTCGACGCTGCGGGACAAGGCAGACTGGAGCCCCTGCACCTGCAAACGGAGTTGCTCGTGCCCCGCGCGGAGGGCCGCACTCTCCCCCCTCAGCCGCACCAGCTCCTCGGCGTCCCGACGGGCCCGCTCAGCAGCAGCAGCTTTAAGCCCCTCGGCATCGCAGCGGGCCCTGTGCATGGCGGCCTGGAACTCCTCAAGGTCGAGGCGGGCCTTCTCCGCGACAGCCTGGAGCTTGGCCTCGGCACGCCGCGCCCCCTCTAGCGCCGCCTGCTCGCGCCCCTCCAGGTCGCGAACGGCCCCCTGGGCGGCACCAAGCTGCAGGGCCAGATCCCTGGAGCGCTCCCTCTCGGTGTTGTAATGCTCCCAGAGGTTCCGCTGCCGCCGGAGGAAGTCAGACTTCTCCCGGCTGCCCTCTTGGAGAGCCTGCAAAACAGCATACCGTTAAAGCAAAAAAGTAAGGAGAAGGAACTCATCGACAAGCGGCAGGAACAACATACCTGGCTGCCAGGGACCACGGTGTTGGCCAAAACTCCCAACGCCGAGGTCAGGGCCGCTTGAACCTGGGCGACACCGCCGTGCACTGCCTGCCACCTATGCCACTCGGCGGCGTCATCCAGCGCATAGAGGCGCCTCGGCGGGTCGTCGCGAGATGTCCAGCGGAGGACGGGACCTCTCCACGCCCCCGGGACGGGAGAAGCCGAGGGCGGAACAAGGGCCGACTCTGACGTCGCCGTCGAAGACGACATCACGACGCCAGAAACCGTCGAATCCGTTGACGGTCCCGGCGGCTGCACGATCGTCGCCGCCGAGCCCGCCAACGGCACCCCTGTGGGCACCTCCACCTCGGCCGCCAGAGTCACCCCCGCAGGAGCGACCGGGACGGAGACCCCGGTCTCCGGCACCGCTGCCTCTGTCGCCGCCGCATCCTCGGGAGCGAGCGCCCCCTCCGCCTCTGACCCCGCCATGGCAACGGGGGCATCCGCCTTGCCCTCCGTCGTCTCCGCCTCCTCCGCCTCGTCGGCATCAAGGTCGATCACCTCCCCGGCTTGAGGGCCCGGGGGGATCATGGCCCGGACCGGAGGGGCGACCGGTGGAGCCGCGGGCGGAGTGGAGTCCGCTCCCCCTCCTGCGCCTGACTCCGCCGCCGTTCCGCCAACCAACTCCGCAGGGGCCACCTCCGCAGGGGGGCCTGTGGCCGCGCCAGGAACCCCGCTAATCACCACTGGCGGGTCTACGGTCCGCCCCCCGGAGGAGGACGACGCCCGCAGCGCCTTCTTGGGCGCCAGCCGCAGGCTGGCGCCGTAGGGAGAAGTACTGCACGCCGATGGCCAGGCATCAGCAAAAACAAACGGAAAGGAAGGATGACACATAGGAAGAGTTAACTTACGCCCTCAAAGCGCAGGGACAGCGCGCGCGCTTCGACTCGGAGCCGGACGCCGACCCCGGGGCATATGGCAGTGGCCGCTTGTCGCCACCCCGCTGCCCTCCACCTCCAGGCGCGGCGGAGGAGGCAGCCCCCGCGGATCCCCGAGGAGCCCCCCGAACGGACTCCTGGGGAGCGCCCCGCGCCGGACCCAAGGCGGCGCCGGGGGCGGACTCTGAAGGCCCCGGAGGGGCACTCCGTGTCGACACCAGGGCGGCATCCCTCACCGGCCCCGAGGAAGCATCCCGCGTCCCTTCCTGGGGGAGGCCCTGCGCCGACCCCCGGGGAACATCCTGCGCCACCCCTTGAGGAGCGGACCGCACCGGCTCCTGAGGCGCGCGCTGCGCCGACCCCTGAGGGGCGGTCCGCGTCGGCTCCTGGAGCACCCAGGACCCGGGGGAGCCGGATCCCGGGCGGACGCTCCCGCCGCCGCACCCCCTGCAGCCGTCTGCGGGGGTGCGTCACGAATCACCAAAGCCCCCGAACGGGGGGCAAACAGCTCTTCCTCTTCCTCCTCTTCCTCTTCTTCTTCTTCTTCCTCTTCGTCTTCTTCGTCGTCGTCGTCGTCGTCGTCGGACACGACCGTCCCTCTCCGCCGCCGTTGGAGCTCCTTGGCGGCCTTCTTCCGCCGCTTCTCCGTCTCCTTGTCCTTGCGGCGTTTATCCTTCTCGGCCTGGAGGCGGTTGCGAGCCCTACGCGCGGCATCCTCCGGCACCAGCGGGAGGGAGTCCGCGACCCGGGTCAGCATGCCCTGCGGAGCGAAAAGGAGGATCCACATCAGAACAACAAAACAACGCGACGGCAGGAGGGAGAAGCGGTGACCCAAACACCTTACCAGGTCTACGAAGCCCGGCTCCGGGCGCATCGGCGGATGCCCGGGGACCGGGTAGTCGACATCCTTATCCTCCAGCGCCTCCCGAAGTCGTTGCCGGATCTCGGAGGCAGCGAGCGCGCCTGTCGCCAGGACGGTACCCTCGGTCGGCATGTCGGGAGACATGACGCCAAGCGGCCGCGCCCGGAGCATCAGCGGCGCCACCCGCCGGGCGTGGTACGCGCCGATGACCCCGGCGCCGGTGAGGCCCTCCCGCTTCAGCTGCCCAATGGCCTGCAGCAAGTTGGAGATCTTCCTCTTCTCCTTCTCCACCGGCCCGTACGCCCACACGTCGGGCGCCGCGTCGATGGTGCGGCCGGTGAACGCCGGCAGGGGGGAGTTCGGGTAGTTCTTCACGTAGAACCACTGCTTGTGCCACCCCTTGTGGGACACCGAGGTCTTCACCGTCATGTACTCCTTGGAGCGAGTATGACGGAGATGGATCCCGGCGCACCCAATCGGCACCGGAGGCGACCGCTGCTGGCTCCGGGCCTTCCCCGTCTTTTGATACATGCTCACTGTGAAGAAATACTTCCACAGCTCGAAGTGGGGCTCAATCCCCAGGAATCCTTTGCACAGCGCGACGAACGCCGCGATGTGCTGGATCCCATTGGGGTTGAGGTGCTGGAGCTCGAGCCCGTAGTAGTGGAGGAGCCCGCGGAAGAAGCGGCTTGGGGGGGAGGCGAACCCCCGCTCGTGGAAGTGGGCGAAGGAGACGACGTAACCGCCGGGTGGCGACGGAACCTGTTCCAGCCCCGGCAGCCTCCACTCGTCCGCCGCCGTCTTCTCGCAGAGGAGCCCCTTTCGCACCAGGCCCTCGACACGGTTGGCGGTGAAGTGGGAGACTCCCAGGAGGCCATCGCCGAAGAAGGAAGGGGACCGATGGAGGCGAAGACGAAAGCACGCGGCGTGGAGCGGCGGGAACGAGGCGAGCGAGGCAAGCACAAGTGAACTAGGAAGGCAAGGAGGCTCGAGCGCGAAAGGAGAGGAACCGGCGCGGCATGCTCCTGTTTTTATAGGAAGAGTACCTCGGAAGCCAAATCGACGCCCCGGCCGCCATAAATGCGGCGCCAGGTACGCCCCCGCCACGCCCGTTTCCTTTTCGAAAACCGCGCGCACGATCGGCCGCGAAAAACATCCTATCTTCCTCGATCCACGGGACGGCGCTTCCATAACTCCGCTTCCCGGGAACCGCGCCCACGACGCTCCCCACGTACGGCCCGGGAACACCAACCGCTCCGGTACAAGGCCAACAGGGAGGTAAGAAAGGGATACGGGGCTGAAAACGCCCCTACGGCCCAGTATGGTCCAGGGGTTCGAAAGCTGGCCCAACACAGGTTCGACAGCTGCCTCAGGACATTCCCCGAGCAAGGGGTGAGAAGGGACGGGCCCGCTACCGGCCAACACCCAGGCGAGCGAACGCCAAGGGCGCCCCAAACTCACGTTCGAGTCTCGCTTGGTACCAAGTTCATGGTTTTTCCACGGGGAAAGGCAACGAGCCCCCAGATCCGATCGAGCGGATCCAGGAACTATATGAACTGACCGACGGGAAATTGGAGTACGCCACCAGCTTGGCCCGAGCCGGACCCCCCCGAACGGGGACCGGGACTCCACTCGAACTTACCCGTTTGCAGCTCAAACGAGCACCACGGTTCGTCCAACGCGGATAACGTGGCATGGCTCAACCCCTCCGACCTAGCGAACGGACGCTTGAGGGGCAACGATCAAAAAAGCCAACCTAGCCTCCCGATTGGTCTCCTGCAACGAGCGGGAGCTCGGGGGCTAGCCTCGCAAACAACTACCACGCGTGTGGTCGCAAAATTGCAGGTTCCCTCAAACATGGCGGAGATAAAAAGCGCGCCATAACACGGAACCAGCGGCAAAAAGCGAAAGGAGCCTCCGGAGGAGCACTCCTGCTCCACCACAGGCTCGGGGGCTACTGTTGGGGGGAAATATTAACGACCCCCTAATACGCTGCTTAAGGAAACAAACATGAAAGCCCAGGCCCACCGAAGCCTGATCAAATCTACGCCACGCCCGACCCAGGCGCCAGGATCGGGAGCGCCCGACCCCCCTCCGCAAGGTTCCCGCCTCGCCCGACCGCGACCCCAGGGTCGGGGGCGTCCGACCCTGTGCCACGAAAGTTCCGCCTCGTCCGACCCCAAGCGAAGGAGTCGGGCGCACCGAGGCCCACAAGTCCAGGAACCCCCTCGGATACGGTCCGCATAGACAAGACAAATCCTGTGGGTCCCCCCGTCGGCCTCACCATAAATGCGCCGCAGTTCTGGCAGAGGGCAGGGCGACCGCGCCCCCCACGCAACCCGGCTCAAGTACCCGTGCGCGACCGTCCTGTGCGAGCTACAGTGCCGGCGGCCGACTCCCATTCGCCGCAGGGTACTCATGACTTACGACGACCGGGGCAAAGGAGGAGGCAGCCCGTCCTCGGGTCCCGCACGCCCTCGGGTCCCGCGCGAACAGCAGAACAGGTGTAAAGCTCCCCCTCTCAACAGCCATCACCAGAGCAGCGGCATCCACCGTCCACCCTAACGGACGCGAGGGTAACGACGAAGCCGCCTCATCATGATCTAACCTGGTACCTACAAACATCAAAGTAGCTACCTACGGGAGCAGCAACACTTGGCAACCAGCGACCGCCCCCTCCGGCATGCACGACGGCACGCGTTTAGGGTCGGCAGGACATCGGGCGCCTAAAGACCTCTCCCTTCTCCCTGTCGTACTTTTTACCATCTTACTCTTTACTCTTTACAGACCTTTTACCCGATCCCAATTGTGACTCCGGCCGTCCCCTTGCGATATAAAAGGAGGAATCCAAAGCCGGAAGGGGATAGAGGAAGGAACCAGCTTCTTCTCCGGTACCCCATAGTACACGACCACTCTTACGAAGAGCACCAAAACCAAAGAGACTTGGGATCTGTCCCTCTCTCGCCAATCTGTAACCCCCTACTACAGAACCCCCGCGTGGGCAACACGAGCATCCTCGATACTGGACGTAGGGCTTCCCTTGCCCGAACCAGTCTAAATCCGTGTCTCCCGCGCAACCATCTGAGGCTCACGCGCAAAAAAGAAATTTACTAGTCTAAGTCTTGATCGGCTGATCTTGGCAACGACAGAAATGCATCTGGGTTGGGTCGATCCTAGGAGGGAATATTCCTCCTAGATGCGGGTCGAATGCATCCGTCCAAAATGAGCGGACGCACTCAGCCCGCTTCGATCCCGTTTGTCTCCGTTCTTGCATGGGGCAGCGGCATCAGGTGGGGCAGGGGTGGGGGCGGCCTCCAATCGCGTGGCGGCGCGCAGCTGGGACGGCGACACGAGGCAGAGGGCGGTTGGCGGGGGACGACCTCGCCAGGTGCTGGTCGGGGTGGATCCCATGGGGCGGCGGCGGCGACTCTCCAGTCGTGTGGTGGCGCGCGACCGGGACGGCGACGCGAGGCAGAGGGAGGCTGGCGGGGGACGGCCTCGCCAGGTCCTAGTTGGGGTGGATCCCGTGGGACGGCGGTGGCGGCTCTCCAGTTGTGTGGCGCCGCGCGGCCAGGACGGCGACGCGAGGTAGAGAGAGGCTGGCGGGGGATGGCCTCGCCAGGTCCTGGTCGGTGTGGATCCCGTGAGGCGGCAGCGGCGGCAGCTCAGAAGAGAGCGCGACGGGGTGAGACCAAAAGGCGGCGGCGGCGGCGCTTGCTTGGTGGTGTTGTGCTCGCGAGCCGACGCTGCATGGAGGGAGGTTATCAGGGTGCGCAAAGCTCGTGGGCGGCGAGGTAGGCAGCGACAGGCTGGGCAGGGGCAGCCGACGAGTGACGGCCGACGCGTGAGAGGGAGCAATGGTGGCGTGGGGAGAGATAGGGAGGGGTGGGGGAGCCCGGTGGGGAGAAGTAGAGAAGAAGGATGGATAAAAAAATTATAGTGAAACCAATGTATAATAATTACAAATCTTTACCTATTATTAAAGCAAGTAACGCCTCTGCCTGGGATTTCGTACGTCGTGGTCGTTTTGCAAAAAAAACCCTGACATTTTGTGAAATCAACCCGCAGTCCATTATTATGAAGAGACTGGGTGTCGGATGGAAAAAGGAGGAAAGAGAGGGGGTTTAAAGGGAAAGTTCTTCTCTTTCTTCGAAACATACAGCCAAAGGAGCGGATTGCGCGTGGGCGGCGGCCGGAGTGTGGCGTCGCGACCTCCGCTCCCGTCTCCGCCTCCCCCCTCCCTCCATCGCGCCTGCTCCATCTCGGTCTCGGCGCCCCCGCGCGGGAGGCGGCGTGGATCGGCGGCGGCGGTGGCCGCCGCGCCGCGACTTTGGCGGTTCGAGCCGACCCGGCCTCGATCCGCGCCGGTGCCCGGCGGCCGCGCCCCTATCTCCGGGTGGCACGTGTTCTGGCGGACGGAGAAGGATGAGGACGAGAGGGGCCTCGAGGCAACGAAGGCCGCCGTGCGCGTGGTCGCCACGTCCGACTGCATCGAGGAGGACAACACGGCGGCCGCATCCACGGCGGTGTACCTGGCACGCGTGATGCGCCGAGCCGCATCTCGCGGAGCTGGTTCGCCTCATCAGCTCCGCCGACTTGAAGAGCGGGCTTGACAGGGGCACCAGGGCGGCGGGGCTTTCGTGCCTCGTGGCCGTCGCGGCGATGCGGCGGGGCCCCAACTCCGGCCTTCCCCATCGATCCATGGAGAGGGTGCACATCGGCGACCTCGTCTTCTACTTCCTGCAGGGACACCTCGAGCAGGTACCCTCCCCCGTTTCCACCCCCTCCTATCTGCTTCCATTGGAGTTAGCTCCGCATTTGATATTTCCATGGACGATGCCCTCAATATGTTCGATGAAATGGGTACACAGTACAATTTTCTTCTTTTGCCGTTCAATTTTGCTTGCTGTTTTGTACAGTCCCCATCTCTATAAGTTGTGCTTGTATATTCAGGTTCAAAATTTAGAGTTCAATAGAGAGATTGACATGAGCTCTATGAGTTCAGCGGAACTGCAATTGTTCAGTGCAATTGATTCAATTTGTGGTGTAGAGATGTAGTTGTTTGAACTTGTGCAGAGAGCGTCCACATCATCTCACTCTAATGTACGCTATTCTGTCTTTTCTGGGTTCAATCTTCTATAGGTGTATGTGTATCCCATCAATACTTACGACATCTTTTTTTTCTTTTCTGCACGTAACACGAATTATCATTTGATGTGCTCATGAAAACATATGACATAGCCTTGATGGATCAAGATTTTCTTTCACAAATTCCCTGGCACTATGCAATTATTGATGAGGCCCAACGTCTAAAAAATCCATCCAGTGTAAGTGGCCATTTTATTTATGTAGTTCTTTTGAATTCAGGGTTTGACTGGTTCCTTACCGTTACTACTGCTTTTGCCACCAAGCACCTCTTGGTACTACTGCTAAGCTACACAGGATGTACCTCCCCTCGTATTTGTGCATTATGTGATGTTTTTAGTTTTGATTCAGTAGCACGGAAGCTCAGACTTTCAGTACTGTTTGGGAAAAGAAACATCTTCACTTTCGAGCGCTGTATTGGTAAAGCATAATGACAGAGGTAAATTGGGCACTGTGACTAAGAGAAAACTAAAGAATATGACTTGGTGGCACGAAGTGGAAATATTCATATTTCACTAGCAGTTTGTGGACTTCAGGTTCAGCTGATTAGTTACAACCTGTGTTGAGCTTGAGAGGGCTGCAACCATAAAATTGCTCAAAAAACAACCCCATCAATTTCCATTACTTGTAACGAGAATATCAGAGTTTAGTTACATTGCCAGATAAAGGAAACAGAGGAAAGAGCAGACACCCCTAGGAGTTCTAACCTGATTCAAGCTAAAATCCTAGGTGCAATTCTGCATTTTTATTGGTTCATTGAGCTTGTAATCCAAGCATTAGTGTTAAAAGGAATTAGATTAATAGGTGTGCATGTGTCAAACACTCAAATGCTATATGTTACACCCTTTTCCTTTTCTCCTTTTGGTTACGATCGATTAAAATACACATATATTTTGTAACAAACCTTCCAAGTTTAACTCAGAAAGTTCTTTGCCAGGTACTGTATAATGTCCTTGAGCAACGCTTCATCATGCCAAGACGTCTACTACTAACAGGCACTCCTATCCAGAACAACCTTTCTGAATTATGGGCGTTGATGCACTTTTGTTTGCCTTCAATATTTGGAAAGCTAGATGAGTTCCTTTCCACCTTCAAGGAAGCAGGGGACTCATTAATAGGTATTACTTTCAAATTCTAGAGGGGCGCATTTTAGCATATGTCAATTGCCAGGTACCTTTTGTGCTGAACAACATTGCATTTGTGCACTCTTGCTATGAACACTATATTCTCCATGTAGCTTATGCACTGGTTTATTGTCCTTATGCAGTCTGTTCTATTGCTAAAATTTTGCATAGTTTATTCATGATTCGTGTTGTATCACATTTGTGTAGGTGAATTGCTGTTGGATGCTTAATGTTTTTACTTCTTGATTCCTTTCAGTGTCCTTCAAAAGACATTCAAAGTTGAGATCAATACTTACAGCCGGAGTGAGGTTGTTGCCATGGAGTGGCTGGTTCAGGAGGTCCTGAACTTCAAGTGTTTCGTCACAACAACTCACCATTTCCTCTGGTACCACAAACTTCCTGCTTTCTTATCTGTATCAGCTGAGCATAACGACAGGCTAACACCATTGTGTTCAAATTTCGTAGGTTCTATCTGAAGGCTGCAAAGGCAGATGACAGGGTAGTGGACCTGGCAAAATACCTGTCCTTGCTCTCACTTCTCAAACATAAGCAGCTCTCCTTCTGGCCCTAAACTGTGGCAGCCACTGTGGTAGCCCTTGCTTGCCTTGCCACAGACAAGGAGTCCTAATGCCATTTAGTCATGGAGGTGAACACCTCAGTCCTCCATTTCTAGCTATAAATTGTCATTACACTTGCTATTGTTTAGAACTCGATAAACATAAGCAAAATATGAACTGTAACATTCAGAATCTCTTGTCAGTCAGCTGCTAAACATACACCAACTCCAATTTTACATGTTCTGATTCTAGCTAGACTGGAAATGCCTAACGAGTAGCTCTTTGCATGTATGTAGACTCACATGAGGACGCAGGATGACGATCTGCCTAAATGTATAATGGTACATTTTTCTCCTCTGATTTTTTATAAGTTACTGAGCACAAAACACCATGAACCATGCTCTTACAGTTCCAGCAATAGGCATAAATCTACTTTTATCACAATACATTCATTACCCCGTGCAATCTTCTTTCATGCAGAGCCTACAGTGGCTGATCAACTACGCTTCGTGATACCCGTGACTCCCAGGTGACGAAATTGATCCACAGTTTCCCGATTCCAAAATACACAGCACAGTTCAAGCGGTCAGACGGTCATGAGGATGCGTAGGCCATACGTGAATCTTAGCATTAACAGATTATTCTGTACATGCCATAAGCCAAGGCAGCATAAAACGAAGCCTGTGATTAAACGACTTTCTGGCTAGGAGCAAGGCAAGGATCGAGAGTTTGGTATTGAGATGTCGGCCTTTAGGAACTACTGAATGACCTATTGCGCTGTCTATTATCCTTGGGTAGGCTTGGTTGTCGCCACGTCGGGAAAAAATGGGGAAAGCAGACGGTGGTCGGTGGATGGATGACTGTGCTTCACTGCACTTGTGCCATGCCACGACTTCTATTGTAGTTTACTGCAGTTGATGCGTGTGCTGTGCACGTAGATAGATGTTAAGGCATTCAGTATTACTGATGATGTCTCTGTTGTTTCATATGTAGTATTTGCTGATATCTTCCTATAAGTTTCATATTTGGTGGTAATTGTTGTTTCCTTCATAATGGTGATGGAGTAATGGTCTTTTCTGCCACTCATCTTTGATGAATTGTCTACAATATATTATGAAGCGAAGCTAACATATTATAAACAAACGTATAATAACGTGAGAGCAAGTAATGACCCGTAGCAACGCACGGGCATTTCTGCTAGTAGTGTTAAAATAACATCCAACCGACCCTCTCAACCCTTTCAACTAAACATGAGATAGCTTAGACCTATCCCTTTCAATCCAATACTAGATAAATTGGATCAAACAAAAAAAATGGAACAGAGCCAACCCCTGGTCAAAACCAAACATGCTAATATGTCCGCGGCTGGGGCGACGGAAGCATCAGCTCCTCACAGAACTCGTCCGCCTCAGCGCCGGAGTGCAAGATGACCTCATCGTGGCATTAACCTCACACCACGCGCTCTCTCCCCATCCACCTCGCGTCCCTCCATTCCCCACACCTCTACCTCAGATCCAGCGCAGGGGCAGCATCCTGGCGACCTGGGCGTGCTTGCTCGGAGGTGCCGGGGCGAGCTCTAGCTCTCGCACGCGCGGGCAGCGGCGAGCTCCTGCCCCTCGCCGAGAGCGGCGGCGCACGGCACCCTGGGGCGAGCTGCGGCCCCGGCCGGGAGCGGTGGCGTGTGGCCCCCCAGCCGAGCTCTCCCGCGCGGGAGCGGCGGGGCGTGGCCTCCCCGGCAGGAGCTCCCCCGCCGGGCGAGCGTGAGCCCCGGCGGCGAGGTCCACCGCCTGGAGCGCCGGTGCGGGCACGAGGGGAGCTCCCCCCACCGGCGGCGGCAGCGCGCGGGGCCCCGCCGCATGGAGTGCTCGCCCGCCGGTAGCGGTCGCGCCAGGCCGATTTGTTTTTTTTTCTTTTCGTTTCATTCTTCCAAAAAATTCTCTAAATTTCTAGATTTTTCCATAAATCTTTGTTACAAATTTTGCTCATAAATTTTTGTTTCATTTTTTTTAATTTTTTTTTGCTGTATCTTTCCTAAATTTTCTTCAAAACTTTTTTGCCCAAATTTTTCCTATAGTTTTGTTCCGATTTTTTTCAACAACTTCTTTCTACAAAAGTTGGTTCGCAAATTTTTGCATGCAAATAATTTTGCACGGAAATATTGTGTGTAAAAGTTTATATATAGTTTTTCTTGATGATTTGAGAAGCACGTAGGAGGATGGAGTGCCCAGGAGATGCACGTGGGCACGGGCCGATAGGTTGTCGGATCGACGGGACTCGCCTGTAAATTAGCCATGCTCGCACTTTTGTTTGTCAGCATATCCAGCTCAGCTGATCCGGCTTGGCATCTAATGAGCTTCGTTCCACGATCTGATCACCCCTAACCATGCCTGATCACCCCTAATCATGCCTGCCTATACATTGACGATCTTAGATCTAGGACAAGAACAAATTTTAAAAGGTTTATTGGGATATGGACCGCTAGATAAATTACTGAATTTCTGAGTTCTGACACATTCTTCTTGGTGAGTAACTGGATTATAAGCAGTAATATTTGTAAACATGCAAATATCATAGTGGAATTATTATACGCGCATGATTCTTTCTCACGATTTGTTCATTGAAAAGTTTTATCCATCTGGCAGATGGCTTCACGTAGTGTATGGGAGATCCCTTATTTGTTTGATCTTCCAAGCTTCGAGGAGGAGATACCTTTTTTGTTTGATGATACAAGCTTCCCGGAGGACATCCTTTTTTTTTTGTTTGAGAACCCTTGAACGTATTTTCAAAGGGTTCTAAAAAATTCGAGGGCCGAAAACAGGTGGACGAAAAAAAGTTGAATACAAGTATCTACCATGTTTAGAAAAAAATGATTTCTAAAGATTTTGTTGTAATTCTTCGAATCCAATAGAATAAAAAAAAATTCATCGTATTGTGCTCTCCAAAGAGTAACTCTTCTCAAAATCTCATTATTTTCTCTGGACCCCAGTATGGTATAAACCCAAATGTTTTAATATTTCAGGCACTTGTTGTCCTCGTCCACGACATGGGTGAAAACTGGGAGCTAGTAAGCGATGCAATAAATAACATTGTGCAGTTTAAGGTAGCCAAACATGTCGTGATAAAATCTTTTCCACTACTAGGATGATACTCCCTCCGTTCCAAATTATAAGTCATTCCAACTTTCTTGGAGAGTCAAATATTTTTATGTTTGACCAAAATTATAGAGAAAATTACAAAAGTTTATGGCACCGAATAAATATACTATGAAAATATATTTAATGAAGAAACCAATGGTACCTATTTGATATCATGAATGTTAGCACTTTATTGTATAAATTTGGTCAAACTTGAGATGCTTTGACTCTCCAAGAAAGTTGGAATGACTTATAATTTGGAACGGAGGGAGTATAATATAATTCTCATGTTTTCCTAGGGTTACAAAACCGTGGGATACAAAACCGTGGGATATAAAACTTAATTTACATCTGAAACTGTAAGGGCACATCCTTTGCGCTAGATGAACACACGTCGGGCATGGGCATCAGGGCATGATATAATACTTATCTTTTCTGTATTTTTTCAAGTGACGCAATGTTCAGTACGTTAGCCAATTTTATGATAATCAACGCCATTGTGATTAGTATACTTTCCCATTTTTATTCTGAGTTTCCATGTTTATGATTGTATCCCTAATTTCTCATACTGCACATTGAAAACCTGAGGAATGCAAGGAGCGCGCAATGCTTTTGTCGTGTAGAAGATCTTGATGGTGTACAAATACAAGACATCACCATTTATTGAAGGCCATTGAAGGAGATCAGCACTCCATCTCCATCCACTACGGCCCTATCTCTATCGCCTCTATGCCATTACATCAGTTAGATTCTTCTCCTAAATTATGCATGAATACTTTCATGGTTTGAAAGTGCACCTAGTCCCTTAAGTGAATTTTGGTTAATTGAATAATACTTAAGGGTGTTAGAGGAAGTGAGCCTAGCTCAATTGATTAGGATGGAAGGTGTGATCGTGCACCCTAACCACCCAGGTTCAAATCCCCTCTAGCTTGAATTTAGGTGCTTATTTTCTTCTTCTTAATTCTTAATGAAAACCACCTAGTTCCTCCTAAGTTGGATCCATTTTTATACTTAAGGGTGGAATAATGTATTATATGGTTGCATTTCTGCAGGGAGATAGAGAGGAAAATGCATGGATGTTGATTCCACTTAAGACCATTGTTGTTGTCAAGATTAGCGGATCAAGACTACGGCTAGTAAATTTCTTTTATGCGCGTAAGGCTTCGGATGGTGGCGTGAGAGGACACGGGGTAGACTGGTTCGGGCAAAGAAAGCCCTACGTCCAGTATGAGGAGCTGCTCGTGTTACTCACACGAGGTCTGTAGTAGGGGTTACAAACAGGCGAGAGAGGGAGCCGGTCCCAAGTCTCTTGGGTGTGTACTGATGCTCTAGAGGTGAGTGTGTGGGTTCTGTTGGCTTGAGAGTCCTGCCGGTCTCGGGCCCCCTGGTTCTCCTTTTATAGCACAAGGAGAGCTCAAGGGTTACAGGTGAGCCAGGTGTCAGGAGAAGTAAAAGAGATAAGCTAAGTAAAGTAAAGTACAAGGAGAAGGACCAAGTCCCCGGGTCGCCACCTCCTGCTCCGGCCTCGGGCTCCTGTCAGCACAGCCATCGGGGGAGGGCGGCTGTCGCCGGATCCTGTCGCCGGTCCTCTAGGCGACCGTCGCCGCCGGGCATGATGATGGTGTCCGGTCGTGGCAACTGTGCACGTTGGGGGAGACGGCTGACCCCTGTTGTCCTGCTTACGTCTCGTGGAACACGGACGTCGCGTCCCTATCGCCGGATACGCTGGGCGCGAGGAACGGGCGGCGCTCCCTCCTATGCCGGGCGGCGCATGCTATGAGTGCCCTATGGCGAATCAGAGGGAGCCGCGGCCACTGTAGCCTGTGCGGTCGTGGCTACAGTGTTCCGCTCGGGTACTTATGGCGGGTCACATCGAGGGGCGCGGGCGCCTTTCTGCGCGCTAGAGCCGCGGTGCATTTATGGCAAGATCGACGGGGGGTCCACGAGATCCACGCCCTCGTCTGCTAGTCTGCGCCCGAGGCGGATACTTGTCTTGTGGGCCCGGATGAGTCCGACCCCCTACACCTAGGGTCGGGCGAGGCGGAGCCTTGCGGCGAGGGGTCGGGCGCACCCGACCCTGGGACCGTGGGTCGGGCGAGGCGGAGTTCTGCCATCGAGGGTTCGGGAGTGTCCGACCCCGGAACCCTGGGTCGGGCGAGATGGAGTGGGATGTTCCCTACCCATGCTGGGTCGGTGGCAATCGTCATTACCGCAGGTGGGCCTAGGCCTTTATGATTTGTTGTTTAAGGGGCTTAAGGAGGTCGTTAATATTTCCCCCCAACAGTAGCCCCCGAGCCTTTGGTGGAGCAAAGGATGCTCCTCCAGAGGCTGCCTTCACCGTCCGTCGGAGACTCTTGTTTGTCCTGCAAACTGTTGTTGATCAGGGAGAAAGAATTTCCTTCATTCGGCTTGGCCGAGGAGTTTAGTTAGGCAGGGTATCCTGAGGATGGCTCGGCGCGGGAGGATTCTCTATTGTTTTGCCGACCACTTCTGCTCCAAGACTCCAAATCGCGACCACACGCGTGGTTGTTGGTTACGAGGCTAGCCCCCGAGCCCCCACGTGTTGCGGGAGACCGATCGGGAGGCTAGATCGACTTCTGATCGTTACCCCTCAAGCGTTTGTTCGCTGGGACGGAGGGGTTGAGCCGTGCCATGCTATCCTCGCTGGACGAACCGTGGTGCTCGTTGAGCTGCGAACGGGTCAGTTCGAGTGGAGTCCCGGTCCCCGTTCGGGGGGTCCGGCTCAGACCAAGCTGGTGGCGTACCCCAGATTCCGGCCAACCAGTTCATATAGTTCCCGAGTCCGTTCGATCGGATCCGGGGGCTCGTTGCCTTTCTTCGGGGAAAAACCATGAACTTTGATGCCAGTCCGGATTCGAACGTGAGGTCAGGAGGCCCTAGTGTAACGGTCCTGGACAAATATCCTTCGCGTCAATCTTAATCCGAGCTCCTGATCAACTGTCTTAGTTTTTCCAAGCCTAAGGGTTTAACCTCCAGATCTTCCGACCCCTGCGATCCGACCCCTCGTCGTGGTCTCCCCAGTTCCGACCCCGCCGACCCCCAACCCACCGTCGGATCTTCCTAAGCCATCCCGCAGCATCGCCCTCCAGTTCGAGCAGCGGACCACCGAGACTGACCGGTGGGCCCACGAGATCTTTTCCCCCAGATCTCCCGTGACAGGCGCACTCGAGTTGCATGCCCGCTTCAGTTTTCCCCCGCCGCGTGGCTCAACTCCTCCGACGTCCGCCGCTCCGCCTCGTCTTCGGCCCGCGACCGGATGGATTCTCGCGCCCCCTTCCCCAATCGCGGCGGAAGCTCCCCTGCTACCCTTTTTGCAGCACCTCGCCACCCGCGCCCATCATCACATCGCCAGATCCCGCCCGTAGAGCCTGATGCCGCCCGTCTTTTCCGTCACCTCGCCACAGTCGCACCGCCCCGGTCTTCGCTACATGACGATTCCTCCTCCGCCAACCCAGACCGCGGCAGCGACAGCTCCTTTTTCCCGCCCTATCAGAAGCCGCCCCGACAGTCTGTTGCTCCACGCTCGCCCGCGCGACCGCAGCCGCCTGTCTTCTCACCTGTGCGCCCTCGTTTCTAGCGCCGTTTTTCCGGTCACTTCCATCAGATCCACCGCACGACGACGCCCACCTTCGCCAAATCTCAACCACCGGCAAACCCGCGCCTGCGCCGCCCTGACGTCGGTGCCCAATGACCGCCGGTGTCATCCCCGAAGTCCTGCTCCACCGCCCTCGTCGCTCAATCGCCGCCCTAGCAGAGCACTCCATCGCTTCTTCCCGGCCTTCACGCCGCTCCCCCTTATCACTTCCGCGCAGCTATAAAATGGGATGCCGGAGTCCCGCCGGAGTTCCCCTTGCCCTAGCTGCCATCTCTCTTGCTCCCTATTCGAGTTCACAGCGCCACCACCTAAGTCTGAGGAACTCTCCTCTCTGCTCAAGCACCATCTTTTCTCCAATCCACCAGCCACTGCTTTCAGTGCTGCCCAAGAGTTGCTTGTGATCCACAAGAAGCACCGCCGCCGTCGGACATTCTCGCCGCCGTCCCAAGCCCTTAGTTCTTCCGCCCCAGCCTCCTCTGTGAGATGAAGGTAGGCTGTCGACCCTTGTTCGTCTCGCCCGACCCCTTTTATCCGCCCGACCCCGGTTCCGTCTCGCCCGACCCTGTCTGTTTCGCCGACCCTTCTCCGCCTTGCCCGAGGGCTCGGCTGTATCTTTTTCTTTGAACCGAGGGTGTATGTGTAAAACTCGGGGACCTTTCAGCGTTGAGTCTGAGGACCCCTAGTACATCAAACCCTCTAGATTAAGGGTCAGATCATAAGTTCCTTCCCTCCGACCCTTACCTCTTGACCTCCATCAACTCCATTGAACCTCCCCACCCTCCTGTAACTTGTCGCAAGTTTCTGGGCTCAGGCTTGCAAGTGTTGCTGTTGAAATAACCGTCTACGCTAACTAATGCATTGCATTCGTGTAGAGCTACGTCTCGCCGACGGCTACTACGAGCTGCACCTGGCGCCAGAAGACAACGGTGTAGCTGAGCTCCTGCCCCCAGAAGTCGAAGCTACCCCAGAAGTCGGGCAGTTCCCTTCCTCTTTGCTCGAAGTCAAGCCCCGGATGCATGAATCCCCTGTGTTTTACCAAACTTGCACATGCCTTCTTTAACATGCTTGTGCATTTACGTATAGGAGTTGTTTGGAACCCTAGATGCATAACTTAGCTCCCCTGATTTGAACACTAGCTGTTGGACCGAGTAGATGCTTGCTTAAATAGGAAACGGTAAAAGCCGAGTGATTCCCTGTCACTCGCGAGTTGTAGGAGTTGGATGTTTACCCTTCTGTCACAACTATAAGGACGATGGATGGGGCAGGGTTTTGGGTAACTCTTTGGTGGTCGGTTGATCGCCCCGTCTGTCTATGAAACTTGCTAAGGCCCGACAGTGGTGGTGTTCGCGATTAAGTGTTTGAAGGTACTAATCTCATACCTAGTATGGGATAGGGAAGCCTAGTACCTGATTGAACTAGGGCGTGGCTTATACCCCTGATGTCCCTAGAACGAGGTTCCCATGGTGCATCATGTGGGTGCAAGTGCGGTCACAGTACGGTAGAGGCCGGGACTGTGGAGCATTGCATGCCAAGGGAAGTTTGGACCTGACACGCGCCTGGGAATTGATGGGGACGGCCGACATAGGAAGCGGCCCTTGTGGTGCGTGGATGTCGTGAGATTAGGTTCGCCATGCATGGTTAAGAAACTCGAATCGATTCGTCTGCCTCTCACAGTTTGAGACTACTTGATCGCTATGTCACCCTGAGTAAATAAGAAATCTGATGATGACATGATTTTGTTGATGATGTATATATACCCTTTGGTTGGTTCTATGTTTGTTTAGAATAGGTTGCAAACTTAGAACGTATAATGAACTTAGAACCGGAGCTAAAACTTGAAAGTAGGTTTACATCTAGCGCTTTTGGCAAACAAACCCCTCAGCCAAAAAGCCTTGCATGTCTAGAAGAGGTAGTTTAGCGCGCTCCCTGTCGGTTAAGTCTTGTTGAGCTTAGTAGCTCAACCTTGTTGTGGCTCTTCTTTTTCAGGTGAAGTTGTTGCCCCTGAGCTTCCCTCTGTTGGCACTTGGCCGTCCCAACTCCCTCCGGGTTGGACGGTTGAGTGGGATCCCTCCTCGGACGGTGAGGAGCGGGATCACGGATGTCCCGATTGGCCTCACCAGGGATGTCCGACCCCGACGAAGTAGCTTCCGCTTGTTGTTTTATCTTCTGTGGTTTTCTTTCAAACTTGTAAACTCTGATGGTGTTTTATAACCAAACTAGATGGTTAAATTGTTTAACTTAGTGGACTTTCTGTATTCTCTGGAACCGCTCACCTTCGTGTGGGTTTGCTATTCGGTCCTGTTAAAGTGGTTAAATCGGATGAAATCCGACGGCACTTCGTGTTTACTTGGTTAAGGCATGAGTGTCGCATATCAGGCGGCTTAATCATGTTTAATCAAGCAAATCCGAAGTGGATCCGCCACACCTAGGCTGTCGTGCGCCCGGGTGATGGCCGCTAGCGGACCCGTCCCTTCGGTGTCGTCGACGGCCCCAGCACATGCGCTGCCCAAAGTCACTTGGCTTCTTCTCAAAACACCATTTTTTTTCCGAACCGACCCTTTTCTTAAACGTTTGGGCATGAAAAGGAAGGAGTGCACGAACGATGCTCAGGCAAGACTGATCGGACTGTGAAAAACCTACGCCCCAGCAGCTACGGTGCCTTCGCTCATCAGCGCTTACTGACACGCTCGACCCGCACTCTAAACTTTTCAAACCCAAAAAATAGAAAGAGGATCGAAACTTTTGTCGACAAATTATAGAAAAGGCCTCCGCGGCCATCACAAAAGCAAGTTCAAAGTTAACTAACATATTTACACATTTTGGGGCATCTAAGCCCGATACAGCTAACTCGTCCTTGGGTCCTCGGGCGGGACGGCTTCATCCTCCAGAAGCTTTGCCAAGGTACGTGGTCAAGGGTATGATGGAGCTAGTAATATGAAGGGTCATGTTAATGGTTTGAAGAAACTAATTATGGATGAGTCCCCTTCTGCTTATTATGTTCATTGCTTCGCCCATCAACTTCAACTAACACTTGTAGCGGTTGCTAAGGAGAATACTAATTGTGATTGGTTCTTTGGGCAACTTGCTTATTTGTTGAATGTTCTAGGGATGTCTTGTAAAAAGATCCGTATGCTTCGCATTGCTCAAGCTGAATACATGATTGAAGCATTGAAATTGGGTGAAATTGAAACCGGGCAAGGATTGAATCAAGAGATGGGCTTAGCAAGGCCAGGTGATACACGATGGGGATCTCACTACAGAACTGTAATGCATGTTATGTTCTTGTATCCTTCAATCAAGAAAGTTCTCTTTAGGATTGGGAATGAAAGTAAAGGGGCTGAGGCTAATGGGGCTCAAACTATGCTCACAGTATTTAAGTCCTTTGAGTTTGTTTTCCTGCTACACTTGATGAATGAAATATTTGGATACACCAATGACTTGTGCAATGCTTTGTAAAAGAGGGAGCAAGATATCGTAAATGCAATGGATCTTCTGGAGTTCACAAAGGTAGAACTGGATGTTTTGAGACAAGATTCTGGATGGCAAGAATTTCTTACCAAGGTCACTTTTTTTTGTGAGAAGCAGAATGTTAAAGTTGTTGAAATGAATGGGAAGTATATTCCTATGCAAAGATCAAGGCAGTTCTACAGAGGTGCCATTAATTATCACCGGTTTCATGCTGATATGTTTTTGAGTGTCATTGATAGACAAGTTCAAGAGCTCAATAATAGGTTTGATGAGGTAAACACAGAGCTACTTAGATGCATGGCATCATTCAGTCCAGCTAATTCCTTTTCTGCTTTTAATGTTGAGAACTTGGTTAAGCTTGCTGGGTTCTATCCATATGACTTTGAATTTCAATCAATGATGTCAGAAATGATGAAAACTTCAAAAATTTGAGAAGTCTAGCAGAGTTGTCTATGATGCTAGTTAAAGAAGGAAAGGTTTCTCGGTATGACATTGTTTATAAACTTCTCAAATTGGTGCTTGTTCTCCCTGTTGCAACTGCTGGTGTTGAGAGGGTCTTTTCTATAATGAATTTGATAAAGAACAAGAAAAGAAGTAAGATGGGGCAGAAATATTTGAATGGTTGCTTGGTCACATTGATTGAAAGGGAATTCTTCATGCAAGCTAAGGATAAGGACATCATCGCTCATTTTCAAAGCATTGCAGAACGGAAAGTTGTCCTATAGCTTGTAAGTTGTAATCTTTGTTACCATTTTACTGTTTTAGCCTCTATTTATTTCACATGTTGCCACTTTGATATGTTGATCATTAGTGGCCGGACAATTTCAATTTCTGATAAATTTTATTAATCAATGATGCTGCTACCACTTAATTATTATGTGTTATAAAACTATAATTTAGTCTGTCATTTTTTTTCCTCCATCTTCAATTTTGAATACCCATAGTCCAAATCCTGCGCCCGCCACTGGTCACCACCGTCGTCAACACCGTCATCACCACCATGGGAAGCTCGTCGACCAAGCCCGATGGTCGTGCTCTTGCTCACTCTCTCTCCCTCACTCTCGGTTGCGTCTGTTTAGATCAACCCTTGGCGGTGCCGCTTTCTGCCAGCGCCACGGCACAAGAGCGAGGCTACACATGGTTGATGGAAGCTAGCGGATCGGCGGAGGGGAGGAGGATGGACAGAACTGGGAACGGATGGTTGGATGGATCGGCGAATTTGGAAGACGGGGACGGCCATATTTATGGGAGAGATGGTGGCTCCGGCTCCGACTCCGAGTTGCTTTCGAATCTGTGTGTCAGCTGGCAGCGGGCGGACAGGACGCGGCTTCGTTTCCGATCGGTTGCCGAAGACTTCGAATCCGAATCGAAGTAACTAATCCGACTTGCAGGCTTGTACAGATTCGTTTCGACGGGGAACGAGAACGAAGGAGTAATTAATGGTGAAAAGAGAAAAACAGAGTCCTTGCCCCGGAGGATAGTTTCAGGTAGTTGCAGTGTCACAGCACTTGTGCAGGTGCCTGAAGAGAGCAATGATAAGAGGCCACATCCTGCCACAAGCACCACTATATTTCTCTCTTCTCCAATTCAACCTCTGGATCCTCGGTTTTGCCCAATTTTGAAGCCGTGACTCCAGATCAAGCATGCATACGCTGATACCCAAGGACAAGCTGAAGGTGCAGTTTCTTAATCCAATGGCAAGCAAACACAAACGAAAAAAAAAACAAAGGCTCAGCTGAAAACGAAGGTCTAAACATGCCAGGACCACAATCACTTCAGGTATTTATCAAACCAGTGGATCATGTCTTGCAGTTGCAGAGCTTCTTCAGCATTCCTTACAGCAGCCAACATCATTGTCGTTGTACCTCCACAGCCCATCCATGCGCTAGGGAAATTTTTTACGAACTGACCAATCTGTGCCGCAAAATGAACTATTGGAGAAATGATGGCTCCTCGAAAGGTTCAAGCTGAACTGAAGCGATTGCAGTTCAAAATCGGTGTTTTCACGTAAATACGAAATTTATGTTTGAGAGGATTTGATCGTCGACGGTGAAATGTCAAGATCAATCTTACATAAGTGTTCTGGGTGCACACATGCTTGTATTTCTGACGCTCGCTAATCATGAACTGTTTAATTTTTTAGTGGGAGTGCTTAAATATTGATACACCTTTGCAACTGATATACTCCAACTAAAGCAAACAAGTGCGGAGCATAACTACAGCAAACTTGTGCGGAGTACCAAATAAAGCATCATATTAATCGCGCTGAAATTAACAGCACGTTCACGTACGCGCGTACTTCATTTTCGATCACATTCAAATTGCAATCCACGACGGGCACGCCCTACTTGGGCGTGAACTTGGACTTGATGCTCTCGACCACTCCGCCGTCGATCTGGAACGCCCGCGCCAGCACGTCCGTGGGCACCGCCGGCGCGGCGCCGAACAGCGCCCCGGCGGCCGCCTGCGTCCCCGGCAGCTGGCTGTTGAACGCCGAGATCGCCACGGCGGGCGCCGCCCCGACGCTCCGCTGGAAGTGCAAGAGGCCACGGGGGAACACGAACACCTCGCCGGCGCGGACGGTGCGGCCCAGGAGCCTCCGGTTCGCCGCGGTGACGAAGCCCACCTCGAGGGCGCCCTCGACGACGAAGAGGATCTCCGTGGCGCGTGGGTGCGAGTGCGGCGGGCTGACGCCGCCCGACGGCGCGAAGTCCGTGCGCGCCATGGACACGCCCAGCGTGTTGAGCCCCGGCAGCACCTCCACGTCCGCCGCCGTCACCGCCGACCCCACCGGGTTGCCGGTGTACACGTCGGCGGCCTTCGCCAGCCCACCGAAGAAGAAGTCCTCCGCCGTCACGTTCGCCTCGCGTTTGCAGGGGAACCCGTTCACACGCAGCGCTGAATGGACAGTTGCAATTTGCAAAAACGTGCAGCACATCAGGATGAACAAATTAAAGTGAAATGATCGGTGCAGTAGAGTGGCGGCGGGGGTCACTCACGGCCCTGGATCGATTTGTAGTCGGCGACGCAGATGTCCTGGAGCATGTCGGGGTCGCCGGCGAGCAGCGGCGCGGCGAGCGCGAGGAGGACGGCGCAGGCGGCGACGAGAACGGCGGCGAGCTTGGGCGCCATGGTTCTCTCAAGTGTGAGGTGCGGGTATTTAAGCTCAGTACGAAGATGAGACTTGAGAGGCAGGGAGCTGGTATTTATAGATCGACCCCCGATGCATGGAGTTGGTTTCGTACTCTCATCAAGTCGATAGAAAGAGTCATGTCACCGGTTTCCTAATATGTGCAGTGCGATGAGGATTGGAGTACGTGAGCGTGATGAACAGTGTTACTTTCTCACGCCAAGTATCAATTGAAGTCGTGACCGTACCTGTGTTTATTTGTGCAGCAAATTAAACCATCACGCCTGCATTAACGTACTCCCGGCCACTCAGAAAGAGACGGATAGCTTAATCCCGATCCCTCATCCGCAGAAAACAAAAAACGCACAGCTTGTTGATTCCCATGCTTACTCCAAATTGTACCTCGTGTTTTTCTAATAGCTTGTACGCTACACATATTGTGTGCAGGTGCACGTATTTTCCATTATTGCAGATACTAGCGTGACTCAACTGAAATCTTCCTTTTGGAGAAACACTACTATTATGGGGCGACTGGTAGTCTGGTACGTGGGGTAGAAAATTATGTCAGTCCGTTGTGGAATTTGAATTTTTTGCATAATGGGTCCTTCTAATGACTTTTTCAGGAGCAAGAGGAAATGCTCAAGTACAATTTATCGATATACCAGTTTAGAGCAATTTACGTGGGGCTCTCTTTTTTATATTGGACGGCACCGAAGGACAGTACTCAGTGGCTAGTCCAAGTAGGCCTAGGACTACCCTGGATTTTAGCTCATCGAGTTTTTAGTAGTTCGCTTTTGTACTCAAAAATGAAAAATTGGCCCAACAGGCCAACATCTGCTCATCAACCAACCTCTCCGTGCACCGTAGCACTTGGCCCTGGCCTACCTTCAAATCCTAAGTCCGCCACTGACAATACTATTTTAAATATTATGTTGGAAAAAAAATATATCTGCAGTGTTATGAGGAAGTAGGCTCAATTAAAAGAAATATCATAGAACCAAAAGTAATTAAGAGAAATTACAAACAACTATTCAAGCTCCAATTTTAAAGAGGGCTTTTGCTCTATGCAAAATAAGAGCAAACTCATCCTTAAAGATACTCCTCCAAGTAGAGCCCAAAAGCGGGGCTGTACAGCCTGTTCGCTTCAGCTTATTCAGCCGGCTTATCAGCCACCAAACAGTGTTTTTCTCTCACAACAAATCAGCCGTTTCAGCTTTTCAGCCGGCTTATAAGCTGAAGCGAACAGGTACTTTTTAACTGATTGATGACTTCGATCTCCAAAACTTAATATATTCTAGCTCCATCAATTGATTGATAAATTCTAGCCCAAAAACACAAGCTCGATGGCGTGCAGGCAACAGTGAAATGTGCAAGTACAGAGTTGATGGAGCGAGATTTCCCATCTTAAACAAAAGTTATTCAATTGGAATAATAGTAAATATAAAACAAGTACTTGTGGAGTAAAAATTAAAGAAAATAAAGTAAATTGGTGATATAATAGTCCAAACAAATGAAATGTCTCTATTATAGAGCATGCATAATGTAGAATAACGATGTAAAGAACAGATCTAATCCCCAAACAATCGAATCAGCAGCATATACATCAATACCATCACAATCACACACTGCTACATGTCTTCACTGCAGAAAGTAGCAACCGGACAAGCATGAACGACCAGCCACGGCACTATCTACAATGGACTTGCGTCAGCAGTGAGGTCAGAGCACTCATTCTTTCCTACTCCCTCCGGTTCCACAATTTGAAAAAATTAAAACGACATATATTTGGGACGGAGGGAGTACCAAAGAATATCGTGCTGAATCTCGTCTGCACGCGCCGCCCACTAGCTTCAGCATCCACAGACAAGAACAGTGGAGGAAACAATAAAGAAAGAACTGAGAGCATGGCGAGCTCCCACTGCTTTGAGAACCCGCCGGCGCTGAACTCGGCCGGCGGACTCGGTGAGGTCGTCGACGACTTCGGCGGGCAGAAGGCCTACATCGCCGGCTCCGCCGGATCGAAGGCCGCCGTCGTCCTCATCTCTGACGCCTTCGGTAATCTCCCCAAGTAAAGCTTCAAGGATCTCCAAGTATATCTTGTGCCATTGCAAGCTCTGAAATTCATTCCCCTTCCTTGCAGGGTTTGAAGCGCCAAACCTGAGGTACGCTCTGATGATCCTTTTTACCTTTGCCCTCTCTTGTAAGCTCTGTTTTTTTCCGGGAGTAGTGATCCTTGTACCGTGTTCAATTCTCAATTTATCATTATTCTGGAACCATTTTTACTTTGCGCCACCTTCATACCTTTGAAAATGTGCCCTCCCTAGCTCCCCTTCCATATCAAATGCTAATTTATAGGTTTCTAGCTGATTTAGTGCAAGCTTTAGCATTGCTGCATACTGATGTGGGTGGAATGTGAAGTGTCTCTACCTTTAGGATTTGTATTTTTTTTTTGCCATTAAAAATCATGAGACGACGAGCAAGGTAAGGTTTTGAAAAACTTTACTTCATGTCAATGCTAATAATACGATGTGTTGCTTTTGTATTGTTAATCCTAATTTTAGCACCCTAGTACTATCGTATCGATCTCACTCTCACCTTTCAAGTCTGAGCTGTGGACGGTTGCTATAGACCATAGTGCAAACCGCTAATCGCTTTGCTCGGCTTCGGGTTTTAAATTTGTGCAGTGTGTTATTTGAACTTTGAATTGCATTAGTTTTCTACCAGTACTAACCTTTATTTATGTTTTGATACTGATGCTACATGTTTATCTCATCAAGGAAGATAGCCGACAAAGTCGCTTCATCTGGTTACTTCGTTGTGGTGCCAGATTTCCTGCATGGGGATCCATATGACCCCAGCAATCCCAATAACCCTGGAATGTGGTTGCAATCACATAATCCGGTTTGTTTTCCCTTGAGACTTTTCTGGTACTTCTTTGGTACAGGATTTAGGACACCTTATTTTTCAACTAATTTTAGTAAACTCTTTGTGTGGAAATGTGCAATGTCCATGTCGTCCTTGGTCTTGGAGTTCAGACAGTAATATTTATCAACCATATAGAAATCACGGCGAAACTCCCAAGGTCTGAACCTAATTAATAATGTTTCAATTTGACTTAGCATTTTATCGATAACATACTGAGTTATAAGTTCTTTTGGCATCCTGTTCAATAATTATCCTGACAGAAATTTATTGTTTATATATATCGTATTTAGGACGTAATCCTCTTCTAATTTTAGGAGAACAGCTGTTTTTTGTTTGTTTTACTTTGGCTAGCAGCATATTCTTTTTTGTTCCAAAGCAATGTTTCTTGCGGTGCGCACCTTGGCTTGAATACCTCTGCACTTTTACATTGCCTTCTTTGCAAAAGAATGATTTTAGAAAAAGGCCATGACGTGCACTTCTTTATATGTGAATATAGATAAATGGTGGTATTTTGTTGAGGCCTCAAATAAACAACTAGTTCTGCACTTTTACATTGCCTTCTCTGCAAAAGAATGATTTTAGAAATAGGCCATGACGTGCTCTTGTTTTCTTTTGTCTGATTTCGGATATCCTGAATAATTTAACTAAGCCCTGCCTTCATCTCTTAGCAAAAAGCATTTGAAGAGGCAAAACCAGTAATTGCTGCTATAAAGGAGAAGGGAGTGTCGAACATTGGGGCTGCTGGCTATTGTTGGGGTGGTAAATATGATTCTTCACAGCATTTTAATTTTGAAGGAACCTGAAACATTGCCATGAAGTGCATTAATTTGTGTGTTTTTTCTATTCATTCTTAAACAATGTGTACTTAAAATTTTATCTATTTCCAGCAAAGGTGGTTGTGGAGCTGGCGAAAGTTCATGAGATCCAAGCTGCTGTATTGTTACATCCTTCTTTACTAACTGTTGATGACATCGAAGGTCAGTTATTTCAGAAGAGTTTTTTCCCTGACACATTAAACTTGTTCTACTGAAAGAGCTTGAAATGCTTACTCATTGATATGCTATCTAATATTCAGAGGTCAAATGTCCCATTTCTGTACTTGGAGCTGAAATCGACAAATCATCACCGCCTGAATTGTTAAAGCAGTTTGAGCAGGTTCTTTCAGCTAACTCTGGGGTACGTTCAGTATGTTTGAAACCTTGATCTTTAAACTAGAAAATTTACTTGCTTACAGCAGTGTTCAGACTCCAACTGACCATTCAACACTGGCTAAATTGTCATATGCAAACCCCCATGAATCCCAATTACTTGGCTTTGATGGTATAATTTTTTATTATTTACTAGCAATAGAGCAGGGATGTGTTAGTAAGTATATAACTGTTCTTCATCCAAATATTTAGCCTGCAGAACCATGCGATAAGGTTTAATATACAGTAGAGATTGTGAACCCACCAAAGTGAACATTTTTTTTCCAGTTTTGTTCCTGATTAAGCCCTTAATCACTACAATTCAAAAGGTTTGGCATGCTTGGATCACGATGTGAGCATTTTAGTTGAGCTAAACCTTTCAAAGAGCCATCAGTTCTTTAATACTATTTCTTTTTTGCACTGCAGATCGATCACATTGTCAAGATTTTTCCTGGAGTAACGCATGGATGGGCTGTGAGATACAGTGAAGAAGACGCAGCTGCAGTCGCGAGTGCGGAGGAAGCTCTGCAAGACATGAGCCACTGGTTTAATAAGTACCTAAACTGAAATCTGAAGTGATCATTAGGACCTGCGTTTTCGGTTGAGTAGGTGGCATTGTTTCTATACTTGAGCTTCTGCTTGTGTATGCGTACTAGCCATGTAATTATCAGTCCACCTGTTTGTCATACATATCCTGGTATTTGTTATTTTTGTTTTGCTGCCATTGAATTAAGAACTGCGTCTTCAGTTGGAGTTTGTGTCCTTGTGTCAATACTTCAGGTTGTGCCTTTGTGTACGTATGATATGTTGTATATCCCAGTTTACCTGCCTGTGGTAGTACTTCTGTTACTTGTGTGCTGGGAAGTGGGAACCTGTCTTGTGGTCTTCATCCAAACTTGTAACTCCCAAAAATTGAACTTATGTTCGACAAAACTTCTTCGATCGCAAATTATAGGTTTATAAACTGATCAAGGGAGCTTCGAAGTATGATCAGTTAAGTATCTGTTTATTTGAATAATATAATTCAAGGCAAGATTACTTGCTGATCATAGTGTCGTATGCTAGAACTGGAATAGAAAGCCATTTGCACTCACCTTAATTAACACTCTGGATGATGGAGATAACATTTCTTTTGCTCTTTCTTTTACTCTGGTACAAGCTTTCATCATCATACATCTCTTCATTTACTGTCCTAGAATACTTAACTGTAGACAATTGATGCAACTTTATCTCTGAAAATGAGTAAATAAGTTGTCGATTGTACTTGCACGGCACGAAGAAGACTCAATTCAAAACACTGAGAAATGCAATCAGCTTCCAGTTTGACGAGGTCCAAAGGTGTGTCACCCACACCTACTCCAATCTTTTGACGAAAAACATGTATTGAATCTCGTCAGCTTCACTGGATATCATTTCTTCTTGGAAATAGAGCTCCCGATCCCAAGTATAAATGTATAGGAAGAGCCGAGGAGGAAACTAAGAAGAAGTAGCTCGAGTTGAAGCAAAGAAAGATAAATGGCGAGCTCGCACTGCTTCCAGAACCCGCCGGAGCTGGACCCGGCCTGCGGAGGGGGCGAGGTCGTCGAAGACTTCGGCGGCCAGAAGGCCTACGTCGCCGGCTCCGCCGAGGCCAAGGCCGCCGTCGTTCTCATCTCGGACGCCTTCGGTAACTGATGGAAAAGAAAAAAAAGATCAAATTTCTGATTCTTTTGTGCTCTCCTGCTGATGACTGCCAATGACCATTTCCCTATTTGCAGGATTTGAAGCGCCAAAGCTGAGGTACTTTTGTGCGCTCTAAGTTTGAAGCGCATTAGTTTTTTTGCTAGTGCAATCTTCATATATGAATTGGTACTGATCCTAAACATTTGTCTCGTGAAGGGAGATAGCCGATAAAGTTGCTTCGTCCGGTTACTTTGTTGTGGTGCCAGATTTCCTGCATGGGGATCCATACGAACCCAGCAATCCCAATCCTTTACAGTGGTTACAATCACATGATCCGGTTCGTTGTGACCTCATACTTTTTTATTCCAAGTGAAGTTTCAACACGCCTTGTTTCAACTTCCAACTACATTTGATTGTTTCCCAAAAAAAATCATAAAAAAATCCTCCTCCGGTGACATCTATATATCGCCGTCATAAGATAACTTTTCAACACTACCACAACTCCTCAAGTTCGATTGACCTTAGTGTTGAGGTTTAGGACATCGAGTAATTTGTGGGTATCTATTAGCAAAGATTAATAATATTTAAATTTATATGTTTGTTTACGAGTGACTATAAGAAGAAAAAATTAATTATTAAAACATCTAAAAATGATAAGTATACACATATCTGTACGTACATTCTTCATTCTTGCGTCTTTTGTGTTATATCTCCAACAATAAATTCATTCCATTGAAAATATTCATAAACATTAAAAAGTTCCTTTTTCTAGGAAAAAGCCTTTGAGGAGGCAAAACCAGTTATTGCTGCTCTAAAGGAGAAGGGGATGCCTACTATTGGGGCTGCAGGATATTGCTGGGGTGGTGAGTACCATTTGTTCCTTGTACTGGGCTTCTGTAATTGTGACCTCGTATTCAGGTTTGGCATGCTGAGCATTGTGTGTCTTACTGTCTTCTCTCATGTTCAGCAAAGGTAGTCGTCGAGTTGGCTAAAGCTCGTGAGATCCAGGCTGTTGTGATGTCGCACCCCGCGTTAGTTACTGTTGATGATATCAAAGGTTTAAGTTCCTTTCTTCAGAGTTTTGGACACGCAATGTCATTATTTTTCTATATAGTTCTATTGCAAAAGGTTCCTTAGTGTGAAATACTTTTTATATATAATATCAGAAGTCAAATGCCCAATTTGCGTACTTGGAGCTGAGATTGACCAATTTTCCCCACAAGAATTAGTCAAACAGTTTGAGCATGTTCTTTCTGCAACTGCGGTAAAATATCATTATTTTCAGCAATTTAATCCTCGAGCAGACAGATTTTGAGCTGCCATTATCGTTTCCACTGAGGTTTTAATTCAGAAATGCTTTGGCATACCCTTGCGGTTCACAGGTTGCTCACTTTGTCAAGATCTTTCCTGGCGTTTCGCATGGATGGGCTGTGAGATACAACGACGATGACGAAGCCGCTGTCAAGAGTGCCGAGGAAGCCTTTGCGGACATGACCGGCTGGTTTGATAAATACCTGAAGTAAAGGGAAACATGAACTAGTAGCTCTCCAGTAATAAGCACCTGTCAGGACTTGCTATATACTGTATCTTCATACTTCAGTTAAACGTCAGTGTGACTGTGTCGGTGCTTGAGCTTGTTTTTATATATCTGATGGCTAGTGTGATTTACGTTTATCGACACTGGGCAGTTGCTATTTTAGTAGCCTACCTTTGTGGTAGTAGTTCCACTGCTTTGATATATGCTTGTCTGCCATTGAGTTAATACATGATTTTTCAATTGAATCAATTGACGATTCCGCTTAGGCCATTCATATTTTTATTTATTTATTTTGTGAAAGGATATAGATCATTCACCTAGAGTGCAGAATATGGAGACTGACGTACTGCAGAAGCAAATCGTCAGACTTGAAGTGCAGCATTCTTTACTGAATACTTTTCCTGTTCCGTGCAAGCTCAAGCATAGTTGATTTGCTTCTTCTGCAGTAGGTCAGTCTCCTTATTCTACACTATAGGGCATTTGTTTACTCACTATAAATAATAAAGCCACAAAGCATCTGTTTGAATCCTTAGCAGCCCATGCACTGTAGTTTTTTTTCTCTCTATAAGAACTCTTTTTTTAGCCATTCTTATCGAGTAGGTTCACATAGGGGGTGTTTGCTTGCCAGCTTCACCCTGCCACGCCGCAGGTGAGGTGGCGCCACAGCTTGTGGTATCCAAAATCGGCGCCGCGGCCGTGGCGAAAAAAATACGAAGGAAGCCGTTGTTTTCCGCGTGGCGCACCAAAGGTTAAGTGTTAAACAAGCAGCGCTAGAGATTTTTCGGTGGCGTCGTAATTTAGGCGTGGCCAATGGAATCAATGAATGATGAGACTGCTACTTGCCTACCTCTGACAGACTGAGGCCCTGTTTGTTTGAGCTTTCTAGCAGCTTTCCACCCTGGAAGCTGGAAAGCTCAAACAAACAGTTAGCTTCTGAGCTGAGCTTTCCGAAAGCCGAAAGCCCACAGAAGCTATGTTTACATGGAAAGCTCAGAAGTAGTGAAATGTGAGCTTTCCGCAGCTTTCCACGTAAAGATTGCAAAAATTACCCACCTGCCATCGTTTATGTTGCGAACCGTTATTTTTCTTTCAGCTACATCTCCATCTGCGCCATCTCCCCCTCCTCATGTCTCCTCCCCGCTTGCGCAGCACCCTCCTCCCCGCTAGCGCACACCCGCTGCCGCCCCTCCTTCCCCTCCTCGCGTCATCTCCCTCTCCTCCGGTCTCCTCCGGTGAGCTTCTCCGGCGCGCGCCCCTCCTCCTTGCGAGCTCCTCCCCGTCCGGCGCCTCCTCCTCCGCGCAGGCTCCTCCCCGTTCGGCGCCTCCTCCTCGACGCGTGGCCTCAGCGGCGTCCCCCGCCGGCGCACGCCTGCCGCCGCCGTCCCTCCTTGTCCCCTCCTCCACGTCGTCTCCCTCTCCTCCGGCGAGCTACTCCGGCGCGGATCCGCGCACCCCTCTGGTCTCCTCCGCGAGGCACAAGCCGCCACTGGCAGGATCCGGCCACTCCACCTCCCAAGGAAGACGAACTTCGTCGCCCGCAGCCCCTCCTCGCCCGCCGTCACTCCTCCTCGCCCGCCTCCCCTCCCTGGCCGCCCGCAGCCCCTCCTTGGCCGCCGCCTCCCGAATCTCCCCCTCCGGCCGGCATCCAAGGTTGAAGAAACCATTCCAAAAGCTAGTTGCCAAACGGTGTTAGCTTTCCGAAAGCTAGCTTTCGGAAAGCCACCCTTCTAGGGAGCAGAAGCCAAAAGCTAGCTTTCTTGAAAGCTTGGAAAGCTAAAGCTCAAACAAACAGGGCCTGAAACCTTTCCACAGAGGAACTGCCCCTTGCAGCGTGGTTTTTCGATAAACGTCCAGTTCTTACGGGGTGTTTGCATTTTAGTTGCGACTAAAATTTATATCACATTAAATATTCGGATTCAGAGACTAATTAGAAGGACTAAATATGAGCTAATTATAAAACTAATTATACAGATGGAGACTAATTCTCGAGACGAATCTATTAAGCCTAATTAATTCATCATTAGCACATGTTTACTGTAGCACCACATTATCAAATCATAAACTAATTAGGCTTAATAGATTCGTCTCGTAAATTAGCCTCCATCTATGCAATTGGTTTTGTAATTAGTTTATATTAATATTCCTAATTAGTATCTAAACATTCGATGTGATTGAAATTTTATGAGGTCCTAAAGAAACAAACGGGATCTTATCTCTACACATGGAGTAGATCCACATGAGTGTCCATCACTAATATGTGGTTACATTGAACTAACAAGATATTAGTCAATGGAATCAATGAATGATGTGACTCAGGTCCGTCCATTAGGCAGCGCAACTGGAGCGACCGAGCTGGGCCCCCAAAAATTAGAGCCCCAACTATTGGACTTTAACTCGGCCAATCTACTATCCATAGAAGTGGAACAGGCGGCCGTCGGAATGTGTACCGTGAATTCCAGGGATCATCGTGGGGTACTGAAACGACGCGGACGTGTATCGTGCGAACCTTCCCATCGCAGTTCCCGTTGAAGCCGTCGTTTGTGTGATCCGCGCCGGCACCCGGCGTGGCGTAGGTTTGGTCGTCAGCGGCGGCCGGCTCCGACGGCGGGCGTCCTGCTGGCCTGCTTGTGGTACACTGGTACAGACGTACAGTGGTACACCGGGTCTCCGTATGAGGTGTGTGCATGCATCTGTGACAGGCCCGTCCATTAGGCAGCGTAACTGGAGCGATCGAGCCAGGCCCCCAAAAAATAGGGGCCCCAACTATTGGACTTTAACTCGGCCCATCTACTATCCAAAGAAGTGGAATAGGCGGCTGTCGGGATGTGTACCGTGAATTCCAGGGGTCATTGCGGGGTACTGAAATGATGCGGACGTGTATCGTGCGAACCTTCCCGTCACAGTTCCCGTTGAACCTGTCGTTCGTGTGATCCGCGCCGGCACCCGGCGCAGGTTTGGTCGTCAGCGGTGGCTGGCTCCGACGGCGGGCGTCCTGATTGCCTGCTTGTGGTACACTGGTACAGACGTACAGTGGTACGCCGGGTCTCTGTATGAGGTGTGTGCATGCATCTGTGATCTGTCATCTCTTCCCTTTCCTCACTTTTTTTTTAATCCGCGTGTCTTGGTCTTTGTCGTCACTCGTCAGCTGATCAAGTATTCAAGTATTCAAGTGAGATTGTGAGAGTATTAAAGTATTCAAGTCTTTCCTCACCTTTTTTTTAACAGCTGCGACTCTGCAGTCCGTTGGACATCTAATCAAGTATTCAAGTGATCACTGATCATCGACAATGAAAGTAGGTCAGTGAGATTGTGAGAATTCTAAACTCATTACATTAATGATTGTCGCACAAGTGCACATCCATTTAATTTGTTCTATTTTGTTTGTGATTAATTTGTTCTATTTTGTTTGTGATTCATGAAACAGGTTGGTCTATTTATTTACGATGTCTTCTAGAGTTAGAAAATATGATTCCGGTTGTGAAAAGCGTAAGAAGACAAAAAGACTAGCTCTTGCTGCTCAGGCTCAGAAGGGTGCACTTGAGAGATTTGTTGTTACAGAACGTCAAACTAGTACAGAAAATCAAACTCAGGAAGATAATGATGGGAATTGTGGTGGTAACACAAACAATGTTGAGGCTCACACTCCTGAACTTGGTTCACCTGCAACTGATCCTAACAATGTTGAGGCTCACACTCTTGAAAATCAAACTCAGGAAAATGCCAATGTTGGCGATGCTAGCCTTGATAGATCACCTAATATTGAAAGTGAAAATGATTTGAGGGTTCCTTTTCAGCCTGATATTTTTGATCCAAGATATTGGGATGGACTTGATCAAAAAATGATTGATACTTTGATCCAAAAGGGTCCTAAAAGGGACTTGTCTATTCAAAAAGGTCCAACTGACAGATTATTCAGAAGGTTTTCTGCATCACTATATACTAGAGTTCTATCAAATGGAGAAAAGAGTGATAGAGAATGGCTGGTATATTCCAAAGAGCTTGACAGAGTATTTTGTTTTTGCTGCAAATTATTGAGAAAGGGGCATTTAAGAAGTTAGCTGGCAAATGAGGGTTTTAATGATTGGTCACATGTTAACATCAGACTTAAAGAACATGAAACTAGTGTAGACCATATTACAAATACGACATCTTGGTACGACATGCGTCTCAGGTTTAATGAAAATCAGACTATTGATAAAGTTGCTCAGAGAGAACTGGAGAAAGAAAAGGACCATTGGAGGAGAGGAGAGTTTTGTGAAGAATTATTTTGATTGTTAAATTCCTTGCCAAACATAATTTAGCATTTCGTGGCACTAATAGCAAGTTGTATCAATATAGCAATGGGAATTTCTTAGGCATGGTTGAATTGATGGCTGAATTTGATCTAGTTATTCGGGAGCACGTGCAACACAAACATTACCTTGGTCATGGCATCCAAAATGAGTTGATTAATTTGCTTGCTACTACTGTGAAGTCTGAGATAATTAGAAAAATAAAGGAATCAAAGTATTTTTCAGTTATACTTGATTGTACCCCTGATATAAGCAACCAAGAACAAATGTCTTTGATCATAAGATATGTTGATACTTCTTCAGATTCAATTTGCATCAAGGAATCATTCTTAGATTTTTTGATATAAATGATACAACAGGGCAAGGAATATTTGATGTTTTGCAAGATGAATTGAAAAATCTTAGCCTTGATATAGACAATGTGAGAGGACAAGGATATGATAATGGATCAAATATGAAAGGGAAAAATCAAGGGGTACAAAGGAAACTTTTGGATATCAATCCTAGGGTATTTTATTCTGCTTGTGGTTGTCATAGTCTTAATTTAACACTATGTGATATGTCAAAGAGTTGTGGTAAGACTAAAGATTTTTTTTGGAATCATACAGCGTATCTATACAACATTTGCTAAATCCACAAAGAGATGGCAAATTTTGAAAGATAACATATCAGGATTGACTCTCAAACCACTATCAACCACTCGTTGGGAGAGTCGTGTTGATAGTGTTAAGGCTATAAGGTTCCAAATGCAGGAAATAAGAGAAGCTTTACTCCAAGTATCAGATACGGATAATGATGCAACAATAAGCAGTGAAGCTAAATCCTTGGCAACTAATGAGCTTGGTGACTTTGAATTTTTTTGTGACAATAATTATTTGGTACGAAATATTATCTGCTATTAATTTGGTCAGCAAACGGTTACAACCAAAGGATATGCTTATTGATATTGCAATAGAGAAAGTGCAGGGGCTGATTTCCTTCTTCAGTAAGTATAGAGAAACTGGTTTTGCAAAAGCATTAGAATCTGCAAAAGAAATAGCACACGAGATGGATATTGAGCCAGCATTTCATACCAAGCGTAAAATCAAAAGGAAAAGGCAATTTGATGAGACACCTGATGATGCATCTATTGCTTCACAGTCTGAAGAGGAATCATTTAGGCTCAAGTATTTTTTGCCTGTTGTTGATCAAGCAATTGATACAGTAACTAGGAGGTTTGAGCAATACCAGGGGTATGAAAAGACTTTTGGTTCTTTGTTCACTTCACGTAAATTGTGCTCCTTAGGTGATAAGAGTTTGTTATCTTCTTGTGCTCGTCTTGAGGAAGCACTTAAGAGTGGTGAACATTCTGATATTGATGGCAAAGAATTACTTGTGGAGTTAAAGTTCCTCCAAGATTTCATCCCTAAGGAAGATATGGGCCCTCTTGATATTCTGAAGTTTGTGAAACGGATGGGCTGTTTCCCAAATGCCCTTATTGCATACAGAATTTTGTTGACTATTTCTGTAACAGTTACATCTGCGGAGCGGAGCTTTTCAAAATTGAAGTTATTAAAGTCCTACATGCGCAGTACAATGACACAAGAAAGACTCAATGGGCTGGCAACAATTGCACTTGAAATTGATGTTTTGGAGAAGATCAAATATGAAGATATAATTGAAGATTTCATTTCAAAGAACACCAAATGAATGATGCTTTTTACTAGAGGTTAAGAAGATATTGGTATGTACTATTCGCCCTTTAATCCTATAACATGAGTACCTAATTTCATATTGCTGTTATTTGTATGCAAAAAGCATGTACTTGTTACTCATATACTGGAATCCAAATATATCTCGATTATTTGTATTTCACTGGTCACTACTATATAGGGTCCCATTTCTTGGTTTGTTCCGGGGCCTCAAAATCTCTGGTACGGCCCTGATGTGACTGCTACTTGCGAAAGACTGAAACCATTCCACAGAAGAGTTGGTGAGAGCCTCGATTGACCTTGCATCCAGCACAAGTTCTTTATTATCCAGCACAAAATTTTACATGAACATTATTCAAACTGAGGAATCCATGCCTTTGCAGATCGGTGCAAAAACACACCCACACAGTAAATCCTCGATTTTATTGGGTGATCACATTGACGATCTACCACGACTACACGAGTAGCAGTCCCCTCGCCGATCGAGGCGCGCAGCAACGTGTACAGTGTACTCACTGCGCCGCCAGGCCGGCAGCCACGGCGGCGTTGAACGGCCTCTGGCCGTCGCAGTCGAGGTCGCTCCCGTAGCCGATGCGGAAGGCGTGGTAGTAGCGCTTGTAGAACCCGATCCGGTCGGCGACGCGGAGGTCCGGGCCGCGCCCGCACTCGAGCCCGCCGTTGATGATGTTGGTGATGACGCCGTAGCCCGGCGCGCCCCGGCCGGCCGCCCTGTCGGCGTCCGTGGGCGTCCACTGCCCCGTGATCACGGCGTGGCACGACGGCTTGTTGTCCCGCGGCGTCATCCAGAACCACAGCGCCATCTTAAAGGACACCACGGCGTCCGTCGCCTCGAGGTCCGGGTTGTTGAGGAGGTCCACGCCGATGACTCGCCCCGCCGGCCCGTAGTTGTAGTTGCTGACGGATCAGTTTGGAACGGAGAGGCGAGAGCACGTCAGGATTGCACTCGAAAAAGCTCGATCCCCGATCGGAGAACATGGTGAACGCTACATTAAATTTGACGAGTGAAATGGATGGTTTTGCTTACAAGGAGAGCTGGATGGGGCCGCGGCCGAAGTACTTCTTGCCCGGCGCGCACGGCCACTCAGGCCGGGGGTCGCAGTAGTCGGACGGCGGGCTCCGCTCCTGCCTGAAGAACTAGCCCCACGAGAAGGGCCCGTCGGGGGCGGTCGCCCACCCGCCGGTGGTCCCGTGGGAGGTCTGGCCCAGGAACGCGGCGACCTCCCGCTTCCGCTGCTCGTCGCTGCCCGTGGTGCCGAAGCCCGGGAAGGCGGCCGCGGCGGCGATGAACGCGTCGTAGGTGTAGAACCCGCGCGCGGGGCACGCGGCGTCGTTGCGGTGGAGGAGGAGACGCTCGAAGAGATCCCGCGGCACCACGGACGCCACGTCGCCGGGGACGGGCCGGGGCCCCGGAGGGGTAACGCAGCCGGCGCCGCAGTACGGGTCGGTGTCGCCGCAGAAGCCGAAGCGGCTGCAGCAGAGGCAGTTGTGGCACAGTTTGCCGCCGGCCTGCGACCCGCACTGCTGGGCGCGCGCGACTGACGCCGCCGCGGCGGCCAGGACGACGCACAGGAACAGCCGTCGCTATCGCGGCCGGGCTCGGGGCGCCCGATGACGTCGACATGCTTTTGATCTTTTGCTGCAGCGGAGAAGGCGAGAACTTGGCCCCCTTTTTATACACACGGATTCTGTGGTCGATGGATCAAAGTCGTTGCACGCTGGTTCGTGGAACGTTCGTGGAACATGGAACATCTGCAGATGCTAGAGGGTCTCTGTGCCCAGGCAAGTCCCATGTTTGGTTTGGAGGGATCATGGATCAATGTACTTATATACCCTTATCCCAAATGTCCAGTAAGAAACCTAAGGTTGGTCTCGAAAAAAAAAGTAAACAATCAAAGGATGATCATCATCGTACTACAAGCTTTCCACCGCAAAAACCACGCAGCAAAATAGCAAGAGAGCAGAGGCACAAGGCTATAAGAGATCTTTAGGCACACGTGAACATGTTTTTTTATAGTTTCTCTGACTTGAATTTGTGTGCACAATTTGATATAATCTTTGTGCAAACTTGAATGATTCATTTTTAAATGGGATTATACACACAAAATGAAACGTGCAATGAAAAAACTAAGATATGCATTTTTTTAAACAATCTTTGTGCGGTTTCCAAAGGTGTACATGAAGGATCCATAAATGATTAATTTAATGTGATTTTTTTTGTTCATGTGTTCTTGAAAATATTAGACATTCATAACGCGTACACCTGATGAAAAATTATTACAAGTTTCAAAATGATATTTTGATAATTCTTATGTTGTCTTGGTTCATTAGGATGTTTTCATGGTAGAAATCAAATTAAGATGAATATTAGTTGGATAAAACATTGTCGATTATGTATATAAGAGAACTTTGTTCTAATATTTTAATTTCAAGTCATCATTTTTGTTTGATTCATTGGCCAATCGAGTAAGAGAACTTGATGTTAATCGGCAATACATTATAGATATTAAATGATTTTATTGTGTTTATATTTTTGTTTCATGTGGCTTTGGTCGGATCCATATTTAGTACATGCAGTTGTAGATATGGTATTTGGATAAATGTTGTCAAGATTTTTTATTTGTCTACATATGGCTTTTGATCCAATTGAACTTCCATGAATATGAACGTTTACTTATTTTAATAAGTTATGAGTTCATGTTAAAAATCAATTGTATATGCATGCTACTTGAATAATACAATATTAAGAATTGGGTGATGGCCTTCTAGTTATTAGGCTTACATAGCTACAACGAAACTAGCCCAAACTCCGGCTTCTGTCATTACTGTTAGAGAACATTTACCATATGATCTAATTCCAAAGGGTGTGAACATGTACATATCCTAATGGATATGTACCTTCGTAGTGCCCTTTCATCATATATATATTTAGCGTTAAGATGCCTTTTTGGTAAATTAGGGTACAATCGATTTATAATAAATTACGACATACAAGAATGGACATATCAATTCTAGTAAGTCGACTACGTTGTTGCCTGAAACCATTCAAGTTATTGTAACCATCCTAGTGTGTTGGATAGGCTGATCACAGAATAAGCTATTCTATAGCCGACCAAAGAGTATACTCTCCCTGTATATATGTATATATATGTATATATATAGCATGCATGCATGTATGTATATGCATAGACTTCATGAGATTAATACAACAATCCATTCACTACTCTCTTTGCCTATTGATTACATTTTACTCTTTACACGTTATCAGCACTTTTGCTCTTCCTGAGTTCGCACGTCCGAAGAAACGAAGGAGAGAGGACCGAGTGCTATACAGCCTGGGAAGAAAACGGATCAGCACTTTTGCTCTCCACCGAGCAGTTAGCGAGTTCGCGAGAACGGCAAGACGCACACCGGCGACGACGTCGAAGATCATCACGACGCAGCACACTCATCATGAGATTTTCGGTCCCTCAACGATGAAGGCACCCAACCTCTGCGTGAGGACGAAAACTTCATCAACTCGATGAACTACGACGATGTTTTCTATGCATCTCCAGTTCATCCTTGCCGGAACATCCAGAAAAGAGATAATCGGCACCCACCACAAAAAGAAGAACGGCACCATCGAAACATGTAAGCATTTATTATGCTCTACCATTTTGGTACATTCTTCATGCAAATGGAACTGCCGTTCTTCGATTTCTCCTGCAACAAGCACTACGGGAAACCTTAAATTTGCCGAGTGTTTTCTTTTTGCCGAGTGTTTTTTTCGGACACTCGGCAAACAAGCTCTTTGCCGAGTGCCAAGCCAAAAACACTCGGCAAAAAAAAAACACTCGGCAAATCGGAGCTTTGCCGAGTGTCAAATAAAAAACACTCGGCAAAGCCCCCTCTTTGCCGAGTGTCAAAAAAAACACTCGGCAAAGAGGGGGGTTTGCCGAGTGTCAAAAAAAACACTCGGCAAAGAGGGGGGTTTGCCTAGTGTTTTTTTTGACACTCGGCAAAAAAATAATGTTTTTTTTCTTTTCACCATGAAATTTTTTCTACTCCCCACATACAACATGTGGTACTCCATGTTAAAATTTGGTATATTTTTGAATTTATTTGGTATATTTATTTAATTAATTGCATTTCAAGGGAATTTTTGGTATAAGTCAAATTTGAACTGCAAGTGATTCAAATTATGGAATAAAATGAGTAGAAAAATGATATTCATGTTATTTGGACCAATTTGAGACCTGACCCATGAAATGAAAAGAAATTTCGAACATCTTGTTCAGGAAACACGACCATGAACGTGTGGCAGTAGTATTTTTAAATTGTAAAAAAAACAATCAAAGTCTAAAAATTATGAGATTTGCCATGATGTGATGATATAATACGTGGAGGCTGTGGAAAAAAATTGAGAAGGTTTTCACATTTCATCATGTACGATGATTACAAACCGAAGCATCTCAGAAGAAGAATAGTAACTTTGAGAAGGATTGCATAAGATTTGAAGTCAAAATGACGGTCCAGTTTTGATTTGACTACAAAACTTTTTGTGCAGTCAATAGAGAATATATATTATTTCATGTAAATTTTTGACAATTTTTTGAAACTGTTAGATATTTTTAAATTTTTTTTTAAAATAGCTTTGCCGAGTGTCCTAGGGTAGACACTCGGCAAAGAACCCTTCACCGAGTGTCACCCTAGACACTCGGCGACTTAATTCCCCAGCCCCAAGGACTAAGTCCCGGCCGCACCTTAAGTCCCGGCCGCACCCACTCATCCCCCCGTCACTCCCACTCGTCCTCCCACCTCTTCCTCTGATCTCCCTCCCGCCGCCGCCCGCCGCCCAGCGGCCCCCGCCGCCGCCCGGCGCCCCCGGCCCCGCCGCCAGCGCCGCCCGACGCCCGGCGCCCCCGGCCCCGCCGCCCGCCGCCCGCCACCCCCGACCCCGCCGCCCGGCGCCCCCGGCCCCGGATCCGCCGCCGCCCGCCGCCCCCGGCCCCGAATCCGCCGCCCGCCCGGCCCCTCCACCGGATCTGCTTCATGGCGTGGCGGCGGGAAGCAGTGGCTGGCGGCGGTGTGGATGGTAGCGGCGGCGGCGGCAGAGCAGGTGGCGGCGGCGGCGGCGGAGCAGGATGTGCTGGTTTGGAACATGATTTTTTTTTTATTTTTTTCAATAATTGTTCGCCGAGTGTTTTGTGGGCACTCGGCAAAGTCTTTGCCGAGTGGCCGACACAAAACACTCGGCGAACCAGTGTTTGCCGTCAAGATTTTTGCCGTGTGTCGTTTGCCGAGTGTTACACTCGGCAAACGTTTCGCCGAGGGTTTTCTGGCCTTCGCCGAGTGCCCCAGGCACTCGGCGAACTGTCTGTTTCCCGTAGTGAAGCCTAGAGGCACGACAACGCATGCTCGTCTGAGTCTCTGTGGCTACGGCTACAGCGCTCGTCCATCAGAGCCCATGTGGCACGATGGTGTGCGGCTGCTCAAGCCAGAGCCCAGAGGGCGCAGCGCCGCCGCTCGACCGCCCGTACTCCTACGCCTGCCCGTGTCCCAGTGGCTCAGCGGCAGCGGTAATGGAGCCCGACGAGGACACTCGCCCACAGCCACCGCTCTTCACGAGGAAACCGCAAGTCTGTGGCGAGCGGTAGCCGGTAGCGGCACCGGCCAGCCTGTGACCCTCCCGACCCCGGCCAGTAGCAGCGTCTGCTTGCGCTCCAGCGGCAGTGCCAACTGCCAAGGCTCGGCGGTGGCTTCGCCCGCCCACGCCCCTCCGGTGGCGGCGGAGGCTGCGGTTGGTCGGCATGGTCAAAGTGGAGGTCAGTGGTTTCTCGCCTGAAGCCACAACTGAAATGCCTCGGTCTGGAAACTATATTTCTGTTTTAGTCTGCAACTTTAACAGATTATGTATGGCAGTGTCTACTCTTTTGGAGTATTTACTCCCATACATTATATTTCAGACTAGAATATGTATGTTGTTGTTTAACATACGTAACTGTGGCTATTTTGACGAGAAGCCTGCAGGATCTCACATAATTATGCTACTTCTTGATCTTTGTTTTAGTACAAAGATTATGTACAGTTGAGTATCTACTTTTGTAGAATATTTACCCCTGTACTACATTTTTTGTGACTTTGTTAATTTAGCAATTTACTTTATAAGTTGCATTTTAACAAAATTGAATTGTCTTAATTAAGCCATACTTAATTGATAATGAATTTGTTGCAAATATACTGCATCTCTTTTACTTAAGATTGAAACACGGTGACGGAGATCTACGTATTGGCTGCAGTAAACTCTTCTCTAAGAATTTATTTGCCATGAGACTAAGCTTTTAGACAACATATTACGTGCTCATCATTGAAAGGTCTAAATCTTATGATGATTACCTACATGTGTTCTCCCAAGTAAACGTATTTGGAGATTTAAATTTTGGTCTACACCTTTTTGGTGATTACCATTTTATTTTTGAAATTTGGTCAAGCACAGGGTAGTAAAGACCTAAGCATCGGTTGCGGTATGCTCCTTTTGAATATATCAGCCCAGAGACCATGCTTTTAGACAACAAGATCCTTGCCCACCACGGGGAGATCTACTCCATTGTTTCATTACATGAAAATTATTTATATTGTGTCCACCAATTTTCAAAAAATAACTCAATTATTAGGTACACCTTCTGTGATACCTACAATTCTCCAACATAAGAAGATATGATGTTTCATATTTTGCATCAATGTTACAACATCACCGAATTTACCATCTGTAAATTAATTAAAACCAATGGTTATATCATGTTAAGGATAATTACTTTAATAAAGTTCAATGGACTCGCCCGATGGGCTTGATTATCCTCCATGTGCATTAGATATCAAGATCATTTTTGCATTCCATGAGCTACTAAAAGTGATTAGTGAACCCCAATATGGTGATCCACCTTGTCACATCTAGAAGAAGTGTGATGCTCTCTTTCTTTTAAGGTTCTACATTCATAAGTATCTCACACATGAGTACCTATTGGAAAAGAACTTATGTGCTTTGTGGCTTGCTCTACAAGCACACAATGAATAGCAAAGGAACTCATAAGACCTACTGCCTTATGAGTAGAACTATGTAGGTCTCCAACATTTGCTTGAAGTTGAAATTTTGCAAACTACCAGCATTATTCTCCATTCATTCAAAACACATAATGAATAGTTTGATGAACTTCATTTGAAGAATCATCATCAATGCACAATTTGTGTGGCGCCTCTCTCCGGAGGTTCATAGTGTTTAGAATAACATTGAGAATAACACAAGGTTCAATGGATTGACACTCCTGCTAATCTATGAACCCAGCAGATAAATGCAAACACAACAAGAGGCAAATGTCCAATGCACTCCACAAAGATAAGGGCAAGGAGAATGACAACTCACTTGTCATAAATGTGGTTACACTATACATTTTGATATAATGTCATATGCCCAAGCACCTAATCCTATTGTCGGAGATAGATCCCCAGTACCTGTAAGGAAGGAAGAAGACGAACTCCTACTATAATTCCTCTATAATCCTACTAGGACTCATACATTGTAATCCTATCAGGGCTCCTATCTTGTAACCGACTAGTAATCCCGCACCCTGGAGTATATAAAAAAGGGCAGGGGTATCTAGATCGGCACATAGAGAACCACAACAGAGGACCAAATCCTCAATACCAAACAACACCCAAGTGCAGGGCACAATATACAACACCCCAAACAGGACGTAGGGTATTACGCTACTCTGGCAGCCCGAACCTATATAAATCTTTATCTTGTGTCCTCGCTTTTACCAAAAAATTCCAGGTCTGATGATTCCCCACCAACCAATTTACTATCTCGGGATACCCCTCGGTAGGTTGCCAGGTATAAAACACCGACACCTATACCACAAGTCCCTAATGGATGCAAAGTACTCATCGGAGCCAAGATGCGAAGCACCCTTCAATCTTCAATCTAACACAACACCAGTGATTGGTTGCTTACTTGTGGCTCCTATTGGATCATGTAACAACATTTCTCTTTTCTAAGAGGACCCTATTTTGTTAGATGACATGCTCATTAAGTACTATTCAAATGATCTACTCTGAGATTTGGCATAATCTCACTGTCATTGATATCCCATTTAATGGTGTTGTAATATGTTCAAACTCATGCTATTTGAGTTGAACAAACTTATTCATAAGTGGAGTTCTACAAACTCGGTTTTGATTCGGGGAGTACGAACTCATGACATTTGAGTTGTACAAACCCGTAAGTATTGGAATGTCATACCATCGTATTGGATGTTCAATACTATGTTTCTGTATAAATTGATAAGAATTTCATTAAATTCTTGTCTTATATAGAACTGTACGGGAATTATTCCAATTAAGGAAGAAATGTGCCTTGTGGCCAATTGAACCACAATCTCTATAACTAGGGAAATAAAATATTCTCACTTTCCTTTGAAAAAAGGAGAGAATATTTTGATAATCGCTCCATGCGATGTGATGATAGTCCACTATCATGCTCTCTATGGTACTTGAGTCATCAAGGATGTTTTGTTATATCATGATTCGACTCATGTCTTACCAAATTATAGAATATCCATAAAAGTTTCTGCCATGTGGAAATACAAGATGATAGTAATGGATATGGCATATGTGTCCAAGAGAAACATTTGTCCTGGATTGTATTCTACATATATATTCCCGTACAACATATTGTGTTTGATATATTTTTTCATGCCTTTGATGCATACCACACCTGGTATGATCAACTTGGCCATTCTATCATTGGGATGAAGTGAAAAATTATAGGCAATTCTATTAGTCATGATTTTCCCATAGCTTGGATACTCTACAAGTACCATGGGAACTATATTTTAACTCCCTCTTATCTTAAAATCTGATCTAAATGTCTTAAGTTCCTTGAACTCTTTCAAGAGAACAAGTGTGATCCAATACAAAGACTGTATGGACATGTAAGACATTACATGGTTCTATGGTGCATTTATATGATTACTTCCAGTGTGTCCTACTGACAACACAAAACCATGCACTAATAATGGCTCAATTTCTGAGCACATTAGCCTACACACTACTGAATTTATCTTTTGTGCTTACAATGATGATTGTATTGCTTAGGTATTCAGAATTATATCCACAACGGATATGATGAATCTATAATTCAGACAGTTAAGATCATCACATGACCATGACTAGTGATTTGTCATTTCCAACCTTTTGTTGGAGTAAGGTGATTTTACACACTCCTGACTTGTGATTAACTGCATTTATCAGTTCCCCTCTGCTTTTAGTACATGGGAATCCATGAAGTATTTCCCATTTGCGTACATTGGGTGTATTTTTTTTCTAAAACATCCCAATCTCACCACCATAGCATACATCTATGGGCACACAGGAAACTGGGAATCTATGTGAGATTTCACTCTCCGTCAATCATTTAGAACCTCTTTGTGAGGATCTATTTATGCCCCGTACGCTATCTATATTTTAATCATGAGCATTTCCAGGCATTAGAGGGAGATTTCAAGTACCATAAATAATGCAAGGAAATTTATTGGAATGCATTAAGCATTTCAAGCTCAGGATCCCGTACTTAAGCTAAACCCTTCCAATTCAATGATTTTGAACAAATTGTGAATCAACTGCCATATGCATTTACCATCAGGTGTCATAAAATCTTACTAATCCTATGTAGTGCTAGAAAGAGTGGTGGTAACATGTAAAATCACTCAACTCCCTATTACAACCACCATTGTAAATAAGAGGGGGAGAAGTATGGTCACAAATTGGGATTAAGCTGCTTGCAAGCAACTAAAGGCTAGACCTTCTAAGATAGTAAATGCAGACCAACCTTTCGTTGGCAACCAACCTACTGTTGGTAGACACCTAAAGGATTTTGATTATCCTGTTAATGGAAGACATTCACGACCTAACTCAGTGGTGCACAATACTAAGGCTGGGATATCGGAAGCCCCTGATTCTCATTTCAGGAAGTCATGATGAATTATAAGGGTCCATAAGGTATAGACATCATGTCAATTGGAGCTCTTGAAATGTTGTTTACTCGCACTGCACAACTTTTCCCAAAGGAAGGTGCTACTTCAAATACCACCTATTTAGTGGATACATGATCTTGTTCATATTGTCTTTTTTTCATCTAGAGTATAAAAGTTGGAGCCTATTATTCATGATCCCTTAATTTCTTAAAGATTTTATTGTTATCTGTCCAGGAAATGACCCCTTAGTTTTATCATTGTGTTAATACTTTTATTCCCTTTTGGAGGAGAAATACAATGATCTGCATCTTAGGTTGCCAGTCATTGTTGCTGAGAAGCCTCTTTACACTGTTCCCAAGATTGAGCTACCTCTCTCTTTGGTTCAGATGTTCAAGGTGACCTTCTGACACATAACATCTATTAGCTCTGTTGGTTAATTACATTGGTGGTTGCTGAATTTTTAGACAAACAAATATAAGAATCCTTGCTCTTATACATTGTTTTTTTTATGTTAGGGTAAGGTATATCCGAGTATTATTCTATGGGTTCTATGCCTTATCACTTTATGTGGAACTAGTACTGCACAAGTGGATAATGTGCGGTGTGATGCAATTTACTTGGCAACGAGGATCAAAGGATATTGTATCAACAGTGAAAGACCTAATGGAGTCTGCTGCTTAAGTGTTACTAATATTATTGAAAGAGGTTATAGTGTTCCATGTCTATGCAACATTTTAAAAGCTGGAGTAAAAGCTGAAAAAGTAATTAGATTTTAGTACCGTTGTGGAGGTAAAAAAACCTTTGGTGGCTCAGCTAATAAGCCTTTGCGGAGGTGCAGACTCTTCCCCTCTCTTTCTCTCTTGTAGATGAAGTGAACACTTAGTGCTTCTCCCCTCTCTCATGTAACTTATTTTTATCTCTTATTAGGTGCTCCTCCACCTCCTGCAGAGGGGGATTGGAGACCACCACATCATCCCCATTCTGGAGGCATTGTGCTTGTTGTTGTTGTTTCTTGCATTATTGCTGCATTATTTTGTTGGTTGCTATTCAAGTTATGGAAGCGAAAGTCTCAACAACGAATTGCTATTGACCAATCCGAATCTAATATACAGCTAACTATCATCGGGTAATATTATGTCAGATACACTATTTGTAATTATTTTACAATCATATTTATTGTAATATGATTGGCTTTGCAATGTATTTGTTTTCAGAGAGTCTGAATTTGTGCAGCAGCAACAGCTATCAACCCAAAAAGAACAGGAGCTTGTAAAAGAATTGATTGAGAAGATTCCACATAAGAGGTGAGTTCATCACTAAGCTTATGATTCCACTACATCACTAAAGCTCATGACTCCAGTGTTTAATCTTCACTTTACTGAACTGTTGGAATCGAACTTTTTATAGAACTAGACGAAAAGAGGTAAAGAAACTCGAACCTCTGGGGGAGAATGTGAAAGGCTTGATTGAGAATACTCCAGATATGAAGTAACCACTAAGCTTATGATTCCGCTAACTTCATCACTAAAGCTCATGGCTCCAATGTTTAATCTTCAATTTACTAAACTGTTGGAATCAAACTTTTTATAGAACTGGACGAACAGAGGTAAAGAAACCTGAACCTCTGGGGGGGAATGTGAAAGGCTTGATTGAGAAGAATCCAGATATGAGGTAACTTCATCACTATGCTTATGATTCCACTAACTTTATCACTAAAACTCATGATTCCAGTGTTTAATCTTCACTTTACTGGAATTGTTGGAATTGTTCTTTTTACAGAACTGGATGAAAAGATTTATTGGAATAATTAACTGGAATAATGGCTCAATTTCTGAGCACATTAGCCTACACACTACTGAATTTATCTTTTGTGCTTACAATGATGATTGTATTGCTTAGGTATTCAGAATTATATCCACAACGTATATGATGAATCTATAATTCAGACAGTTAAGATCATCACATGACCATGACTAGTGATTTGTCATTTCCAACCTTTTGTTGGAGTAAGGTGATTTTACACACTCCTGACTTGTGATTAACTGCATTTATCAGTTCCCCTCTGCTTTTAGTACATGGGAATCCATGAAGTATTTCCCATTTGCGTACATTGGGTGTATTTTTTTCTAAAACATCCCAATCTCACCACCATAGGATACATCTATGGGCACACAGGAAACTGGGAATCTATGTGAGATTTCACTCTCCGTCAATCATTTAGAACCTCTTTGTGAGGATCTATTTATGCCCCGTACGCTATCTATATTTTAATCATGAGCATTTCCACGCATTAGAGGGAGATTTCAAGTACCATAAATAATGCCAGGAAATTTATTGGAATGCATTAAGCATTTCAAGCTCAGGATCCCGTACTTAAGCTAAACCCTTCCAATTCAATGATTTTCAACAAATTGTGAATCAACTGCCATATGCATTTACCATCAGGTGTCATAAAATCTTACTAATCCTATGTAGTGCCAGAAAGAGTGGTGGTAACATGTAATATCACTCAACTCCCTATTGCAACCACCATTGTAAATAAGAGGGGGAGAAGTATGGTCACAAATTGGGATTAAGCTGCTTGCAAGCAACTGAAGGCTAGACCTTCTAAGATAGTAAATGCAAACCAACCTTTCGTTGGCAACCAACCTACTGTTGGTAGACACCTAAAGGATTTTGATTATCCTGTTAATGGAAGACATTCACGACCTAACTCAGTGGTGCACAACACTAAGGCTGGGATATCGGAAGCCCCTGATTCTCATTTCAGGAAGTCATGATGAATCATAAGGGTCCACAAGGTATAGACATCATGTCAATTGGAGCTCTTGAAATGTTGTTTACTCGCACTGCACAACTTTTCCCAAAGGAAGGTGCTACTTCAAATACCACCTATTTAGTGGATACATGATCTTGTTCATATTGTCTTTTTTTCATCTAGAGTATAAAAGTTGGAGCCTATTATTCATGATCCCTTAATTTCTTAAAGATTTTATTGTTATCTGTCCAGGAAATGACCCCTTAGTTTTATCATTGTGTTAATACTTTTATTCCCTTTTGGAGGAGAAATACAATGATCTGCATCTTAGGTTGCCAGTCATTGTTGCTGAGAAGCCTCTTTACACTGTTCCCAAGATTGAGCTACCTCTCTCTTTGGTTCAGATGTTCAAGGTGACCTTCTGACACATAGCATCTATTAGCTCTGTTGGTTAATTACATTGGTGGTTGCTGAATTTTTAGACAAACAAATATAAGAATCCTTGCTCTTATACATTGTTTTTTTTATGTTAGGGTAAGGTATATCCGAGTATTATTCTATGGGTTCTATGCCTTATCACTTTATGTGGAACTAGTACTGCACAAGTGGATAATGTGCGGTGTGATGCAATTTACTTGGCAACGAGGATCAAAGGATATTGTATCAACAGTGAAAGACCTAATGGAGTCTGCTGCTTAAGTGTTACTAATATTATTGAAAGAGGTTATAGTGTTCCATGTCTATGCAACATTTTAAAAGCTGGAGTAAAAGCTGAAAAAGTAATTAGATTTTACTACCGTTGTGGAGGTAAAAAAACATTTGGTGGCTCAGCTAATAAGCCTTTGCGGAGGTGCAGACTCTTCCCCTCTCTTTCTCTCTTGTAGATGAAGTGAACACTTAGTGCTTCTCCCCTCTCTCATGTAACTTATTTTTATCTCTTATTAGGTGCTCCTCCACCTCCTGCAGAGGGGGATTGGAGACCACCACATCATCCCCATTCTGGAGGCATTGTGCTTATTGTTGTTGTTTCTTGCATTATTGCTGCATTATTTTGTTGGTTGCTATTCAAGTTATGGAAGCGAAAGTCTCAACAACAAATTGCTATTGACCAATCCGAATCTAATATACAGCTAACTATCATCGGGTAATATTATGTCAGATACACTATTTGTAATTATTTTACAATCATATTTATTGTAATATGATTGGCTTTGCAATGTATTTGTTTTCAGAGAGTCTGAATTTGTGCAGCAGCAACAGCTATCAACCCAAAAAGAACAGGAGCTTGTAAAAGAATTGATTGAGAAGATTCCACATAAGAGGTGAGTTCGTCACTAAGCTTATGATTCCACTACATCACTAAAGCTCATGACTCCAGTGTTTAATCTTCACTTTACTGAACTGTTGGAATCGAACTTTTTATAGAACTAGACGAAAAGAGGTAAAGAAACTCGAACCTCTGGGGGAGAATGTGAAAGGCTTGATTGAGAATACTCCAGATATGAAGTAACCACTAAGCTTATGATTCCGCTAACTTCATCACTAAAGCTCATGGCTCCAATGTTTAATCTTCAATTTACTAAACTGTTGGAATCAAACTTTTTATAGAACTGGACGAACAGAGGTAAAGAAACCTGAACCTCTGGGGGGGAATGTGAAAGGCTTGATTGAGAAGAATCCAGATATGAGGTAACTTCATCACTATGCTTATGATTCCACTAACTTTATCACTAAAACTCATGATTCCAGTGTTTAATCTTCACTTTACTGGAATTGTTGGAATTGTTCTTTTTACAGAACTGGATGAAAAGATTTATTGGAATAATTAACTGGAATAATGGCTCAATTTCTGAGCACATTAGCCTACACACTACTGAATTTATCTTTTGTGCTTACAATGATGATTGTATTGCTTAGGTATTCAGAATTATATCCACAACGGATATGATGAATCTATAATTCAGACAGTTAAGATCATCACATGACCATGACTAGTGATTTGTCATTTCCAACCTTTTGTTGGAGTAAGGTGATTTTACACACTCCTGACTTGTGATTAACTGCATTTATCAGTTCCCCTCTGCTTTTAGTACATGGGAATCCATGAAGTATTTCCCATTTGCGTACATTGGGTGTATTTTTTTCTAAAACATCCCAATCTCACCACCATAGCATACATCTATGGGCACACAGGAAACTGGGAATCTATGTGAGATTTCACTCTCCGTCAATCATTTAGAACCTCTTTGTGAGGATCTATTTATGCCCCGTACGCTATCTATATTTTAATCATGAGCATTTCCACGCATTAGAGGGAGATTTCAAGTACCATAAATAATGCCAGGAAATTTATTGGAATGCATTAAGCATTTCAAGCTCAGGATCCCGTACTTAAGCTAAACCCTTCCAATTCAATGATTTTCAACAAATTGTGAATCAACTGCCATATGCATTTACCATCAGGTGTCATAAAATCTTACTAATCCTATGAAGTGCCAGAAAGAGTGGTGGTAACATGTAAAATCACTCAACTCCCTATTACAACCACCATTGTAAATAAGAGGGGGAGAAGTATGGTCACAAATTGGGATTAAGCTGCTTGCAAGCAACTGAAGGCTAGACCTTCTAAGATAGTAAATGCAGACCAACCTTTCATTGGCAACCAACCTACTGTTGGTAGACACCTAAAGGATTTTGATTATCCTGTTAATGGAAGACATTCACGACCTAACTCAGTGGTGCACAATACTAAGGCTGGGATATCGGAAGCCCCTGATTCTCATTTCAGGAAGTCATGATGAATCATAAGGGTCCATAAGGTATAGACATCATGTCAATTGGAGCTCTTGAAATGTTGTTTACTCGCACTGCACAACTTTTCCCAAAGGAAGGTGCTACTTCAAATACCACCTATTTAGTGGATACATGATCTTGTTCATATTGTCTTTTTTTCATCTAGAGTATAAAAGTTGGAGCCTATTATTCATGATCCCTTAATTTCTTAAAGATTTTATTGTTATCTGTCCAGGAAATGACCCCTTAGTTTTATCATTGTGTTAATACTTTTATTCCCTTTTGGAGGAGAAATACAATGATCTGCATCTTAGGTTGCCAGTCATTGTTGCTGAGAAGCCTCTTTACACTGTTCCCAAGATTGAGCTACCTCTCTCTTTGGTTCAGATGTTCAAGGTGACCTTCTGACACATAGCATCTATTAGCTCTGTTGGTTAACTACATTGGTGGTTGCTGATCAACCTTTGGTTTGGCTATTACACTATATTTTTAGACAAACAAATATAAGAATCCTTGCTCTTATACATTGTTTTTTTTATGTTAGGGTAAGGTATATCCGAGTATTATACTATGGGTTCTATGCCTTATCACTTTATGTGGAACTAGTACTGCACAAGTGGATAATGTGCGGTGTGATGAAATTTACTTGGCAACGAGGATCAAAGGATATTGTATCAACAGTGAAAGACCTAATGGAGTCTGCTGCTTAAGTGTTACTAATATTATTGAAAGAGGTTATAGTGTTCCATGTCTATGCAACATTTTAAAAGCTGGAGTAAAAGCTGAAAAAGTAATTAGATTTTACTACCGTTGTGGAGGTAAAAAAACATTTGGTGGCTCAGCTAATAAGCCTTTGCGGAGGTGCAGACTCTTCCCCTCTCTTTCTCTCTTGTAGATGAAGTGAACACTTAGTGCTTCTCCCCTCTCTCATGTAACTTATTTTTATCTCTTATTAGGTGCTCCTCCACCTCCTGCAGAGGGGGATTGGAGACCACCACATCATCCCCATTCTGGAGGCATTGTGCTTATTGTTGTTGTTTCTTGCATTATTGCTGCATTATTTTGTTGGTTGCTATTCAAGTTATGGAAGCGAAAGTCTCAACAACAAATTGCTATTGACCAATCCGAATCTAATATACAGCTAACTATCATCGGGTAATATTATGTCAGATACACTATTTGTAATTATTTTACAATCATATTTATTGTAATATGATTGGCTTTGCAATGTATTTGTTTTCAGAGAGTCTGAATTTGTGCAGCAGCAACAGCTATCAACCCAAAAAGAACAGGAGCTTGTAAAAGAATTGATTGAGAAGATTCCACATAAGAGGTGAGTTCGTCACTAAGCTTATGATTCCACTACATCACTAAAGCTCATGACTCCAGTGTTTAATCTTCACTTTACTGAACTGTTGGAATCGAACTTTTTATAGAACTAGACGAAAAGAGGTAAAGAAACTCGAACCTCTGGGGGAGAATGTGAAAGGCTTGATTGAGAATACTCCAGATATGAAGTAACCACTAAGCTTATGATTCCGCTAACTTCATCACTAAAGCTCATGGCTCCAATGTTTAATCTTCAATTTACTAAACTGTTGGAATCAAACTTTTTATAGAACTGGACGAACAGAGGTAAAGAAACCTGAACCTCTGGGGGGGAATGTGAAAGGCTTGATTGAGAAGAATCCAGATATGAGGTAACTTCATCACTATGCTTATGATTCCACTAACTTTATCACTAAAACTCATGATTCCAGTGTTTAATCTTCACTTTACTGGAATTGTTGGAATTGTTCTTTTTACAGAACTGGATGAAAAGATTTATTGGAATAATTAACTGGAATAATGGCTCAATTTCTGAGCACATTAGCCTACACACTACTGAATTTATCTTTTGTGCTTACAATGATGATTGTATTGCTTAGGTATTCAGAATTATATCCACAACGGATATGATGAATCTATAATTCAGACAGTTAAGATCATCACATGACCATGACTAGTGATTTGTCATTTCCAACCTTTTGTTGGAGTAAGGTGATTTTACACACTCCTGACTTGTGATTAACTGCATTTATCAGTTCCCCTCTGCTTTTAGTACATGGGAATCCATGAAGTATTTCCCATTTGCGTACATTGGGTGTATTTTTTTCTAAAACATCCCAATCTCACCACCATAGCATACATCTATGGGCACACAGGAAACTGGGAATCTATGTGAGATTTCACTCTCCGTCAATCATTTAGAACCTCTTTGTGAGGATCTATTTATGCCCCGTACGCTATCTATATTTTAATCATGAGCATTTCCACGCATTAGAGGGAGATTTCAAGTACCATAAATAATGCCAGGAAATTTATTGGAATGCATTAAGCATTTCAAGCTCAGGATCCCGTACTTAAGCTAAACCCTTCCAATTCAATGATTTTCAACAAATTGTGAATCAACTGCCATATGCATTTACCATCAGGTGTCATAAAATCTTACTAATCCTATGAAGTGCCAGAAAGAGTGGTGGTAACATGTAAAATCACTCAACTCCCTATTACAACCACCATTGTAAATAAGAGGGGGAGAAGTATGGTCACAAATTGGGATTAAGCTGCTTGCAAGCAACTGAAGGCTAGACCTTCTAAGATAGTAAATGCAGACCAACCTTTCATTGGCAACCAACCTACTGTTGGTAGACACCTAAAGGATTTTGATTATCCTGTTAATGGAAGACATTCACGACCTAACTCAGTGGTGCACAATACTAAGGCTGGGATATCGGAAGCCCCTGATTCTCATTTCAGGAAGTCATGATGAATCATAAGGGTCCATAAGGTATAGACATCATGTCAATTGGAGCTCTTGAAATGTTGTTTACTCGCACTGCACAACTTTTCCCAAAGGAAGGTGCTACTTCAAATACCACCTATTTAGTGGATACATGATCTTGTTCATATTGTCTTTTTTTCATCTAGAGTATAAAAGTTGGAGCCTATTATTCATGATCCCTTAATTTCTTAAAGATTTTATTGTTATCTGTCCAGGAAATGACCCCTTAGTTTTATCATTGTGTTAATACTTTTATTCCCTTTTGGAGGAGAAATACAATGATCTGCATCTTAGGTTGCCAGTCATTGTTGCTGAGAAGCCTCTTTACACTGTTCCCAAGATTGAGCTACCTCTCTCTTTGGTTCAGATGTTCAAGGTGACCTTCTGACACATAGCATCTATTAGCTCTGTTGGTTAACTACATTGGTGGTTGCTGATCAACCTTTGGTTTGGCTATTACACTATATTTTTAGACAAACAAATATAAGAATCCTTGCTCTTATACATTGTTTTTTTTATGTTAGGGTAAGGTATATCCGAGTATTATTCTATGGGTTCTATGCCTTATCACTTTATGTGGAACTAGTACTGCACAAGTGGATAATGTGCGGTGTGATGAAATTTACTTGGCAACGAGGATCAAAGGATATTGTATCAACAGTGAAAGACCTAATGGAGTCTGCTGCTTAAGTGTTACTAATGTTATTGAAAGAGGTTATAGTGTTTCATGTCTATGCAACATTTTAAAAGCTAGAGTAAAAGCTGAAAAAGTAATTAGATTTTACTACCGTTGTGGAGGTAGAAAAACATTTGGTGGCTCAGCTAATAAGCCTTTGCGAAGGTGCAGACTCTTCCCCTCTCTTTCTCTCTTGTAGATGAAGTGAACACTTAGTGCTTCTCCCATCTCTCATGTAACTTATTTTTATCTCTTATTAGGTGCTCCTCCACCTCCTGCAGAGGGGGATTGGAGACCACCACATCATCCCCATTCTGGAGGCATTGTGCTTGTTGTTGTTGTTTCTTGCATTATTGCTGCATTATTTTGTTGGTTGCTATTCAAGTTATGGAAGCGAAAGTCTCAACAACGAATTGCTATTGACCAATCCGAATCTAATATACAGCTAACTATCATCGGGTAATATTATGTCAGATACACTATTTGTAATTATTTTACAATCATATTTATTGTAATATGATTGGCTTTGCAATGTATTTGTTTTCAGAGAGTCTGAATTTGTGCAGCAGCAACAGCTATCAACCCAAAAAGAACAGGAGCTTGTAAAAGAATTGATTGAGAAGATTCCACATAAGAGGTGAGTTCATCACTAAGCTTATGATTCCACTACATCACTAAAGCTCATGACTCCAGTGTTTAATCTTCACTTTACTGAACTGTTGGAATCGAACTTTTTATAGAACTAGACGAAAAGAGGTAAAGAAACTTGAACCTCTTGGGGAGAATGTGAAAGGCTTGATTGAGAATACTCCAGATATGAAGTAACCACTAAGCTTATGATTCCACTAACTTCATCACTAAAGCTCATGGCTCCAATGTTTAATCTTCACTTTACTAAACTGTTGGAATCAAACTTTTTATAGAACTGGACGAACAGAGGTAAAGAAACCTGAACCCTATTAGCTAACTATCATCGGGTAATATTATGTCAGATACACTATTTGTAATTATTTTACAATCATATTTATTGTAATATGATTGGCTTTGCAATGTATTTGTTTTCAGAGAGTCTGAATTTGTGCAGCAGCAACAGCTATCAACCCAAAAAGAACAGGAGCTTGTAAAAGAATTGATTGAGAAGATTCCACATAAGAGGTGAGTTCGTCACTAAGCTTATGATTCCACTACATCACTAAAGCTCATGACTCCAATGTTTAATCTTCACTTTACTGAACTGTTGGAATCGAACTTTTTATAGAACTAGACGAAAAGAGGTAAAGAAACTCGAACCTCTGGGGGAGAATGTGAAAGGCTTGATTGAGAATACTCCATATATGAAGTAACCACTAAGCTTATGATTCCGCTAACTTCATCACTAAAGCTCATGATTCCAGTGTTTAATCTTCACTTTACTGGAATTGTTGGAATTGTTCTTTTTACAGAACTGGACGAAAAGAGGTAAATGAACCTGTGGGGGCTTGCTTGGCCAAAAACCGTTAGGGCCAAACTGTTGCCCACCGATCTTTATCCATTAATGTCTAGAGCTTTGAAAACATTTGTACTAGTAGTCTGCCTATGCACAAGTGCTTTTCTGCTTTGTGCTTTTGGATGTGAGAGTAGGATGCATACATGGAGAGTCATATGGATCATAGGATTTAGCTGTAGTTACTTGAAACACCAGGGTTTCGGTGGTTCTTTTGCTGCAAATGAAAAGACCAACTAATCTCTTTTCAATATCGTATCAAAATTAGAACTTTTTTTGGCAAATATGAATGATGCGTAAAGTACTTGACAGCTCAAAACCTTCCCTTTTGTTCCACTTTATTCAACAGCAGTGTGTTCCACAATATTGTGGGTGTAATCATTGTACTATAAACTTTGCCATGCTTGACGCCACTTGATTCTACGGCTAACATTTTTATCATTTTTCCCATATCTCTGTAGCATTGATCCTGAATACTCCCTGTGTTTCAAATTGTAGATCGTTTTGGCTTTTATAGATTCATAGATGTTTGTATGCATCATTATATTTATGTGCGTACAAACATCTAAGAACCTAGAAAAGTTAAAATGATCTACAATTTGGGATGGAGGGAGTATGTAATAGTGCTGAACTAACATCTCCCTCCTCGTATGCATTAGTGCCGAAGACACATCTCATATATTCATGTGTACTTGTGCTGCACGATCCAAAGTTCGTACCGACATGAGGTGTTGAACAACACGAGAAAACACTACCAGCTCTGTGTTTAAACAATTTCTTTTACATGCATGGAGTCTGATTATAATGTTAAGATAATCGTTAGGCAGTGGGCATGACTAGTTAGTGCGAACTGGCTTAGTAAAGATTTCACATTTTTGTCACCATTTCACTTCTGAAATGAAATGCTGATGATTCCCTCATTCTCACAACACGAGTTGTAACACCTCTAGTGTTTAGGTATTTTATTATCGTTATTAATCATCCACATGGCATGATCTTTAGCATCTTACATGAGTGCAAAATTTTGGCTGATCTTCCTTAGAGGCATGATCTTTATCACAATACTCAGTTAAAAAAACTCCGCATATTTAAAAGCACTGATGTAGGCAACTGTGTTTGTATAATCACTCAGATGACCTGTTCTGGTGATTGATGTACTAGCAGCTGTAGTTGGGAGTCAAACAATTATTACTAAACCTTTTCAATCATCAAGCAGTGCTCTTCATTAATCTGTTTTCCTAGAGTGAAGATTGTGCATACATAATCTACAACGTGGTCTACATACTAGAAATCGATTGGATGCAGAATTGCAGATGATGATACTGTACCTGGCTGTTACTATTGGCTTCAGAGGCATGAAGCACTTGGCAAATGCACAAGGTACAAAGAAACCATTGTTGGCCTGGGAGCAGCTAGAGTCTGCGGCAGTGTTCCAGCCAATGGTAATACAGCCATCTTGGCTAGTCACTAGGCATCAGGTGTTAGAGTTGGAGGGACTCTGCAACTCCCTCCTGATTAGGTTTGTGAAAATGGTCTAAGTGCTGAACAAAACAACAACTTGTTTGTTTAGTTTAGTTTGCTCGTCGAATTATGCTGTGTAAGTTGTAACTATTTGTGTTGTGGTCTCTCCATGTCTGTGATATGATAAAGAGATATCAGGCATTTAGAAAATCATAAAGAACATGCTTCCTGAGGAGAACGAATTGCCGTCCTCAATGTACGAAGCCAAAAAGGTTGTTTGCCCTCTGGGTTTGGAGGCACAAAAGATACATGCATGTCCTAATGATTGTATTCTCTATCACGGTGAGGAATACGAGAAATTAGAGGCTTGTCCTGTGAGCAAAGCTCTATGTTATAGGACCAGGCGAGATGACTCTAGTGATGTTGAGGGGTGGGCCATCAAGAAGAAAATTCCTACAAAGATAATGTGGTATTTCCCTATAGTACCATGGTTGAAGCATTTGTTCAGAAACAAGGCACTTGCAAAGTTGTTGCGTTGGCACAAATAAGAACGTAAGAAAGATGAAATGATTAGACACCCCGTTGACGGGTCCTAGTAGAGAACAATTGATACAGAATTTCCCGAGTTTGAAAAGGATGTAAGGAACATACGGTTTGGTGAAAGTACAGATGGATTCAATCCATTCGGTGAGTTCATTAGTGGTCATAGCACTTGACCTGTGACCTTATGTATGTTCAACCTTCCGCCCTGGATGTGCATGAAGCGGAAGTTCATTATGATGCCGATAATTATCTAAGGCCCAAAACAACCTGGCAACAACATTAATGTTTAACTAAGACCGTTGGTTGATGAACTTCTACTGTTATGAAAGGAAGAAGGTGTATGTGTGTGGGATGAGGACAAAAAGAAGACTTTTAATCTACGAGCATTGTTGTTCGTAACCATCAATGATTGGCCAGTGCTTGATAATCTGTCTCGACAGTCAAATAAGGGATTTCAAGCCTGTACGCACTGTTTAGATGATACTTGACCATGACCATGGCAGAGCACCTCCATGCTCAAACTGGATCTTGTAAAGTGATGTAATAAAGCAGAGATAGCCTCGCTCAACTAAAAGAAGTGTTTGGACTATTTCCAACGCTTCATGGTATCTTTACTGTGGATACGAATTTGTTTTCATCCAGAAATGGATTTGGGAACAATATGGAGGTGAGAAGCAAGGCTATTAGCAACAAGGGTTTTACGCAAAGCCCAAGTATTGTTTTCAATGCTATTTATTCTCCTATAAAATCATAAATTTTTGATATTATACTTATGGGCGGTAAAATCATCTATCTATGAAGCGCTCGGGAGCTTGTTGGGATAAATCCCCAGTACCCGCAAGGAAGGAAGAAGATGGACTCCTAATAGGATTCCTCTGTAATCCCACTAGGACTCGTACATTGTAATCTTACTAGAACTCCTACCTTATAACCAATTAGTAATTCCGCCCCCCGTAGTATATAAAGGAGGGTAGGGGTATCTAGATCGGCAGATAGAGAACCACAACAGAGGACAAAATCCTCAATACCAAACAACACCCAAGCGCATGGCGTAATATACAACATCCCAAACAGGACTAGGATATTACGCTACTCTGACAGCCCGAACCTGAATAAATCTTTGTCTTGTGTTCTCGCTTTTACCATCAAGTTCTAGGTACGACGATTCCCCACCAACCAATCTACTACCTCGGGATACCCCTCGGTAGGTTGCCAGGTATAAAACACCAACATCTGGCATGCTAGGTAGGGGTGATCGTCGAGATCATCGGGCGAGCTTGAAGGACCTCATCAAGATCAATCTACTCTACAAGACAAGAACACTATTCTCCCATCCAATCGACAACTCGATGTGCAATTGCGTCGGAGTCTGAGGTGAAGTCGTCGGACAGGCTAATTCCGAGCTACCATATGTTATCGCTGAATTGGAATTCGAAACGGAGTGCGGAATGGAGCAATTCACTTGTCGTTGATCGTCTCCAAGCATCAAGATCAAGATGGAATAGAATTGGATGGCATCAAGACGAAATCCTACAGGAAATCGATTTCCTTAGTCGAGTCCGAAGTAGAGACCAGCTTTGTTGATCGGAGATGGAAAAGCACGCCAAGCATCAAAATAAAGAAACAACTGCCATTGTTCCCTCTGGCGCTGGAAATCAATGGTGTGTTCAGCTATGCGCACGCCAAAAAAAGCTACCAGAAGAACTTCAGATTGTGTGGCAACACCAACAAATCTCCGATGATGCGATCGACTACTTCTGCAAGAGCAAGACGTTTACACCAGCTCGCTAACGACTACCTCGACTACTCATCTCGACTAGAAACTAGTCGAGGGCAGGCCTCATACCATCGACAACTAGTCGGAATCAACTCCGACTAATCGGCTTCATCAACAACCATCGCGGTTTCATCGACAATCATCCATGATCAAGCTAAGTCACTTTTTTAATAATTATTTTTCTCTGGCTTTTTTTCAGCATGGTTGGTGAATGTGCTGACTACTTATTTGTGTACGTCTCTTGACGGGAATTGCCCTTCAGAGCTACACTTCGCTGACTATTCCTAGACATTGTTAACCAACAACCATGGGCTTGGTACATCGAATTACGGAGGCTATAGCCACGGATTTTGTGCACTAAGTTCCGAAAGCTCCGCCAATAGGCTTGGTACATCGAATTCGGAGGCTACGACCACAGGTTTGGTGCACTGAGTGCTGGAGGCTCACAGCAGCTACACCCTAAGAAGGCATGAATCTTATGCGTAGCAACACGCACTCTCGTCACTAAAAGATAGAAAAGTCTCAATGACTACTTTACACGCAATCTTGCTCTCTTTTTATCGCAATGTCGACTACTTATTTTTCTGTCTCCTCTTAGCGGTCACTAATCTCCTCGAGCAGAACACGCCTCAATCCGTGAAAGCCTCGGATCTTCTGCCATGCCTAAATGCTAGAACACGTACACGAGACAAAGATCTCAGACGCGTAGCAGCAGTGCCAGTATGCGTACACGAGACAAAGATCTCACACGCAGTGGCAATAGCTAAACAGGGACTGAGAGCCTAAACGAAACATGCTAACTACTTGGGAGAAATATGGCCGAAACAAGAGCATGACACATAACATTTACATTCATTACTGAATAATTTAAGTAGTATTGTCAATATATGCATCTCTTTTTGCAGGTCAAGCTTCAGCGACAACTTTCCAGGACGCTCAGCGTTCCTCCAATGGCTTCCCAAACTCGAGGGCTAAGCGCCAATTACTACTCGGAATACCTCCAGCAGCTCTGCTAGCTCTCAAGCTTAGGGGCTAAGCACCAAATGTTGGTGTTTTATACCCAGCAACCTACCGAGGGGTATCCCAAGGTGGTAGATTGGTTGGTGGGGATCGTCGGACTTGGAACTTGATGGTAAAAGCAAGTGCCAGATCACTGACATGCTTCATGTACTTGTAAGTAGGACCTGCCATTTCATGGATGTCTATCAATAGACATTAGTGGTCACTTACACCAATCATTCTATAGCAACACTACATATAGCTTTGCAAAATGATAAACCACGTACTAAGGCTATGTGGTGGTTGTGGTTCTACTAATCACTAACCATATTATATGTGAAGATAATATCACTTTGTGTTGTTGAGATGGATGCAAGTTATGTGAGGCACAATGTTACTATACATTTAGCCTACGAAATGTTTTATCCCTTTCATCGGGAAATAAACATTTTGCAAACTAAGTATTGTGATAATCTTAAAGATTATTTACATAGTCTCTACTTTACTCCACATTTTCAAATGTATTTGAGAGATTGGCATGACATGTCTTATTGATTTGCAAGTATCAGGGGAGTTTCCTCTTTGATCCATAACTTGTTTCTACATCATGTTGTGCTCTTTTCTTTGCATGAGTTTTTCCCCTTTCTGGGTTTCTCATTCAAAGTTTTTAATGAGGCTACTTCGACACAAGGTCCTATGTCGTATCATCTATTTTCCCCCGCCATCGGTTTTGAGGATGATACTTTGTGACATAATTATTGTTCTTTTGAACTAGGCTATGAGTTTACCTCACAAGAGTTCAAATGGAACAACAATATATCATGGCTCTTCTCCTTATTTTTCCCATTGGTTTTTAAGGAGTTCACATGATATATCTATATATTTTTCAGATTTTTTGACAAGATTATTTGGAGAAATATTAGTCTAAAGTATATGTCTCATCATTTATTTTCCCCCACCGGGGTTTTTAGAGATGATGGCTACAGACATATCATTCTTCTCTGGACTATACTTTGAGCTTCTCTCATGGAGGTCTGAATGGAACAATAATGTACCATGGTTCTTCTCCTTATTTTTTCCACTGGGTTTTGAGAAGTTCACCTGGAATCTATCTATCTATATATAATTTTCTCCTCAGGTTTTTCCCACGGGATTTTTCTTGGAGGAATTATTAACATAATTGAAGGATGATCAAATGAAGCTGGAATTGATAAGGGGGAGCGTTAGAGAACATTTACCATGTGATCTAATTCCAAAGGGTACGAGCAATTACATGTCCTGTGGACATGTCCCTTCATGGTGCCCCCTTCACCATGTATATATATGTACAAACTTTATTCACTGCTCTCTTTGCCTCTCGAGTACATTTTACTCTTTACCATTACTAGACCTTCCTGGTTCCATCCTGTTTTGAGAATACACATGCCTGCTAGATAAGAAAAGCCTAAATAAATAGGCACACAAATACAATTTTCAAAAACATAAGTGATATGCACGTGTTCCTCTCAATATTTGATTGTTTGAATTTGCCTTCCTTTCTTTGTGTGTTTTAATATGTTTTGACCTATAAAATATGTATTTTATAAAAGCATCGCCTACAAACAATTTGTGGTGATTATTGTTGAACACAAAGCTATTAATTTGTGTGCATCAAATGGATGTACAATGAAAAAGGATGATGGACATTTTACTGTTTGTTTTTCCTCTGCTTGGGTGTAGAACACCATATCAAGTTTGACTGCCGAGTAGTATATTGTTAATTAGAAAAGGTTCAAATTACTCCCCTCAGTTGTATATTGTTAATTAGAAAAAGGTTCAAATTACTCCCCTCAAGTACATTCCGATAACCCTTAACCTAATTATCTCTAAACTGTGCCATTTGGTTCACTTTATCCCATAACGCAATTTGTCTTTACGGGTGGAGTTTTAAGTTAAAATTTTGGAAGATGATAGCAGACATCATAACACATATTAGAAAATTTTATCATGAATTTTTTATCATTACTTTGATAGGGTATGGTATTTAATAATAAACTATTTTTTGGTATACAAAATTATACAAAAATATTGATGAAAGATTCATAATATATTTTTTTGACACACATTGTGGTGTCCACTACCCCGCAAAATTTTAAATTGAAATTCAACTTGTGTATGGAGAAATAAAAAAGACAAATTATGTTAAGAGGTAAATTGAACTAAATAGCATAGTTTATGGGGTATATTGAACCAAAGAATACTTGAGGGGTTATTCGGACTTTGGTTATACTTGAGGGTAGTAATTTGGACCTTTCCTATTGTTAATTAGAAACTTGTACTTGAATTTGAATGATTAATGTGTGGATATGTACAGGTTCAATTTATGAGAGTTCACGAGTTTTCTATGTTTACTAGAAGTAGATGAAGTGTACTAAATATTTCAGTTCAACAAAAATTAATTAGTTTTTCAAGTCATACTTAAATATTCACTTGTTCAGCGGTCAATTTGGACTGGATATACTCCTTGATTAGATTTAGGATTTCAGTGGTTGAAAGACACAACTCTTAGTTTTACGATTTAAGATCATTTTAGTCAAAAATTGTGGAAAAATAAATATAAAGTGTATATAGGATTGCTAATCTTTTGAAGCGAGGTCAATGCCAAATTTTTGGAGCGGTGAGCTTCGGCGTTAATCCAAACAACCCCTTAATTTCATCCAAAGAAATTTTTTTAATTTTTTTTACAGAGTCAACATCTACAACATTAAATTTGTTTCTTTAAATTCACTGTATTGAACTATGTTTGGATACTTTATCTGTTTATTAGTATTATAAATGTTAATATATATTTTTTATAAACTTTAACTGTCGGTGAAAAACCACCAACATTTCGGAACAGAAAGAAAATCTGAAAAAAGGGCCATGTACACAAAATACTGCCAATTAGGATTATCCACGCGTATTCGAAACAACCTTCTCCTTCCAGATTGCAGGAGCCCAGGAAGTGCCGAGAACAAAATTTGTTTTCTCGGTTAGTGCGCGAGGCTTCCTGCGCGAGTCCCGCCGCTTCCAGAACCTTCCCTCCATCTTCGGGATGCCATGCTCCGACCACAGCTTCACGGGCCATCCTGTGGCGTCCACGACTAGAGCAAAATCCAAGCAGCTCGATCGGCCACAGGCTGGCCCCAGAGTCGGCTCGCCGCACGGGAGCTCTATAAAACCCTCCTCCCCTCCCTTATCTCTTCCCCAACCTCTCGCCATTTCTCCCAATCCCTCAAAAACCCCCATCGCCCACACACTCCAATCCACCCTCTTCCTTCCTAGGGTTTCGCGAACCTTCCTCTCTGGTCAGATAAGAGGTAACCTTCTCATTCTCTCTCCTCGCTGTAGCTCTCTTCGCCGCCGTCGGCCATGGCGACCACGACCTTCCCCACCTCGACCCCCTTCTTCGCGGCCCACCACGGGCCCCGCCGGAGCCGCCCCTCCGTCTCCGCCGCGGTCTACAGCCGGAGCCGCCGGTGGCGCCCGCTGCGGGTGGCGTGCGAGAAGGTGGTGGGCATCGACCTGGGCACCACCAACTCCGCGGTGGCCGCCATGGAGGGCGGCAAGCCCACGATCGTGACCAACGCCGAGGGCGCGCGGACCACGCCCTCCGTCGTGGCGTACACCAAGTCCGGCGACCGCCTCGTGGGCCAGATCGCCAAGCGCCAGGCCGTCGTTAACCCGGAGAACACATTCTTCTCCGTCAAGCGATTCATTGGCCGCAAGATGAACGAGGTCGACGAGGAGTCTAAGCAGGTCTCCTACCGCGTCCTGAGGGACGACAACGGCAACGTCAAGCTCGACTGCCCGGCGATTGGCAAGCAATTCGCGGCCGAGGAGATTTCTGCGCAGGTATATTACTAATTTCAGATGTTTCTTCAGCATACTTAAGGTTAATTGCTGTTATGTTTCCTTTTTTCTGAAAACTTACAGTTATCTCAACAAAGTCCATGCATTCATTGTCTTGTGCTTCTACTAATGAACTAAGAATATTTTGTCCTGTAATTTTGCAGGCTATCGTGATATTAGAATTATTTTTTGCAGTATTTCCTTGGAAAAATTATTGCTTATGGTCCACATGACTACACTTACCATGAAAATTAATTTGTTATCATGGATAATAGTTTTTTTCGTGATGTCTGAAATTGTACATTTCTCAAGGAGTTGGTGCATTCATTGTCTGTTAAATTGTTATCATGGTTAATTGTTTTTCCCTGAGTTATGAAACTGTACGGTTTGCAAAAAAGTTGGTGGTGCATTCATTGTCTCATGCTGCATTTGTGTTAATATTGATGGATAATTTGACTTGAACTTAACTGGCTTATTGTGGTATTATATATTTTTGCAGTAGTTACATATGAAAAATATGTTTCTTTTAGTTCCTGACTACCTGGTAACTATAGTGACACTACATTTTCCTTGTTTACGCCTTACACGGGTGATTGCTTATGGGAGCCCAGTAATTTTGCCTTAGCTTTTCTGTATATACCTTAAATTAGAGCATGGTTGATGATTGTATCATAAGTTGGTTGAATATAATGAAATGTCCGCAAGTATTGCACATTGTTGTTTATTTGACATGATATCTATATATCTGCTTGTCATCATTCCATATTGTCCGCATAATTTGTCTGGGGTGTCTGTCGATGGGAATTGAAACAGAGGAGTAATAAGCAAAACTAACTGAGACATGATTTTGATTGTACATTTTAATAATAATGTTTCTAATCCTCTCAGGTGCTGAGAAAGTTGGTGGATGATGCATCAAAGTTTTTGAACGACAAGGTCACAAAGGCAGTGATCACAGTTCCTGCTTACTTCAATGACTCACAAAGGACGGCAACAAAAGATGCTGGCCGAATTGCTGGGCTGGAGGTTCTGCGTATTATAAATGAGCCTACAGCGGCATCGCTAGCATATGGTTTTGAGAAGAAGAACAATGAAACGATTCTGGTTTTTGACCTTGGAGGTGGCACCTTTGACGTTTCAGGTATCTGACCTGTTTCACATTTCTGTGGACACCCTTCACATAGAGATTACGTCCAGGATACACAATATTTATGGTTTTACGTAGTTGAAGTGCGGCAGAAATCACTACAGGAGATTTAGCTGATACTAAACCTTTTATTGAAATTGAATGATTTGGGCTGCTAATTCTGTCTAGATTTCTTTTTAAAATCGTGGTTGAAACAATATCTTGGAATAGATGTCAATGCTAAATATTCTGCTTTTGGTTAGTAATGTTTTACATAATTAGTTATAAATCTTTGTAGGTCCTGGAAATTGAGATTTTAAAACTCCATAGTTGTCTAAGAATAAGCAATTTTCTTGTATGCTGTGAAAAACTAATAAAAAAGGAAATGGTCTGTATTATGTGAGTGTGGGAAGTTGGGTACTATATTATGTTTATATTTAGCCATGTAAGCCCATTAAGAAAAAACGCTTGAATAGGAAAGTGGTGGGACTATAATGTCATGTAGTACTACAGAATCCAGTGGACAGAAGAATAGTAATATGTATCATTGAATTGTTCATAGGAAATTACGTAAACATTTTGAAGGGAAATTGGGAAAAATTGCTTCAGCAAAGAGAATGGACAGAGAAAATGAATTGAACTTTCAGAAGGAAGTGTAAATGAGCTTTGAGATTATTTGTTTGTCATTAAATTGTGAGCATAAAAAACCATCCCATATGATTTGGGAATTCCCTTTCCTTTTTTTTTAAAAATCTCTATGGGGACAAAATTACAGGGATTAAAATGCTCTAATTCCCTTGAAACTGCTACAGTCAAAAGAGGCCCTAATACCATGAAAATTTTAACTCTATAGTATCATTTCAATCCACATTTTTTATTCTTATGCCTCAAGGTTATTGAATTTGTTAGTTTCCAGTCCCTTTTGATCATATATTCAACTTATTAAATTTGTGGTGATGATTTCAGTCCTTGAAGTCGGTGATGGTGTTTTTGAGGTGCTGTCAACATCGGGTGACACTCACCTTGGTGGTGATGACTTCGACAAGGTTAGTCATTCTTTATCTTTTGTTGGACTGAAGATGCATTTTTTCTTTTTGCTTGAGACTAAAATAGTCTTCTTCATTTTGTTTTCTATTTGGCTTTATTGGCACATGGAATTTCTTCTGCCCTTAATGATGTAGTCTTTTGTGCTCAGTGACATTCCATCCCTAACTGAGTTGCATTTGGGTGTTGCAATGGATTTTAGCTAAAAAATGATTTTATACAATTAATTATATGATGTTTGTCATGAACCTTATCGAACTTTGATGTTAAATGTTATGCAAATTGTGTGGCGTGGACCAGCAGCAAATAATCTCTCTTAGACTAATTGTCAAAATTTTCATTTTTACATGACGAATATTTCCATCCATACAGTTAGTTTTCAGTTGGTTGACGAACTTAAGGGATGTTTGGTTGCTTACCACAATATACCACGCCATGTACCTACCACACTTGTGACAAGTTTAGGCAAGGAACTAGAGTTATGATGATGACGGCCCAGAACTTTGATGTTAAATGTTATGCAAATTGTGTGGCGTGGACCAGCAGCAAATAATCTCTCTTAGACTAATTGTCAAAATTTTCATTTTTACATGACGAATATTTCCATCCATACAGTTAGTTTTCAGTTGGTTGACGAACTTAAGGGATGTTTGGTTGCTTACCACAATATACCACGCCATGTACCTACCACACTTGTGACAAGTTTAGGCAAGGAACTAGAGTTATGATGATGACGGCCCAGAACTTTGATGTTAAATGTTATGCAAATTGTGTGGCGTGGACCAGCAGCAAATAATCTCTCTTAGACTAATTGTCAAAATTTTCATTTTTACATGACGAATATTTCCATCCATACAGTTAGTTTTCAGTTGGTTGACGAACTTAAGGGATGTTTGGTTGCTTACCACAATATACCACGCCATGTACCTACCACACTTGTGACAAGTTTAGGCAAGGAACTAGAGTTATGATGATGACAGCTGGGGCCAATTACTAAGAAAACATGGCTTGCCACATTAAGAACATTAGGAAGGCAACGAGCCAATGAACAAGTTGCAGACCAAATATATTTTTGTTTCACTTTTCAAATGAGGTCATTTGCGCTAGTTATCACAACTTCCAGGATCCATAAGCTATAAAACATGTTCAATTTGATGGGGCCAAAGACGTAAACTAAGATAGTGAGTTCAAGTCTTAGCTTGTGCAACTGCTCATCCTACTTTGAAAGACTGGTACTTGATTGATACTTGCCTTTCCTGTAGCACTATGACTATCAGTATTCGCTGTTTATTCCATAATTCAAACCCTTTGTGTGTCCTTAAAATGCAATTTGCACATACAGAGAATTGTCGACTGGCTGGCTGGAAACTTCAAGAACGATGAGGGTATTGACTTGCTGAAAGATAAGCAAGCTCTGCAGCGACTGACGGAAGCAGCTGAAAAGGCAAAGATGGAGCTATCATCCCTGACCCAGACAAATATTAGGTCAGTTCCCTCAGCCATCTTCCAACATTGCTTTCTTTCTTTTTAGTAGATTCTAACTTTTTATTTGTGCTTCTTTCAGTTTGCCTTTTATTACAGCTACTGCTGATGGCCCCAAGCATATTGAGACAACTCTTACCAGGGCTAAATTTGAGGAGCTATGCTCAGATCTCCTTGACAGGTATGTAACTGTGGCTCTTGATATGGCTTGACTTGGATTGAAACTCAGATGCCCATAGTTCTACTGTATTTCGTTGGTGTAAAATCAAGCTTGTGCATGCTTCTGATGCTACTAGTATTTGCTAGATATGGCCCTGTTGTGCTGATGAACAAATGTGTTGCTAACATCTGTTGTCAATTATCTTTCAGGCTGAGGACCCCTGTGGACAATGCACTTCGAGATGCAAAGCTGCAATTCAAAGATATTGATGAGGTAATTCTAGTTGGTGGCTCGACTAGAATTCCAGCTGTTCAGGAGCTTGTCAAGAAAATGACAGGAAAGGACCCCAATGTGACTGTCAACCCAGATGAGGTTGTTGCTCTTGGAGCAGCTGTGCAGGTGAGTGCATGGAATCCTTGCTTGGTTAATTAAATTAAGATTGTAGCAGGCTTCTACCTAACCATAGAAATGTCAGCATGTATAGTGTCCTTGTTACTTTGTGGCAAACGACTATTGTTTGCAGCTTTTGGAGATATCAATGTTGTACTGTATGTTATATGATTCCTTAGAGCTACTCTACATTGCATGTTGGAACTATTTCTGAGTGCAAGTTTTTGACTGCAGGCAGGAGTTCTGTCAGGTGATGTCAGCGACATTGTCCTTCTTGATGTCACCCCTCTGTCACTTGGTTTGGAGACATTGGGTGGTGTTATGACCAAGATTATCCCAAGGAACACAACGCTGCCCACTTCAAAGTCAGAAGTCTTCTCAACTGCTGCTGATGGGCAGACCAGTGTGGAGATCAATGTTCTCCAAGGAGAAAGAGAGTTTGTCCGGGACAACAAGTCTCTTGGTAGCTTCCGTCTTGATGGGATTCCTCCTGCCCCTCGTGGTGTTCCACAAATCGAAGTCAAGTTTGATATTGATGCCAACGGTATCCTCTCTGTGACTGCGGTGGACAAGGGCACAGGGAAGAAGCAGGACATCACAATCACTGGGGCCAGCACACTGCCAAAGGATGAGGTATGTAAATACTTTCAGCAAGAATTATGCTATCAATTTCTCAGCAACTTTTGATGGACACATTTTCACTGTTATTCAACATTGCTGATTGATTGAACTTGTATCTTCAGGTGGAGAGGATGGTTGATGAAGCTGAGAAATTCGCAAAGGAAGACAAGGAGAAGAGAGATGCCATTGACACCAAGAACCAAGCTGAGTCAGTCATCTATCAGACTGAGAAGCAACTCAAGGAGCTTGGTGACAAGGTCCCAGGTGACGTCAAGGGGAAGGTCGAGGCAAAGCTGCAGGAGCTCAAGGACGCTGTTGCTGGTGGCTCCACACAGACGATGAAGGATGCTTTGAGCGCATTGAACCAGGAAGTCATGCAGCTTGGGCAGTCGCTCTACAGCCAGCAGGGTGCCCCGGGAGCTGGCCCTACCCCAGGAGCTGACGCCAGTGCTGGTTCATCTGAGAAGCCAGCCGACGAAGGCGATGTCATTGACGCTGATTTTACCGACAGCAAATGAGGGTATGTTAGGTTGCAGAGGCATTTGTTCCACAAGATTATGTAGGATGTGGGGTGTAGTTTTTTGGTAGATATTGGCACCTGAACACGAGGTGAGCTCGGGGAGGTTCAGATTTGACTGTCAAACAAATACATAGGCCCTTTTTTGCTCTACTGCTTCCTTTGCTTCTGATAACGGCTTATGTAAATGGCTAGTACCATTTATTGCCTAGGGATCGAACGTGGTGGATGACTGGATGCTGTTGAAGTACATAAAGTCGCGAGCCCCCGTGTTTTTGAGTTGCTTTTAACCGAAAACGCACGAGTTGTGAGTTGTGTTGGTCCTTTGGGCTTCTGGGAACTTATTTCAAAATGGTAGAAACTGTGTTTATTCAGAGTTTTGTCATTGAAGGATTTTATTCGGAACGAAGTCCTTGGTTTCAGAGTTTTCAACTGAAACCTTCACATTTTGAAATTGAAAGGAAAATGCTACATAATCACCTCCGTCAAGGGAGCACTGCGGCCTGAGAGCTTCCAGTTAGCTGCAGGGATCGTCTAGGCACACGTCTCCAGTTGTATTGTATCCGCCGAGAATAAGAAGCTCATCCAGCTCCCTGGCGTCAGGCATTAGGAATCAACAGCGGCGGCTGAATCTGAATAACTGCACGTCAGTGCGGCAGCACTTTGTGGTCTTGGTCATGCAGTCGTGTCAGCTCAACGGGCAGTATTGTGTTGTCCAGGAGCTTAGATCTACTCCGTAACATGTAGCAGTGTGTCAGGCTTCATCCTCAGATGCTCACTTGCTCAGCATTTCGGTCGCTAATAATCTGTTGGAGTTATAAATTTTGGCTGCGCAAACTGAGCACTAAAACTGGTCATTTAGTATACTAGAGATGAAGCAGTTGCGGAAATCATTCACCCGTTCCACCCTTGATCGAGCTGCTCCACTCGGTTGCGATTCACGCTCCATCACTGCATGGGCATCGCGTTCGCGTTCTCTGTATAAATTGTCCTTGCGATCCTAAACCTCGATCGCCACACAACAACTGATCCAAAGATTCAGAAATCGCCATGGTTGTCGTCTCGGGCGAGCGCTGCCAACCCGAAGGCCATGACGGCCGCCCTGGCGCTGGCCGTTCTGGCCCTCGCCTACGCCGCGGCGCCCGCGCACGCCCAGCGGTGCGGCGCGCAGGCCGGAGGCGCGCTGTGCCCCAACAACCTCTGCTGCAGTAAGTACGGCTACTGCGGCCGCAGCTGCGACCACTGCGGCACCGGCTGCCACAGCCAGTGCGCCCACGGCGGCGGCGCGGCGCGCAGGCCGGAGGCGCGCTGTGCCCCAACAACCTCTGCTGCAGTAAGTACGGCTACTGCGGCCGCAGCTGCGACCACTGCGGCGCCGGCTGCCAGAGCCAGTGCGCCCACGGCGGCGGCGCGGCCCCCGCGAAGCCGCGCCGGTGCGGCGCGCAGGCCGGCGGCGCGGCGTGCCCCCACGGCCTCTGCTGCAGCCGGTACGGCTACTGCGGCCTCGGCGGCGACCACTGCGGCGCCGGCTGCCAGGGCCAGTGCGCCGCCGGCGTGGCGTCCGTGCTGACCCGGGAGCTCTTCGACCGGATGCTGCCGCACCGCGACGACGCCGCGTGCCCCGGGCGCGGCTTCTACACCTACGACGCCTTCGTCGCCGCGGCGCGCGCGTTCCCGGCCTTCGGCGCCACGGGCGGCGCCGCCGCGCGCAAGTGGGAGGTCGCCGCGTTCCTGGCGCACACCTCCCACGAGACCTCTGGTACACATGGCACGCGAATAAAACGATCATTTTTTATACGGTGGTCGATCGCAGCGTGTAAGTTGATGTTCTACTCGCTACTCCGTATGTGCGACGTGCAGGTGGGCCGTTTTCCTGGGGCTACTGCTACAAGGAGGTGAAGGGCGCCACGTCAGACGCACTGCGTGCCGAGCGCGCGGTGGCCTTGCTCATCGAACACGACGTACCATGCACGCGGGCCCATGCAGATCTCCTAGTAAGAAATCAATGAAGCCTCCGATCCCCTCTCTGTGTTGAAATTTGAACGTGATGAGCAATTAGCAAATTACCCAAGTTGTAAAGATACTGAACAATTTGCTAATCTGAAGCTCTGATCTATTTCAGCAACTACAACTACGGGCCGGCCGGGGAGGCCATCGCCGCCGACCTGCTGAGCAACCGGGACATGCTCACGGCCGACGCCGTCGTGGCGTTCAAGACGGCACTGTGGCTGTGGATGACCCCGCGCGCGCCGACCGAGCCGTCGTGCCACGCCGTCGCCACGGGGCAGTGGGCCCCGACGCCCGCGGACCGCGCGGCCGGACGCAGGCCGGGCTTCGGGCTGACCACGAGCATCCTCACCGGCGGGCTGCAGTGCGCCGCCGGCAGCGGCCGCGTCGCGTTCTACAAGCGCTACTGCGACGTCCTCGGCGTCAGCTACGGGCCCGACCTGGACTGCGCCGGCCAGGCGCCGTTCGACGGCGTCCTCAGGTCCTCGGCGCAGTAGATGTGTGATGTGCCCCGCTGCCGCCGGAGTACACCTCCGGCGATCATGTGTTTTTCTTTGCAAAGAACCGTGTAATTTTCATATGTTTGTGAACATCAGGGTCAATGCTGGACGTGCAGAACTGTTTGCTTGATTCAGTTAATACATACATATTAGAATGTGAATTTGGTCTCGTGGAGTTCATGATGAAAATTTTCCGAGGAACATGAACACGTACGATTACACATCTTCAAACACCACTGATGAAAAATGTGGCATTCTTGTGTGTAAGAAAAATGCCACTCCACATCATATTTGAAAGGTGACCTAACGATCATGATTCTCGCCATCTTGTGGTGTACCTCCGATCCACCTCTGAGTAGGGGTGGTAAAGGATTTTAATTTAGCCTATCAAATTTAAAGATCGGGCTCAATAACAGCACGTCACCACCCAATAGGTTTGTATGTTAAAAGGTCACCTTCTTCTCGACTCTTGTCTAAGCACATACGAGGCTTTCTTCCTTAGCCACACGGCACTTTTAGGATCCAAATTAACAATTGTGGAAGACAAGTGCACCAAACAAATGTCTCTTCTCCATCTGCTTAGTACTGCACGGCTTGTCCCTTTGTAACACTAGTGCCAATTAGCCAATATAGCCGAGAGGCTAGAGCCGCGTCCCTCTAGTAAAAGGTTTATCTTAACTTCTAAACGAAAAATGTTCATCCCACATTCTAAAAAAGCCAAGACTTGTTCCATCGCCAATAATGACCTCGACTTCTTGACCGAGTCCCTAGCACTCCCCGCTCCGCATTCACTGGACCTAACCTGTAATATGTGTACACTTGTCATGTTTAGCTTATGGCTCTCCTCACCGCTCCAATAACCTTGTGCTGCCTATTTATAGCCTCATGTAAATCAATGGAATGCATGGTTGCTTTACACATTCACATGGCAATTAGAGCAACCAGATTCTAAGATCTATCCTTTTCTTTTTGCTCCTCTAGTGACACCACTTACTCCATCACTGATGCTACTGTAGGTGACCTTACCTTGGAAGCTGCCATTGCTGCAGCCATTGAGGCCTCTATCTCCACATGTCTTTCTAAAGATGCCCATAGCATTAACATCAAATCCCTAGTATCGGGGATAGATCCCAGTACCCGCAAGAAAGGAAGAAGGCGGACTATATTCCTCTGTAATCCTACTAGGACTCATATCATGTAATCCTACTAGGACTCCTCCTAGTAAACGACTAGTAATCCCGCCCCTTGGAGTATATAAAGAAGGGCAGGGGTACCTAGATCGGCAGCTTAGGGACAACAGAGGACCAAATCCTCATACCTCAACACCCAAGCGCAGGGCGCAATATACAACACCCCAAACAGGACGTAGGGAATTACGCTACTCAGGCGGTCCGAACCTGTATAAATCCATGTCTTGTGTCCTCACTTTTACCTTCAAGTTCCAGGTCCGGCGATTTTCCACCAACCAATCTACTACCTCGGGTACCCCATCGGTAAGTTGTCGGTATAAAACTCCGACATCTAGGATGCCAGATAGGGGTGATCGTCGAGATCATCGGGCGAGCTCGAAGGATCACATCATCAAAATCAATCTATTTGGTGCAAGAACGGTGACTCAACACGTTCCTCCGTCGAGTCCAAGGCGGAGTACAACTCCGTATTTACTTGGCAGCAAGGTTATCTGACGATCGGATTCCAGCCAATTCCTGACGCGATCAGATTCCGAAGTCAAGTAGCAGTCGGTGACCTCATCCGTGAAAAGTTGTCCTGCCCACGTCAATTTCAATGGTCGTAAAATCAAAGCAATCATCTCGCGCACGGACCGGGGCAAAGCTCCAGGGCATCGGGCTGCTTACCATGTGCGGCTGGGAATTCAATTTGCTGCAAACCAGCTACGTGCATTACCAGAAGACGATTCCATCAAGCATGCACTACACCGCCAAAGTACCAACGACTACTTCGACTACGTCGTGAAGTTCACCAACACGCCGGAAAAACTATTCGTCTCAACTAGAAACTAGTCAGAACAAGCCTTGCACCATCAATAACTAGTCGGGATCGACTCCGACTAGCCGGCTTCACCTCAACTACTCATCTCGACTAGAAAACTAGTCGGGGCAGACTTCACACCGTCGACTACTTCGACCAATCGTCTCAACTAGAAAACTAGTTGAGGACGGTCTACTTCGACTACTCATCTCGACTAGAAAATTAGTTGAGAACGGACTACTTTGACTACTCGTCTCGACTAGAAAACTAGTTGAGGGCGGATTCCACGTGACCGATAACTAGTCGAAATCGACTCCGACTAGTCGGCTTCATCAATAAACCGTCGTGGCTTCATCGATGACCGCCACGGATTCGGCATAAATCGCCTACAAATCAAGCTAGGTCACTTTTTTAATAATTATTTTTTCTCTGGCTTGTTTTCTGCATGCAGGGCGACACGCCGACTACTTATTTATGTACGCCTATTGAACGGGAATCACCCTATAGAGCTACACTTTGCCAACTATTCTTAGGATATATTGACTGACAGCCACAAGCTTGGTACACCAAATTACGGAGGCTACGGCTACGGGTTTGATGCACTAAGTTTTGGAGGCACCGTCACGGGTTTGGTACATCGAATTTTGGAGGCAATAGCCACAGATTTGATGCACTAAATACTGAAGGCTTACAACGGCTACACCCTAAGGAGGCACAAATCTTATACGCACAACACGCGCTCTACTTGTTGGAGGGCAGCAAACTCTTACGCACAGTCGCACAGTCTCATTTTTGTCTTCTCTTAAGGTCACTGATCTTCTCAAGTAGAACATACCTTAATTCGTGAAAGCCTCGGATCAACTGTCATGCCTAAATGCTAGCACACATACACGAGATAAAGATCTCAGCTGTGCAAACGGCAGTGCCCGTACGCATACAAGAGACAAAAATCTCGCCACTCAGTGGCTACGCCTAACCAGAGATTGAGAGCCTAAACATAACAGGCTAACTACTCGAGAGAAATATGGCCGAAACAAGAGCATGACACGCAACATTTACATTATATTGATCACTGAATAAATTTCAGCAGTTTTCAATATTCTACAAATATGCTACGTAATGTATGCATCTTTTCTTTCAGGTCAAGCGTACCTCCAAAGGCACATCTAGTTCCCAAACTTGGGGGCTAAGTGCCAATTACTACTTGGAAATACTTCCAGTGGCTCCGCTAGCTCTTAGGCTCGGGGGTTAAGCGTCAATTACTACTCGGAATATCTCCAATGGCTCAGCTAGCTTCCAAGCTCGGGGGCTAAGTGCCAATAAGTACTCGACGTGGCTCCTCCGGCTCACCTGGCACATAAGCTCGGGGGTTGGACGCCGCAAAACTACTTGGATGATGACTTATGTGAAGATTCAAGATCCTTGAATTGATTATTCAATCAATCTAAGGCTCGGGGGCTGATAAACTACACCCAACAGTTAATTTTTTCAAGACGAAAAAAAAGATTCCAGATTTTATTGACTCTCAGCCTGATTCTTCGATTCAACCTAAGGCTCGGGAGCTACTCGAGTGCAACTTTTGCCGCCCTCCATATATGAAGATAACAATATCAAGATGATCAAGGCTTGAGCACACCATAGCCTCATGACAGCTTTGAGGAATTTTGAAGATTCAGCCAGACAAAGTACTCGAAGAGCATCAGAACTACTCAACGAGGATCTTAAAAGTACTCGAAGACTGCTGCATTCGACTATGAAGCTCTCGGGGGCTTATCCGGGATAGATCCCCAGTACCCGCAAGGAAGGAAGAAAGCAGACTCCTACTAGGATTCCTCTGTAATCCTACTAGGACTCATACCATGTAATCCTACTAGGACTTCTCCTTGTAACCGACTAGTAATCCCGCCTCCTGGAGTATATTAAGGAGGGCAGGGGTACCTTGATCGGCAGCTTAGGGACAACAAAGGACCAAATCCTCATACCTCAACACCCAAGCGTAGGGTGCAATATACAACATCCCAAACAGGACGTAGGGTATTACGCTACTCAGACGGTCCGAATCTGTATAAATCCGTGTCTTGTGTCCTCGCTTTTACCTTCAAGTTTCAGGTCCGACGATTCCCCACCAACCAATCTACTACCGACGGGGTACTCGGATACCCCCTCCATAGGTTGCTGATATAAAACTCCAACAGCTAGTGCCCTTCACTCTTGACATGCATCCCCACAAGCTACAAAATTGGTCGACGGCGCATCCTTTTCCCTTGAGGTGCTGGCCGCTTCAACCTCCTCTCAAATGTTGAAGGCGGTGATATAGTAGTCGCAGTCTCGAAGAACACCACTTGAAGTTTGGACCACACAGCATAGGCAGCTATTGAGTTCTTCGCCATGACTATGTTAATAGAATTCAGAGTGTGCATGTGGTGGAAAGCCACATGAGAAAGGTGAGATCATGCTACACCCAGAGGTGATTGTTAGGGTGGGGATCACTGCCATCGACGTGGGAGCGTAACTTGTAGCAACCGAGGACAGTACCAGCAGGGAAAGATTGCGCCACGGAAAATAGTTGTGGGATAACATATCAATAGTAGGAGGTGCTAGCTAGGGATTTGTTGCTGGTAGTATGGGTATCTTGAGAAATAGAGGTGGAGACAGCATACAACAATCGCCAAGGTGAGGGTAGTCGCATGGTGTCGGCAACAACGTAAGTGGTGTCACTCATGGCAGGGGAGACTAAAAAGGGTAGGTCTTAGAATCAGGATGCCCTGATTACCATGCAGCTCTCAAGGACCCAACCAGTACAATGATTATTTAGGAGAATTTAGTGCTTTGATGAAAAAAAACTTAGGCGGTGTTTGGTTCCTCGAGCTAAAGTTTAGTCCGTGTCACATCGAATATTTGAAGACTAATTAGGAGGACTAAATATGACTTAATTATAAAACTAATTGCACAGATGGAGGCTATACGGCGAGATGAATCTATTAAGCCTAATTAATCCATAATTAGCAAATGATTACTGTAGCAGCATATTGTCAAATCATGGACTAATTAGGCTTAATAGATTCGTCTCGCCGTTTAACCTCCATCTGTGAAGTGGGTTTTGTAAATAGTCTATATTTAATACTTCTAATTAGTATCTAAACATTCAATGTGACAGGAGCTAAACTTTAGGGGAGGAACCAAACACCCCCTTAATGTGTCTGGTTTGCAGGAAGTATGGAAAATAGATCTGCTACCACAAATTGAACCCTGGCTGTGCTGTCCTACTACAAAGCTCATTGGGTGGTTTGTGGCTCATCACAACAACACGATGTCACTTATGAAGAGACTTTCAACCCCTTTCATCAAGCCTGCCATGATTTGACATTTTCGTGAGTATGTATTACCACCTCAGCACATTGGTCCATCCACTAATTGCATGTCAAGAACACATTTTTACGTAGTAAACTCTCCGAAATGGCATCGAGATTTGTGCGCTCTTCTCACCCATCCCATGTTTTCAAGAACAACAAATCTCTAAACAATTTAAAACAAGCTCTACACACTTGGTTTCATTGGTTCACCAACTTTCTTAGATGCATCCAAGCCCATTCCTCTCTATTCATATATACTATACACACCCACCCATTGTGCCTATGTTATTTTTTTTATCGACCATATGATCTTTACAAGAAGTTACTCACCTAATTTTCAATTACATTCTGAACTTTCAAGTTATACTCACCTATACTATGGTCTCTAACTTTCAATTACATTCTGAATTTTCTGTGAGCAACTATGGTCCTTCAACATTTTCTTGGCGTCAATGTCACTACCGCATCTTCTTCTTCTTCTTTTTGCCAAGAACAACATGTGTAAATAACTTTATGAGGTTCTTCGCTTTGGAATTCTTGCTAAGTAAAACAAATAACATGTTTGGTCTTACTGGTTCCACTAGACGCTTATGAGGTTAATTCAAGGCGGTGAGCTCGTCTCTTAATCTCTACAGACTGTGGGGTAGATAATGTTAGGGGTTATACAATTTTGGCACTAAATGATTCAGATGCCGTTCATGGTCCGCTGGTTCAGCAGCATCTGGAAAGGACTGAGGCTGAGAGCTTCCAGCAAAGTGCAGGGGTCTAGGAATAAGCCTCTCTGCTGATCGTGTAGCTCCGTGAACTGCTTATTCTCGGATTATCAACGTCATTATGCTTCATGTCTCACAGCTTAGGCCGCTGAGCATGCCCAGCCACAACACATTCCTCCACGCATTCCTTCACGTCCACACAAGACAAAATTTAAAACATAAAAGAAAAGGCTAAAAAGAAAAAAAAATCCTTTGCCGGGATTCGAACCGAGTCTCTCGGTAACCAGCTAGACTACAACGGATTTTGGTATAGCGGTAAACTGCAGATTATAAGTACAAATTAAATCTTTTTTCTACGTGGATAATCCTTTTCGGCTGATTGGTTGCACCTGCCCGGCCGACGAATCTGCTCGCTCCCCTGCGGCGGGATCCCTTCCTTGCACTGAGCAAAAGCAACGGGCTCCAGCCTCCAACTCTCCAGACGGCAGCAAGGAATGGCGCCTGGCTTCCTCGCAAAGCAAAACTCAAGAACATCTCTGATTCTCTGCCTTGCTTTGGCGCCGATCTTACCTTTCAGCCAAAGAAACGGAGAGCCCCCAAACGCAGCTCATCATCCTTCTCTCCGGCGCGCATATATACCGGCCGCTCTGACGCCTTCACGCACCACAAGCACAACAGCGACACGCACGCGCACGGCTTAATCCCCCTCTCCGGCCGATCTCCGCCAGCGCCGAGCGAGAAGCAGCTAGCATGGCGTCGAGCGCCCAGCGATCCATGGCGTCCGCCCTCCTGTTCCTCAACCTCATTATGTACGTCGTCGTCGCGGCCATCGCCGGCTGGGCCATCAACTACAGCATCGACGAGAGCATGAACTCACGTACTAAGCCTCCTCCAGCTCTCAATGCAAATTGTCTCTGAGATTTTTCTTTTAAAAAAAGCGTACGTGGCCGCATCCATGTTGAATCTGTTGTTTGTCCCCGTGGGTGTTCCAGTGCAGGGCGCATCGCCGCCGGTGCGCCTGTTTCCGATCTACTTCCCGATCGGCAACCTGGCGACGGGGTTCTTCGTCATCTTCGCGCTCATCACGGGCGTCGTCGGCATCTCCACGTCGCTCACCGGCCTGCACGATGTCAGCCAGGGGTTCCCGGCCAACATGATGTCCGCCGCCGCATCCGCGCTCGTCACCTGGACCCTCACCCTCCTCGCCATGGGGCTGGCCTGCAAGGAGATCAGCATCAGCTGGAGGCCCGCGAGCCTGGTAACGCACGGATCCAAGGGCCTTTTATTTGTTCTGTGTCCTCTGCTCCTCTCTTGCATAGTTATATGTGCCTACCTCTCTGTGCTCTGCAGAGAACTTTGGAGGCGTTCACCATCATCCTGTCCGGGACGCAGCTCCTCTGCGCCGGGTCGCTCCACGCCGGCGCGCACGAGGCCATCGTCGCGACCCCCATCGGCGGCAGGGTTTGATAGCGTGACTGAGGCGGCAACGACCATGTCTCATCTTGGCAGTGATTGGCGGTCTGTGTGGGTGCGCGCGTGATCGATGTGTGGCGGCACACGTGTGCCGTTTGTGCTTCTGGGTGCTTAAAATTCGTGTGTTTATTCGTTTGTAAAGTGGTGGTCTCATGGTGAATTGAACGATCGGGTGTCCTTTCCATGGAAGTCTGCGAGTAAAATTGAAATGGATTTCAGGCATGGGTTGACATCTGACGAGATCTTTATACAATTAAGCATCCCATTCCCATGAGTTACAATTTGTAATAATCAAAGCTGATTCCTTTTACAACATCTGATGAAGACGGAGCTCTTTCTATTATTAAAAAAATACTTTTGACTGGATAGCAAGTGGTTTAGCACTCTTTGGTGGGAAATGATAACATTGTGCCTCATTTACTCCTCTTAAATTGCAGCGGAGGAGAGAGAGAGGGGGTAATGGTGGGAAAAAATGGAGAGGAGATCACTTTTAGCACTATTAGCACTAATAAAAAAGTGTGTGCTAAACTTTAGCACACTACTTTTAGCACACTTGTTTGGATACCCAATTGCCTTGTTACTGTTGTTTTTTAGCTAAAAGTGGGGTGCTAAAGTTTAGTCTTTAGCACTCTGTATCCAAACAAGCCTTGTTACTGTTGTTTTTTCCCTTGAAATTTTGCAAGTTTTTCGATGATGAACGAAATGTATTTTTCCAGTTAAATTTTTTTGTTTTCATTGAATCACTGCAGTTAAAAATTTTGAATTACTCGAGGAATCAAACGCCGTCCTTTCCCAATTCCCACCAGCCTTCGAGCAGAAAACCAAAATGGGTGGGCAAAACGGGTAAATTGCCTCAGTCGTGGCCGAGGTCCAGGCCGCTCGAGCCGCCCACGCCCCATCCGACGATGGCCGCCGCCGTGCACCTCCGCCCTCTCCACTCGCTCGCCCTCCCTCCCCCCGCGGCGAAGGCCGCGCCCAGCTGGCTCCACCTCCCGGCGAAACCCGGGGCACGGAGGAGGGGTAGCCGACTCGCCCTGCTCGTCTGCTCCGCGTCGTCCCCGGCGCCCGCGGGTCCCTCGTCCTCGGGCGGGGGCAGCGCCGCGGCGTCCGCAGCGGCCAAGTGGGCGGAGTGGATCCCCCGCGCGGCGGCCGGCGGGGCGGGGGCGGGCCCGGAGCAGGTGCTCAGGCTCATCTCCGGCGCCGCGGCCACGCCCGTTTGCCAGTTCGTCGACAAACCGCGCACCTTCCTCCACTCCGTCGACCCGCGCGTCAAGCTGGTACGTGCGACCCGGCTCTTCCTCGCCGCGCGTTTTGGATTGCTTCTCCGGTAGGCGCAGGCGCGGAGGGTGCACGGGAGGTGCTTGTGGGAATGTCACCGCGAGTGTGGAACGAGAAATGGAATGCGAGTGTGTCCCTCTCTGTCTCTGTCGGTCCGTGTAGCGTTATACCGATGCTATAGACTGGGATTCGATGATGAACGAGTAAATGAATTGGGAACGGAGGGAGGGTGAGCATTCCCTGCTCGCTCAGCAGCTCCTCTATTCCTTCTGATCAACTGCATAACTAATGATTGTTAACTTATTTTCCTACCCTCAAGTAGTAATTCTAGTGGTATCTAGTCATAGTTATTCTGTTAATTTTATTGTATCCTTTCACATGACTGTATATCCCTAGTAATCAGACATGAATTCAAATGACATTGCACAGATAATAAACACACATGTTATTCTCCAGCAGTCCAGCTGCTGTGACTTTAGCAACTGGCAGGTTCACAAAGAGATTCTGTCCACCTGAAAACAAAATAGATTCTGTCAGAAAAAATACTGGGAGAGGCATGATAGCCTGTGTAAAGGCCGTCCATTGATAGTGCTTTAGTATTTGGAGAATTATCAAATAGAACATCTGAAGAAGCTGTAGTTCCTTACTGAAAGTCGTAATGGCTTTGCATGAGTTTCTAGCATTATGTTTCGAGAGAGTTCCTTTGTTATGTCAATGCATTTTACAGCGACCTAGATCTAAAATTATCCAGTTGAGAAGCTATATGCAGGGCTATTGCAAGTACCTTTTTTCTTAACTTTCTTTTCTCCTTTTTCTTGCCTTTCATTACTGCATTGCGGAGTTTGTCCTGAATCTTTCTAATCAATAGAGCCATCCATTATGCCTCTAAAGTTAGAAGTGCTCGTATATACTTGATCAAACTGTGTTTTGTGTCTTATCTGTAGAACAAAGTAATCCTCAAACACGGCATTTTTTTTTCAACTGTAAATCATTGGGTTTAAGTTCATTACTTTACAGTGAATGCACTCAAGTGAATGCTTCAAGGAGTTGTTACCCTCTATATTTCAGATCATAAGTAAAATCAGCGTCTTAGACCACTAGTATACTACACTTCTATAGAACATACCTCATACTCTGTTTCCAAAGGTGGCGCCTCGGCAGAGCAGCAGTGCTTTGGTGCCTTACCTAGCACCTAGGTGTTTTTCTCCTAGAGCGGTTTAGGACTTGATATTTACTTGAAGGAGGACAAATTAGAGATGGAGGAAGACGATCGATCTCTGGCCATGTAACTCATGGATGCATGATAATGTCAAATTTGTTGTTTTTATATGCCAAACTTACTCTACTTAACATGGCATTATTCTAGCTGCTGGCAAAATGAACAATCAGCCACGCTCTGCCTAGTGCCTAGCGCTATTTGAAACATTCCTCAACTAACCTGAAGAATCTATGATGCTGTTCCTGCTTATCCTGGTGGATTAAAACTTCATCACGTCATGTTACTGTACCAGTTTTCATTGTTTTAGCCACCTTTCTGTATTAACATAGTTTAACCAAGTTTGAAGATACACCAAATGATGCCGTGGTTGCTGACCTCCTACTACAATTAAACAATGCAAATGTTTCTTTCTGCAGGTGTGGCTCTTGGCCCTTGTTGTCCTACCAGCCAGATCAAACATTTATATGCGGTTTGGTTTGGTTGCATTCCTGGCTCTTCTTTCAGTTTGGATTTTGCCAAATCATGTTTGGAAGGTATAATTTGATGTTCTGACAAGTTTGAAATGCATTTGTAGAGTTTTACTTGTGCTTGCTGGTGTACTATGGTTTTGATTGTTTTGGAGTTTCTTTATGATGATAGTTGTTTTCTGTAAATAGTTACAGCTTATGATTTGTGATATATTTCATATGAAGTTTTCATGAAATTACACCTAGTTAGGTGAAATGAAGATACAAGGTTAGGGCTTTAAGTTAACCAGTTTCAGCTGTCCACCTTATTTCTTAGGAAATTTTGGTTCCATGACATTAAAAGATCGCAATGTTAGATATTTTTCCTATGTAGTTTCGACTTTTGCTTCTAGGATTATGACAATGCTATTTACCATTTTGCTTCTTTAGTATCTGCTGCCTTGTACATCCAAACTATCCTTGTGGAGATTTGCTTTCTTGTACCTGTAAACCAAATCATATTTACTCTGTAGGATCAACTTGGAAGGGTTGCTCTCCTTTCAGGATTCATATTCATAATGCTGGGATTTGGTGCCGATGGTGCGCCTTCATTAGTTCAGACAAGAACTCCTCCCCCTTCTGTTCTAGGCATACCAAACGTTCCTTGCTCTACAAGTGGGTATTCTTACACAATCATGAAACTGGGACCACTCCAATTTACAAGGAAAGGCCTATCAGTAGCAAGTACATCGGCAAGCCTCTCCTTTGTGGTATGTCCTCCATTTGACATACAAACTATATTTTGGTAAAGACTGCCTTATGCTTTTTGTATACAGCTGACAACCACAACCTGAGTGGAGACCACGCTGTCTGTCATTCTTTTTAAATATTAATAGTGATGTAGGTGTCATCAAGAACTATTAAGAATATACTCTCAAATGTGCTGTCTGCATGCAGATATTTCAAAGCGCTAGTCTCTGCTTAACAACAACCACTCCTGAGCAGCTTGCTTCTGCTTTGTGGTGGTTTATGATTCCATTGAAGCACATTGGTGTACCGGTACCTGAGATAATACTTACACTACTACTTTCGTTGAGGTTCATTAATTTAGTATTTGATGAGGCAAGTATATTGTAACTGTCAAAGTAATGTTTATACCTTTTGTTTCTCTCTAGAACGATACTCTACTACTTGAGACCTAACTTTTTATTATGATTTTATTCAAACATTTAACTAGGTCCGCAACTCAGCACTGGCGATTGTAGCACGGCGGATAAACTGGAAAAAGCTGTCAGCTATGGAAACTATAGATGGTAAGTACTTCGTACATCTAGTGGAAAAAGTATTTTCTACATTTGCAACCATTGACTTTAAAAGAACTTATTGGCAATCACAGCCAGAATCCAACACAGAACCAATTAGTGCATGTTGTCTGCTTGCCAGGAGGAGGAATAAAAGAAAAACTAGTTTCTGATTGATTAAATATTCTGTTCATCCATATGAATGTACCTGAAATTGTTCTAAATTATCCAAAATTAGCATTTAGCCCAAAGTCACCTAATTGGCTTCAGTCATTATTGAAATGAATAATTTATGTCCACCTAATTTGTTCTGGTGAGAAGATTGAAGGAAGAATGAGATGTCTTTCATCGCAAAAATTAAAGGCGACTTGGGCCATCTCAAAATGCCCACTTAGTTTAAAGACTGAAGTTGTAGTGCAGCAGCCTAAACTGTAATTTTGCAACTTCCAAATAGTTCCTCATTTGAGACTGTAAGATGATGATTTCTGTAAAGGTGCAATTGCAAAGCATGCATCTTAGTTGAATACCCTAACTAATTTCAGCAGTATGTCAAATCCTTCTGTTTCTGTAGGATATCTTCATATGCTTAGGGCTACCATTATTGCTTTATATGGTATCTGAGTTACTGAAATATCCTTTACATGCAACATGCAGTTTTCTTCAACTATATCCAGCGAATATTCAAAAACATATTTGATCACGCAGAACAAATATCCAAGGTTTGTCTTTTTCTATCTTTTTTGCTGTCACCGACTTGAGTTACAATGAACATAATGTGGTCCTTCACAGTTCTCAAAAAATTATTTTGATGAACATGTCTGTGAGTTAATTATACTATATTGACCAGTCTATTAGAAATTTCTTTAAATACAACTTGCCTTGGCCCACGTCGCATATGCTTTAGATGTAATGTTTGTGATAATAGGATGATAATCCTGATGCATTGGATTGCTTCGACTCATTTCTATCTATTTGTCCAGGCAATGATAGCTCGAGGATTTCGTGGTGATCCAAGCAATCACAAGATCTACTTTCTTAGAGAATCTTCGTTTGGCTTTGCGGATCTATTTTCATTGCTTTGCTTGTTTGCTCTAATGGGCCTGGCTTCCTATTCTGATCAGTTGGTTTGATGGTAACAAAATGGAATTCAATTGTTCATGATCTATCCATCTTTTTTATATGGTCTGGTACATATTAACTTATTAGCAACTTCATTGTTTCAGGAATGCATCGGAATTATCATGAGAACTTCATTCCTTATTATCGCAAAATGTGATTGAACGACTTCAATTGTAGGCCTTCTTGAAGAAGCACATTGAATTCTGTGAAAACAAAGAACAGGATTTGTTGAGCAAAAAGCTAGAGTTCAAGGTGTAAATATACCCTATTACCCTCTATCCGAAACCAGTACAAAAGTGCTACACTAACACGATGTTCCAAGCAGGTGAGTTAAGTTTATGTGCTCTATATCAAATATGAGATGTCCATGCCCATTTTTCTGATCAATTTTTATTGCCATCTGATTCCAGTCATTTGTAGGCACAACAACATGCATCCTTTGGAAGGCAGGAACGATTTTTTGATTGACATCCGATTCCAGTCATTGGTAGGCAACTAGGCACAACATTACATGCGTCCTTTGCAAGGCAGCAAACGGATCATGGAAGGCTATGGCTGTGTAAATACGTTTCAATGATGCGTTGTCAGATTTGAACCTAACTTCAAAATGGGAAATGCCGAGTGAATGCTAGTCAAAGGGAATTGCCTCAGCAATGCTTTTCCATTCTGTTGTAGAAACCTTTCAAACAACTATCCAACCAGTGCCAGTGATACCAAACTAGTAACATGAAAAGAAAGTTTACTCTAATTTTGCATGCATCGAATTATTCTTTCAGTTAGATAGTACTTGACCAAAGTTATGATAATTGGTAAGATATTTGAAGATACAAATGCCTCAGAACATTGACGTGATTTGCAACAAGCAAGATGTGAATCCCAATTCATCAAAGCCAGTCAGGAAAAAAGTTTCAGTGGGGAGGACAGTTTACTACGGTTAAGAGAAATTCTAACATCTGTCTCAATACAGGTTCAAATATCCGTACAACCCTTCCTGTTGTAACACTACACTGCATTTAAGTCTCAGTTGATCACACTCAGAACATTGGAGTACTATCTTGTTCCTTGAACCATTTACACTGCTGCACCAGGATCACTGATAACACCCAAAAAGTCATCTTTTATTGTGCCAATGCAAAACTGCAGTGGAAGTGATTGAACTGTCAGATAGCACAAGTATAACATCAAACTGATAAAATGACACTACAGAGCAGGAACTTATTACACAATGAAGTTTCATAAAAAAATACTACCTTTTTTGCTTCAGGTGTCTAATATGCTTTTAGCGTGGGATAAACAGCAAAACATCTTGTCACGAAAAGATGCTAATGCCATGGCATCACATGTTTCTAGGATGGTGCTAAACAGGACTGGAGTATGTAAGGCCTAGTTGGCTACAAACTAAAGCTACAAGGCAGAACATTACATTTTTATGTGACCAAAAAAAAAGCATGGAAGCATGCCTAAATTAACATTTCTGATAATTTTAACAAGACATGAAAATGAAAGAAATAAGTGGTGATGCTTGGGCCAATTCCTGAGGGGCCAGACGCAAAGAGCACCAGAGATATGTCCTCACAAGAAACAGACTAGACCATGTATATTGGCCAAGGTTGTATGCTTCAGGAGATTCAAGTGTGTTATTTAACATGGAGATGTAGCAAATAACATAAGTTGTTGCCATTTGGTAAGCACAGGTCTTAAGAAATCACAAACTGCAGGGGGCCATGGCCCACTTTGGTCTTAACCAAGCTCCACCCCTGCTCAATCATCCAGTGGCATTGCGTAACTTATGGTTGTCATCTAAAGGTTCTATTACTCAAAATTCTGAACAATTACAGAGCACATCGAAGTTGGAGCTTTTATGGTAAAAAATGTAGACAGTAATGAACTTACAATTTCTGTTGCATCAACACGAGTACCAATAATCTTCAGCCGCACCTCACTCTCCTTCTGAATTTTTACCTGAAAAGACAAACAAGAAACTCACAACGAGCACAGGAAAATGACAACAAATAGCTTTGAACAGAAAATTCATCTTACAACAATAGCTCAATACTCACACCTACTCTTTATTAAAATAAAAATATCTTCATAATTCATTAATGCAAGTATGAATTGATGTACCATCAAAGAAAAATTACAAGAAATTTTATTTCGAAGACAGCACTAACAACACTTGATACTCAAGAGTAAACAATTATCATATAAGAGAACAACTATCCAAAAAATATCCATCAGAAAAATATTCTCCACTTACTGCGAACTTGATGAACCTAAAAAACATAACTTGCCAGCAGTGGTTACAGATGATGAGAAGACTCATAACTACTACTTTTAGGACAGAAGCATACCGATCCATCAGAAGTTGTGTAGTTTGGCACATCACCCGATTGGAACTCCATATCGTCAGGAATCAACTGCATTGTGGTCGAACAGCACACAGGGACTGAGCATTACTCAGGAAAACAATATTGACTAACAGTTTAATTTAACAAGATGCATATGCAAGTATCCTGTGGCTGTAAAAAGCACTCATGTATTTAGCAAACATATATCATAGACTCATAGTAGTTGTTATTTTTTAAGGAAGCATCAGTAACTTCCTACAAACATATATCATAGCAGTTATTTTTTTAAGGAAGTATCAATAACTTCCTACAAAATTCGATCCTACGAGGCAACCAAACAGGGTGCAATGCCTAATATGAACATGAAGAGAAGTTCTGGAGCTTATTTGGACAATTTTAACTACAAAAGCAGCACCAAGCAAGGCAGATCACTCACATGATTCGACACAAAAATCTGCACCGGCCCAGCCTCTGCGAAGAAGCCCATCTGCAGAACCAACAACGAAGATAGTTTAGCCACTAAATCAGCCCTGCAGTCACCACCTCCAACACTAATTCACTTAGCACCTCAGCACACCAATTCACACCAAATTTGAGCGAAGCAAGCACAGCCCTGAGCAATGGAGGGAAGGATGCAAGTAGACAACCCACCTTATTGACCATGGTGACGACGGCCTCGAGGATCTCACCCTTGAAGGGCCTGAAGACGACGCACTGGTACTTCACGGGGAAGGTGACGTAGCCGGTGCCCTCCCGGATGAGCCCCTTGCCGATGTCCTCCACCCCCGTGATCGCCACCACAAACCCGTGGCGCCCGCTGCGAGACAAGAGCGAGAGCAACACGCATGCCGTCTCAGCACCGCCCTAAGCCGTCCTCCTCGTAGCCCTAGATAGCTAGGTTTAGGGGAAGGGGGGAGGGGAGGGGAAACCCTACCTGCACGTGCCCTCGACGTCCTTGATGAGCTTGGAGACGAGCTTGTCCCGGAGGTGCGGCCCGAAGTGCCGCGGGTGGAGCTGCATGTTCCGCTCCAGCACGATGTGGAAGAACATCTTGCTCCGCTCCCCTCGACGGCGGCCGGCGGCGGCGAGACGAGTCGAGGCAAAGCGAGTCTTTTCTGAATGCCTGGTGCTAATGCTTCTCTGACCTCTCACCGCGATATACAGGAGTAATAAACCCGCGAAACGCCGTATCCGTCGTCGGATCCACCTTCTGGTGCATCTGGACCGTTCAATTAACGCCTCATCCCACAATCAGGAGTCGCCCTTGGTCTGGCCGTCACACCACTCGAAGCAAACACCCCGAGCGCCGCCGCCGCCACCACCGCCGGCCCGCCGCTCTTGCCCCATCCAGCCGGACCCGTTTGCCGCCGGCGGCCGCTGCACCGGTGCTGGTACGCGCCAGCTCCCATCCGTCTACCTCCCCTTTCTGCATATCGGTGGCCTAGAGGCTCGTACTTGCTCGCGCTCCTCATTTGCTTTCCTGCCGTTGTCTGTTCGCTGCTTACCAGAGTGTCGGAGGATGGCGTCGAGATGCCCGGCGAGGGTACCGTCTCCGCGGTCCGCGCCGCGGCACGGCTGGGCGGGATCGCGAGTTTCGGCCCGCCCGTCGAAATGCAGGGCCTCGGGTATGTAACTATGTATCCCCTTTTGTTTGCCTTTTTGTCTATGGCTTGGGATTGATTGGCCGTGCGTTCTGGCAGGAGGACGTTCCGTCATCTGTGCCGCTGTTAGCTTCAGGCCATGCATTGACATACACAAGGTGTGTAAGAATGGTGCCTTTAGTTTTTGTTCTCTTGATGCCTATGTGTGTGAAATCAAAAGACACTGTGGTCAGTGTGTCATCTGAAGTTCTACATGATTGCAAATTAGTGCCCTGGCTGCCCTGTGCAACAGCCAGTCTGTACGACTTGTATGCTCCTTGGTTTCTTGTTGTGTGATAAGGAGGCCATAGAATAATTGTGCTAAAACTTCTGAACTGTGGCCATTGTCCATCAATCCCCTCAGCTAAGCTAGCACTTAATAATCTTATGAGATATGTTATTGAATTTTCAGGGGAAAGTTAAACAGATTGTTGGCTCTACTCTTCGGGATTCATCAAATGATGGCACAGCACTTGTGACAAACTTTGAATCAGACAAATCTGCTGCAGAATTTGCAAAACTCTATAAAGAAGATGAACTTGTTGGCGGACATGTTATAATGCTTGGCGCGGATCCTGCAAGCCAGGCTTCATCACTGGAGGCGCTACGAGCATATCCTGGTAAGATTGTGTTATCTAGTTGCTGCAGAACTGTGGCTGTTCATTGGATTGTCTCTTGCATACAACTGTCCATACCTTTTGTTTTGTTTGCTCTTATTAGTATTATTTTGAGCACTTGCTGTTCGCCCTTTGTCTCCACTGTGTAATCTGGATATTACATATGGTTTTGGAATATCAGATCAAAATATCAGGTAGAGTTTTGTGACTGGTAGAAAGTATCCTGTTGAAATTTGGAAGTACATTTTCTTTTGATAAAGCACCATGAGCTTCATTACTTGTCCCTTTTTATTCATAATTTCTTGTAGCATGGATAATACATAGTCAAATGCTGCTGATGCTAGTTGGAACAATTATGGTTATCTCATTTTATCATCCAAATTTATGATCGATAGAATAATTAGGTGTGAGTCTGTTAAACACGGATCATGGATATCATAAATGCTTATGGTGACTCTAGCTTCTAATTTGTTAGACAACACCTAGATAATTCTGCCTATGCATACCAGTGTGTGGTATCCCATTTAATAAGATGCTGTATTAATGTACTAGGTAACTTGTTTTGTCAAATATGTGCGCATTGCATTACCACCTTTGTAATGTATCATGAAATTTACTAAACAGAAATGTGGTACTTCTTGTACAACAATTAATTTCATTGTCTTAAGTGCCATTCTGATAGGTCTCTTTCATAAAAAAAAAAACAGATATAAAGTTAGCCTGCTGAGGATTAACACATCAACATATGAGCCTAACACCCCATAGTGGGTTTTATTCAAGGCTATTTGGAGATTGTCTAGCTGATACTCCATGTACTTTAGCTACACTTATCTTTTTTGAACCCCTATTCCCCTAATATATGTGAGATCCCAGGTAACGAATGATCTCAGTGCTACAGCCTGTTGTGCTTGTTTAATTCTCTAGGGAGTCATCAACCTTTCTGTATGGAAAATTTTGTACATCATCTGTTGGTTGGTCTGTTAGCATGATTTGCTTATGCTGTAAGCCTTGAGATGCCATCATGACAAATTATAATAAACATGGGCTACCATAATACTAGGTGGTTTGCAAGTGGGAGGTGGAATAAATTTGGAGAATGCAATGTTGTACCTTAATGAAGGGGCAAGTCATGTGATAGTAACCTCAGTACGTGCTCATGCTCTAAATTTGTGTTAATTATGTTATTCTCCTTTTCCTTCATTTTGTGACATCTTGTCTAAACATGTTTGTTGGTGTGTACTTCACCAATCATCCTCCTTATTACTTCTCTTGGCCAAGTTTCCACATTTTGATGATTCCTTCAATGTCAATGTGTTTTGCGTGTTGGCTGTCTCATTTTCATGTCAATGGGCATGCTAGTTTATAGTCACATGGCTGTCGTCGAGGAATACTTTATCACCATTCTTGGACAGCCCGTATGATATGCTTCTTGTTATGCCTCTTCCAGATTGGGCTTGTCAATACTCAATAGTCTTGTTGTGGTTTGGTCGATACTCTTAGGTTGTCATCCTCGTCGCAAACATTATCCCTGGATCCCACTTAGAATTTAGTGCAAGTAGCAGATATTCCTCTCTTTTTTCAGCTGGTACTATTGATGATTCTTTGCTAATAACTCCTTTATCTTCTGCTCAACCAACCTTCGATGACAGTCCTGAGATAGCTTGTTCTAATGTGGAGGTGATAGCTTTTTTGTTGTTATTGTTTTCTTATTGCGCATTGTTGCTCTTTTTGATATTATACTTTGCACAAGAATATCTGAGATTTGCATTAATGCAGTTTGCCTTATGTGTTATTTGAATATCTGTAACTCATGAATTCAAATCTTTTATGTAGTATGTGTTTAGCGATGGCAAGATGAACATTGAAAGGCTAAGGAAACTTGTTGAGCTGGTTGGGAAACAGAGGCTTGTGTTGGACCTTAGTTGTCGAAAAAAGGTACCAAGTGCATAGGACAACTATATTAAAATTTGCTTCATGATGCTATGTTCATCCATTTGCTCTTTCATCTGTGATACTGAAATTGTCATTAAACAAGTGAACGATGTGAGGTTGTGATTTGCTGAACTATGCTATTTTTGAGCCCCAAATACACAGGAGTGTTGCTTATCATGTGTTAGGAAGAGAAATTTGAAGTACAACACACCCAAAACACGCCCTTACATCTTTTACTTGCTACATACACACCACATGAAAGTAGAGCAACCGAACGCTACTAACCAAGTAAATAACAAACTATTTCCTTTGAAGTGAGGCTAGATGCATTCTTATGTGTCCCCACTTTTGTGGTTGCAATGCAAGGAGGACTGCATACAAGGCCTGTCTTTGAGCGCAGAAAAATCATTTATGTAGTTTTAAATGGTATGCTTCTCTTCATTGCATGAACTGTAATCCTAGATAAACAAGCAGACTCCTTGTATGGACACTGTACCATCTTATTTACTATTTCAGTTGTTGGCTATCTTCTAACCAAAATTTTCCTTGTTAGGATGGCAGATATACCATTGTAACTGACAGGTGGCAGAAGTTCAGTGATGTATTTGTGGATGAACCTACATTAGAATATCTTGCTGCCTATGCAGATGAGTTTTTGGTTCATGGTGTTGATGTGGAGGGTAAAAGGTGCAACTTTGTTCCTATCTAGTCCATCTTTTACATTGATAGAAATTAGTATTGCAATGGCGATGCTGACCACCTTTTGAAACAGAGCCTATGGGATTTGATTGTTTTGTAAGTTGCCGCATCCTATTAGTCCATTATTTATATGATGGACCAGTCTTCATATGCTGATTTAATCTTTAGAAATACTTTCTTGTTCTGTGAGCTTTTTGATAAAGATGTAAATTTTGTTTTACCATTAAAAATTTGAAATTAATCTGCTGCTCCCAAGAGAAAATCCTACCGCATTAGCTCTTTTTTAGTGTCAATGACAACAACAGAGCCTTTTAGTCCCAGGAAAGTTGGGGTAGGCTAGAGATGAAACCCAACATGAACCAACAACCAAAAGGAAAACGTTGTATCAACTATAAAAAGGCCTTAATAATAGTAATATTACTAGGAGGGATCTAAAACCTAGCTCTTTGTTTTAAGTGTAACGTAGTCAAAATTTGATCTAATTCTCCGCTTGGATATACTTTGCATTATATAGTTCTTATCTGCTGAAATCATGATGATAATCCTGTTCTAGCAGTGTAAAATTTTCTATCTCACAATTACCTTTTTTCTAATTTAAGCTAGGATGTGAATTACAGGTTGGGAATTGATGAGGAACTTGTGGAACTATTGGGGCGTCATTCGCCGGTATGTAATACATTAAATTTGGACTTCTAGTTCCTTTCTTGATCTTCTTTTCACTCTTTATATGTTTTCTCTTTGTACTCCATACTAGTATAACTTTCATCTAATTTTACCATTTGTATTATGCTGTCAGTAAATTAAATGCCAAAATAGGGTAAAGCAGAGAATATCCCTTTAGTCTTTTTGATAACAAATATTTTGTGATGGCGATTGTTATTTCAAAAGCAATGCACTAACTTGCCTATGGTCTTAATTTAAAACCCTGTAGTTTTTTTAGAGGTGTCCGTCAAGTCAAATCAAGAACTAGTTGATTAGCAATCTTTCCATGCTTATTTCTCTTGACCTGGAGCTATCATCATGATAACTCTTGAAGACTATCAACAAATGAAATTTTATATTTACTCTGCAGGTGTCTTCCTGTTTTTAGAGTTTATGTTACTGTTTGTTTTTGAGATCACAGTTGTATCTTTGATTCTGTAGATCCCAGTAACTTATGCTGGGGGTGTGTCAACAATGGATGACCTAGAGAGGATAAAGAAAGCAGGCAAAAGTCGAGTAGATGTTACTGTTGGGAGTGCTCTAGATATATTTGGAGGAGATTTGCCATACAAAGACGTTGTCCTTTGGCACAAGAAGCAAAGTTTAGTTGGCCAACTGTGAAGAAACATGAGTTATGGCTTGATCATTACTATCAGCTATGGTTCAAGCTTTGACAGAAGCCAAACTTTCTGAACACTCTATTGCAAATAATTCAGTGGGCTTTCAGTGATATAATCTGAAGCTGATGTGTATGATTTGTTCTTGTGTGGGCATTAGGGTTGATTTAGCAAAAATAGGGGGTTGATTCATGATTAATGGACTGTTGTTAAACTGTTTCGTACCAGTCTGTAAGCCTGTTTGGTTTTCAAGCACAGCTGATGATGACGAATATTTATTACATTCTGTGCGGTCACAACCCACACCCACAAGCAATTTTAGTGACAACGTTTGGCTTGACTGATTCTTGGTTTTCGATTACAATTAATGTTCACCTATTTCAATTCACACTTTTGAATTTGAACCAAATGTGTATTTGGGTTGCGATTTGTTCCCAGGCTTATGAGACCAGTCTGTTAGCCTCTCTGGTGTCTGCAGAATTGGACGATGGATTGGGAAGATTAGCCAGGTAACCACTAGGCACACGCAGTGGTTGGTGAAGCTATCGAAATTGTGTTGACCAACTTGTTGCAGTATTATATCGCTGGTTTCCGGGTTTAATGATAGTGTAACTGTTGATCGTTCAAAGTATGATGAACTTATATACATGACTGAATAAAGTAACAAACAAATATTTGGAAAATGTTACTACGGTTGGTACTTGTGTGGTTGTGACGGGCAAAACTTAACCAATATTACTACGAAATATGATTGAGATATACGAGTATGGGCTTTGGAGCCTCTTTTGTTTTGCATTATTCACCCAAGCAAAAAACAACACCAGGTTCCAACATGAGCGCGGCGTTTATTTAACAGTGGCGCCCGCCGCCCGGTGCCCACTCGCCATGTGGTTTGTCAGGGAAAGGCAGCCTGCCGCGCACAGGAATAAACAAACGAGGTCAGGACAGCGACGCACGTGCCGTTTGCCTCCTCGAGGTGATGCTTCAACCGTAGCATATTTTTTAGCCTCCCACCGTCCCACGAGATTATACAAAACCGAAGTAAATTGTCGCTTCCTATGAGGTGCCATACATTCTTTTTCTTAAAAAAAAAGAGCTTCGATTTTGGGAAAATTGTGCTATCTTCCTCCAAACTTGCATTGTGCGATCGGCTCACCTAACGCTTTGGGTTTGCATTATACTTCCTCGACACCGTTGTGTAGTTAGTGGAAACTAACCTCCAAACTTGTGGTTCTCATTTGGCCCCAGTGGGCTTGCATTTTACTCCCTCCATCATAAATTATAAGTCGCTTTAACTTTTTTAGTACATCCACTTTGCTATACATCTAAACATATTGTTATATCTATATACTTCCTCTATCCCAAATTATAAGTCGCTTTGACTTTTTTGATACATTCACTTTGCTATGCATATAGATATAACAATATGTCTAGATGCATAGCAAAGTAGATGTACCAAAAAAGTCAAAGCGACTTATAATTTGGGATGGAGGAAGTACATAGCAAAGTGAATGTATCAAAAAAATTAAAGCGACTTATAATTTGGGATGGAGGGAGTAACTTAAAAGGTCTGCAAACGTAAATTTGAAGTTTAGGGCTAGGTGAGGTAGTAGCGCAAATTTGATTTGAGGTCCGATGGAGTAAACCACAGGTTCAAGGGCAGAGTACAAAATTAACACGAAATGGTAGCATCTCCCATTTTAATGTTCACCCCTTGACTCTTTGACGCCAACAGTCAATCAATTCTGCCTTCGGCACAAGGTACAAAGCATGTTTAGCCAACCATGAAGAAATCAGAGATACAAATCATCGTCAGTATTACAAACAATGCAAGATATTTCCAGTAAGAAAAAACTATCGAAGATATTCCAAAAATGTGTTTTGGAATTTTAAACTTGTGGGATGTTGCAGTGACTGATCTATATAAATGGTTATTTTTCAATTTTATATCTCTGATTTCTGTCAGATTTATGTTCCTTTAGTGTTTTTACCAGACAAAAAATTGCATTTTCACAAAGACACAAAAACACTGAAAATGAATACCTTGTGTCCGTGGAATGAAAGATCTAACGGCCTACATCTACCCCCATCCGATTAAACCCTAGCGGCCACCTCCTGATGAGGCCTCTCTCCCGACTTAACTTTTCATCCATATTCAAAATTTGATTTTTTTTTTCCTTCTGAAAGATGAAAATTTGATTTTGGATTAAAATTCTTTTTCCGGTTGCCCGTTGGGTACCAGGAAGACCGATTACGTAAACAGACTTTAAAATATTTCTCCTTCTGAATAAAACTTACGGCAAAGCTTTTGTTGTCCTTTTTTTAAAAAAAAAAGCTTTTAACACATTTAGATTTTTTTCGAAGTAAAACATTTAGATTTTCCATATTCGCTTTTTCTTCTGCATCATAACCTTTTTCACAATAGCACAAGGCAACCACCCCAACATAACTGGGAAGTAAGGCTGAACACAAACCTGCACTTGCACGGATGAAGGGATCAGATTGTCAGCATCTTATCTTGTTATCTTCTAGGGTTGCTAGCAGTATGCTATCTTGCAGATAGCCGGTGCTTTGATAGTGAGAAATGGACGGAAGGAGGAGGGTGGACGTGGACAAAGATATAGCACGGCGGATACTGAACACCAAACGAGTGCAAGTATTAGTGATGGCCAGATTACCTCTTTTCCTCTTAAGTGATGGGCACACCTCACCACCACCTGTTCGCTTCGCCGCTTGTGAGAAACGGGGAAAATTAGGCACGGAGAGGGCGCGTCTCTTCTCTATGTCGGTTATCCAAGAGGATGAGTTGAGTGATCGTCGTTGTTAGAACTCGCTCGAACCATGTGTGCTACTCTCCATCCCCTCATCTCCGTCGCTTCAGATTTTGGATCGAGCAGTCAATGACTATAAGCCTGGTGGTGTTGGATCTTTACATATACTCATGTATGAACAACCACGTTCTCACTCCTAGAGCACTGTTCTTTCTTTTTTTAAAAAAAAAAGTACGATCTTTTTTTTATTTGGAGTGGCTTTTAAATTTTAGGAAGAACAAAAAATATAATTCTCAAGAGGACACATATGGTTGAGGTACCTTTTAAAACTATTTATGAATGCTCAAGAAATTTTAGGATAGTCTTTTCACAAAAAGAATAGATAATGAATGTTTTTCTTTCGACAAGCAAGCCCGTACCTAAGTTTACGAGACCCTGGTGCGCAAAACATAAATGGTGGTCCTATATTTTTAAAATGTAAATAACAAAATGTAGATTACGCTAAATGTTGATTGCATCTGCATCCTTGTCAGCCTCGTGCCATAGGTGTCCATAAATCAATGGAAGGTGAGGAGTCATGACTGCTGACTCTCATTCTTCATGATTGTGTGATTTGCATCGCCTAAGCTGTGATTACTGAGTTTGATGTGGAAAAAACTGAATTATAACATACTTAGGTGAGCTAATTGCTACTTAGAGTGAACCCTCAAAATTGGAGGCCCCGCACATTCCTTCGCCGCTTGCGCCATGTTATGTACAGGCCTGCCGACAAAGTGTATTCTGTTATGTATGATTCAATTCAGTGTCTTTTAGACTTGTGAGATTCATCGATAATGGTATAGGTTGTTGAAATATGTTGGACTTGTATACATGATAAAACCAAAATAAACTAATACTTGTTGCATGCAGGGAGGGCCTTGCCCCCCCCCCCCCCCCCCCCCCCCCCCGATTAGAACTTCTTCACTATAGTTCGTTTACTTTGCAATGAAATTTATTTCTAACTAATCTGCATAACAAAATTTACACCGTCCCCTCTTGTTCCAATCCTGACTTCGTCCTGGTTGCATGTGACTATGCTTAAGTCTCCCTATATTTCGTAACGTCTTTTTTTTTTTGCATCCGGTCCATGTCCCTTTCGTGCCTGCGCCTAACAAAACATGTATTTTTGGCCTGCAGAGAAACCATGGAAAAGAAATTCTTTGTGTGTGAGTTTTCACGTCGATCAACAGCTGGTCCCGCTCATTACGCTTGTGCACGGCGGCACGCATTCGCTGCAAGCATGGCAGAAGGCAATGAAGAATGTCCGGTACAAGCAACAGTGACGCGCTGCACCAGGGCCACGTGGGTTTGGCGCGCAAGACGACGTCGTCAGGGATAATCAAAACAGGCGTGGGGTCTGGTTTGGACAAAAGCAAATCCCAAATCGCCCTCGCCGCTTAAAGTTTAGCCTAGATCAAACTTAATTAAAAGTATTAAATATAGATTAATAATAAAAATAATTGTATAAATGAGAACTAATTGACATATAAATCTATTAAATTTAATTAATTCATGATTAGTACATATTTATTGTAGCCTCACAAGTGCTAATCATGAATTAAATAGGTGTAATGGATTCATCTCGCGAATTAGTCCTCGTTTATGCAATTATTTTTATCATTAACCTATATTTAGTACTGCTAATGCTAATTAGCATCAAACATCCATTTTTATCATTAGTCTATATTTAGTACTTCTAATTAGCATAATTAGCGTGACCCGAGCTGAACCGTAAATTACCAATTTGTTTCCTGACGCGCTTGTCGCCCCTCCGTCAGCACACACTACCGGCCCAACCTGCCAACCACCGTGAAATCTGTGGCCCGGCCACCCGTCTCTGTTCGTTAGCATTCTTTTTTTTCTCTCCTTTTTGGCCTCGAGGTGATGTTTCAACCGAAACATCTTTCAGTCCCATGACAAATCCATGTGTATGAAACATAATGTGATAACTGATCCCGCGAACGTAATTTCTTTTTGTTTCCCCGCCTAAAATTTACATGAATTTCTTTTTTTTTTTTGCATAGAGGGCTGATATTTCTTACTTGAAGGTAGCGCTAGGGCAACATTTTATTAGGCTGCCCAACACCCCAACCCTTAGAAGGAATATGGTGGCAACGCATTGCGTAAACGCGGGTTGGCAACTTAGCTCACCACCAAATACGACACCTTTGTCTTGTTGCAAAAGGGCTGCAGCTCTAGCTAGTTTCGTCAACTCCGCACTATGTAAGAACTTGCATAATTTCCGTGATTCAGCCTGGTGATCGTACTAAGTTGGAAGGCAGATGCAAATGTGCAGTTTCATATCTTTATATTGAGATTTTAAAAATAAAATTTATGCAAGATGTAGCTTGGGGACCGAGAGCCCAACTTCTTTTGTCTCTCCAATTGTAGAAAGAAAAGGTTCCCCACATGCCCCCCCCCAACAAATATCCATAATTACTGACCAACCCTCCATATACTCCCACGTCCATAATATCTTGACAATGCAAGGGCCAAGATGCAAAGGGACAAAAAGGAGGTGGCAGGCACCCATTTTAATCATTAATGGTCTCCCCCCTGACACCCCCGACTCAAATCAAATCTGCCTTTGCCCTGCCCCAGCTCCAAAAGCGAAGCTTCAAGCATCAGCAACCTCCTCCGCCACCTCCCTCTTCACCTCCTCCTCCTCACTTGGAGTAGTAGCAAGCACCAAGCAGCACACTGCACACAACACGGCGGACCGGAGTGGAGTGGAGTAGGGAGCTGGGCAAGGGAGCCCCAGCCACCATCCCCGCCGCGGCCATGCGTTTCTCGGTGGTGCTCCTCGTCGTGGCCCTGCTCTGCCTCGGCGGCGGCGGTGGAGGTCGGGTGGCGGCGTCCACGGACTTCAACTTCCCGGCGGTGTTCAACTTCGGGGACTCCAACTCCGACACCGGCGGCCGCGTGGCCGCCGGGTTCGAGTCCATCCTCCCACCCTACGGCTCCACCTTCTTCGGAGGCCCCGCCGGCCGCTTCTGCGACGGCCGCCTCATCCTCGACTTCCTCAGTACGCTCGCCTCTCGCTCCCTCTCGATTCCATCTTCTTGAATTCGCCTGTTAGTACTATTGGGAATGTAACCATCTGAACTGCACCCGAAAGAATCGGTGCACGGGCGATCGGGTTCTCCTTGAATTGCGGGAATACGATCGTTCATGTTCAGTTCTTGGCACCCACCAAGTGCGCAACAAGTAATCGGTCGGTGTACGGATGGTATGGCCTGTCGTTGATTCCTGAGGACACCGTGGCCATTTCGTCCGGGCGGTTGTTGGGAAAAAGGGCGATTTAGTTAGGATGGTCTGTGGCCGGACGCGACAAATGCGCCCGTGCGGTGGTTAGAAGTGGAGATTGAGGCATCATTGCAACTTGCAAATGGTCCTTGCCTCCCTGGTGGTTGTATGCTCTTGTTCTAACACCCGTTGAGGAACTGTGCTTGTTGTGTGTGGTCCAATTCTTGCCATTAGGGGGATTGCTGTTCGTCCTGGCATTTTCGTGGGATTCGGTGGATCTGCAGTTAAGCGAGTGCTGCTTATTGATGAGATTCGTCGCAATTTTGCTGTTTGTTTTTGCTTAATTTATTGGGTCAACTGATTCAGCCCTACCATGTGCTTGCATTTAAGTAACTTGAAACGGACCATGGCCCACAGCTGCTTTACATTGATATTGAAATCAAATCACTGATAGATTGTGGGATTCGGAGGAGTAACCAAGAAGCAAAGAATTTGATCTGCAGATTTATTGTACAGAAATTACATACAAGGTGATTGAGCTGTTGGCCACTGCATTAGTGCAGTATCAGTTTCGTTGGCCCAAAACTTTTTTTTTTTGCAGAGTTGTATAGTTAATAAACAGAATAAGTTGGCCTAGTCATCCTGGGAAGGGCTTGAGGGGCTAATGCATTGCCCTTTGTAGCAATTCGAAACTGCTGAGAGCATTCCATTATAAGTATCAACTTTCTTAATATCAATACCAAGTTTTAAGCTCTCCCCTTTCTGTCACGGAGAATTTTGTTGTCTGTAATCTCATTCTTGTTGATAAACTTCTTCCTGCAGTGGAGGCAATGGATATGCCACTCCTCAATGCGTATTTGGATTCTCTTGGTACACCAAGCTTTCGGACTGGTGTTAATTTTGCTCAAGCTGGATGCTCAATCACACCAGCAAATCCAACATCTGTCAGCCCATTTTCATTTGGCCTTCAGGTGAAGCAATTCTTTGCCTTCAAGGACAAAGTTGCTAAGCTCCTGTCTAAAGGTATGAAAGTTTGCCTTATAGGCCTCCTTTCTAAATTGTGGGTTGCAAAGCAAGATAAGAATATCTTCTGCTATCCTATAGGCATATAACCTTCTCGGCAAAGCAATGAGCATCATCTGTGTAAATAAGAAAACATAATATAGAGTAATTTACAAAGAAATAACAATTCTGAAGACATGTCAATAGATCATAGACTGAAGAAGCTTCTGTCAGTTCATCCTAGTTAAATGAGGCATTGCGATAAAACATAGAAAGTGACACATTTGGGATAATTATACCGAACAAAATACTAATCATCTTACTCCATGGTGTTGTAATAGGTCTAGGATAGGCTATCTAAATGGTATGTGACTGGCTTCCATCATGTTAATTGCGTTTGAATTAATATATATCAACTAGATATTTAAGAAAACTAAGTTCATCGACACTGCTATTGATATCCAAACAAAGCTTTTGATTTTGACGATTGAGACTACAGGTTTATGTTGGTGATGTAACTTCTTATTTTAATTTCTTAGGAGATCTGTACAGGCAATACATTCCTCAAGATGATAACTTTTCTGAGGGACTCTACATGTTTGATATTGGGCAAAATGATCTTGCTGGTCAATTCTATTCAAAAACAGAGGATCAAGTCATTGCATCCATTCCAACTATCTTGTTGGAATTCGAAACTGGGCTCAAGGTTTGTAAAAACATAGTGCTTGCAACTTTACGTGCCTTTTTTCCCCCCCAGAGTTCAGTATAGAGACTAGATTCTGATATAATTCACTTAGGTCTCAAGTTCTGCATTTTTATTCTTTCCATAATCTTCCATGTGCTGTTTTGGGTAAGAAGGTGCTTCACACCTAACTCTTTTTCTTTGTTCCTTGTTAATTTCAGAAACTGTATGACCAAGGTGCTAGGAAATTCTGGATTCACAACACAGGCCCTCTCGGCTGCTTACCTCAAAACATAGCCTTGTTTGGCAAAGACCCATCCCAGCTAGATGAGCTTCACTGTGTAGCAAAGCACAATCGAGCTGCAAAACTTTTCAACTTACAGCTGCATGCATTATGCACAAAGTTGAGAGGTGAATTCGCTGGAGCCAGCATCACTTATGTGGACATCCACACCATCAAATATAACCTGATCGCCAACTACTCTCGATATGGTATGCAGCTTAGACTTTCCATTTTGCGTGATTATAATGCATCCAGATCATTTAAGATTTGTCAGCATATTGCAGCACTATGAAAAGATCTCTCGAGTGTTATGCATGCTTCGAATAGAAGTCTTATAATGAAGTGACATTATCAATCCTGAATAAGTGCTTGCAATCATAAACCCCACTAAAACAGGTGGAAAATAAAGATGCTTTAACTTTTTGGGCATTTTGCATCACTCTGCTCACATGTATGCACCGTTTTCCTTCATTGACTTTTGTTCTGTGGATTGTGACATTTCACTGGAATGTTGTAGACGTGTTGCTAGCTTATCAGGAAATTAAAGCAGCTGTCTACGTGAACAACTAGAAAAGAAACAACTCAACATCCACTTTTGCTTCTTGACAGGGTTCGAGCATGCCACTCAAACATGCTGTGGATATGGAGGTCCACCCCTGAACTATGATGGTAGGGTACCATGTGGACAGACAGTGTCTTTGAATGGTAAACCTGTTACAGCGAAAGGGTGCAGTGACAGTACTGAATTCGTCAATTGGGATGGGATACATTACACTGAAGCTGCAAATTTCCACATTGCATCTCAGATACTGACCGGGAAATACTCTGATCCTCCGTTCGTCGACAAGATGCCATTCGTCATAAAACCTAGATTCTAAGTAGCATACAATTGTTTTCTCTCTGATCAACCACTTTAACAGCATTGGTTGCGGATACGATGTATTTATTACTTGTTAATAACCATATATAGCTCGATCACAGAAGGGGGAAAAGTCACATCTGGCTTGGTCAGTTGCCTATCATTGTTTCTTGTGGCTGGCTTCAGCGATTTTATTCCATTGCCCTACTTGTCTAGTAAGGGTTGTAGAGTTTCACGTTGCAAGCAGTGCTAGACAGAGGTAATTACTTGATTGGTTACAGAGGAACTACGCTTTTTCACCTAATGAACCCACCAGTGAAAACATAAAAATATATGCAGTTATTATTTGTATATATGCTACCGCAGGAAAAATTAACCATTCTCCGTTCACCTCTAAGAATTCCTCCAACAGAAGAAAGCTCTGCTCACCCTGAGAGTGGGAAATGAACTTTTCCTCTTCGGTGTAAAATTACTGTACAGCACGCTAGGACTCAGCTCACTTCTTGGACACGTAGGCGTAGTACTGCGCCATGGGCACGACGAAGGCGATGACGAGCAGGCCTCCGACGACGAGCGTGAATTGCCCGCGCTTCTCCTCCGTCTCCTCCTTGGTCTTGAAGTTGGACTCCCTCTTGTTCTCCTTGAACGACGGGCCGCCCGTGTCCGGCAGCCCGTCGATCGCCGCCGCCAGCCGCTTCGCCGTGCTGAAGATCGCCTCGTTGTACTTCTCGTCCGTCGCCAGCACTGCAGGTAACAGGTTCAGGATCTGAGGCCATCCTAAGTGTCGACGTGTAAGTGACACACATGCTCGACGGCCGGCCTAAGTACCTGGGAGGTTCTCGGAGACGGTGGCGTCGAGGATCTGGTCGCCGACGGCCTGGACGAAGGCGGGGCCGCCGGTGATGGCGCCCTCCTTCTGGCTGGTGACGAGCACGATGATGCCCTTGTTGCTGCCCTCCTCAATCGTCGGGTACCACTTCTCCAGCACCTGGTCCGCGTACTCGAACGCGTCCGCTTTGCTCTGCAGCGACGAGATCCCGTCGATGGATGGCATCAGCGGATCGATCGATCAAGGTAGACGACGAAGGACGCAATGCGCACGGGCACGTACCGTGAGCTTGCGGACGGTGATGAAGTTGAGGCGGATGTTCTTGCGCTCCTCGAGGTCGCGGGCCAGCCGCTTGACGTCGGACTTGGTCACGCGGCTCAGCACGCCGGCGTCGTCCACCACGTACGAGTCCACGGGGGGCCCGTCGTTCAGCACGTCGAACTCGGATGCCACGGCCGGCGCGGGCGCCGGGCCCAGGCTGATGGCCAGAGACAGCGCGGCCGCCGCCAGGCCGTGGTGCAGGAACGACACCCAGCTCCTGCCGCCGCCGCTGCCGGAGTACCCATGGGAGGAGGCGGAAGCGGCGAGAGCCGCCACCTGCTGCTGCTTCTTGAGCGCGGCGCAGGAGACGGTGGACCTGGCCGAGACGCTCCTGGTGCCGCGGAGAGGGGTGAACAATGTGGAGGGGGAGAGGAGGGTCTCCATTGCTGCTGCCGCCGCGGGAGCTCGGGAAAAGAGGAGAGGAATCGCGCGCGGTTGTGAGGGCGCAGATCGCTGGAGTTTCTGCTGCGCCCAGCGTCCGTTTGGTCTGGATTGTGATTGGGTGGCTGGGATTCTGGAGCCGGATAAGGTGCGGTGCCACCATGGACGGCGCTTGTCTCGATGTTAGAGCTCAGAAGACATGAATATGTCCACGTGTCAGGATGAAATGCGCCAGTCAGGCAGTCACTGTGGATAGTGAAGGACCGAACACGAGCTTGTCTGGTGGCAAACTTTCTCTCTCGATAGCACAGTACTCCCTCAGTTGCATTCCAACTCTCTAAAGAGTTAAAGAGTTAAAGTATTTAATGTTTAGAGAGGATCACAAAGATTTATATCACCGAATAGATATACTATAAAAATATACATAACAAAAAATGGTACTTATTTGGTATCATGAATGTTAGTATTTTATTGTATAAATTTAGTTAAACTTGAGATGTTTTGACCTCCAAGAAAATTAGAATGACTTATAATTTAAAACGGAGGGAGTATATTTTCACTCCAAAACCGAACACCAAACAATATATATGAGTTCCCTCGAAAATTCTCTCTTAATTACCTTCACGAAACCAAACAAAAAATTAGAAGTAAAAATCAAATTCCTATCTCACTTCCCTCCATCAAGTTATATTGTTAATTTCCATGCCCCTTCTCAAACGGTTTCTTTCATATAAAAGGTTTGAGCCATTGATGTTGAGATGGGAGGAGTAGTTGAGTCTAGGAGGCATCCTTAGGGAGATCATAGAAGGTTTGAACAATTGACGTTGAGGTTCGCCTTTTCTTCCTCCTCTATCTCCACCCTTTCTTTTACTTATTCTTCTTTTTCTCTCTTACACTCATCTTCCTCTACTTCCAACGGAGCTCTGGGTGGGTGTGTTGGGGGAGGAGGGCTTGAGCCCCCTAGATCCGCCTCTGGTTAGAATGCAAGCAGCAAGTGAACCCTATTATGGGTGAATTCGACAAGGAAGCATGGTACGACGTTATATACACATAGAAAAAATGCGAGTCAAATGAAACTAATAAATAAAATAAATAGTGTATGTTTGATTCTGTCCATAGAATCTGGGAGGTTTCCTTGAGCTTATAAGATTGTGATGGACGAGTCTATTGGAAACCTTCAATCATGGAGTTAGGACCTGTGGTGAACAGGGAAGATGAAGGGTCAGCTTGGTAGCTAGGAAAGCATTGCCTAATTTTGCTTTGACGAGCAAGCCTTGCCTTGCTTTTGGTGGAGAGCTATTTTGGCTTGCTCGATTCAGCAAGCAAAAGCTTGCTCGCGCAATCCCTGAGACAATGCGTCAAGAAAATCAAACAACTTTTTTCTCCGGTGTCAACGCGGGTAAGGCAAGGCAAGCTTTGCTGGTAAAACTAAGCGCATCCGAAAAAGAGAGCAAAATAAAATGAGTTAAAATGAGAAGTAGGTTCACCTATTGTAGGAGGGTGGGTAGAGGAAGCACAACACAATATCATGTAGATGTAAAAGAAATGTGATTTGTGTTTTCAAAGGGAGTGAGCAGAAAAATTAGTTTCGGATAAGCAGTGCGTGCTTGATTTTGGGTGCAACTAAAATTGGGACGCTTGCTCTTGAAAGGAACGAAAAATTGGGACGGTTGTGCGGTAGCATCGCGCAAACTTCCACGTCACACTTCAGGAAGCCCAAACTAGCCGTAAAACCTCACTTCCGGCCCCGCCTCTAGCGTCACGAGTCACGAATAGAGTCATGACTAGCCTCTGCCTCTACCGCTTATCCAAAATCACCCCGTGCTCCCTCTCGCCACGGCTCCAACAATTGTCCAGAGACGCCATCGTCTCCGCCGCCCGGCGCGGCGCCATGCCCCCCGCCGCTCTCCTCCCGCTCGCCCCGTCGCCGCTTCACCCGAACCAGCGGCGTCACCTCTCCCGCTGCGGCGCCTCGCGCCGCGGCTTCACCGTCCACACCGCCATCGCCATTGCCTCGGCCTCCGCCGCGGCCTCGGCAGCGGAGGCGCCGCCCTCCCCGTCTCCTCCCCCGTCGCCGCAAACGCAGGCGCCTCCCTCCAAACAGGGCTCCCCAGTGCTGGGCGGCATCGCGAACACGAGGTCGTGGTCGCAGTACTACGGCAGCGGCTTCTCCATCCGCGTGCCGCCGTCCTTCGACGACATCCTCGAGCCCGAGGTGATTAATTAGCCTGACCCGTTACCTCTCTCTCCTCGGCGCCCTCTTCCTCCCCTGGGTAGGGTTGCTGGCCATTGAGGTGTGCGGGGGACCTCAATTTTTGGTTTCGGAATTCGAATTGGCAATGTTTGGTTTCGGAATTCGAAATGGTGGATGCTGACTCCTTCCGCGTCTCAGGACTACAACGCCGGGATGACGTACTACGGCGACAAGGCCAAGCCCCGGGCGTACGCGGCCCGCTTCGCGTCTCCAGATAGGTAGGTAGGTAAGGCCTCGCTCTACTCCAACTGCAGCTTTAATTTGTCTCAATTTTGTCAAGGACGATGTAGGAATGAATTTAAGTTAATTTGTCTCAATTTTGTCAAGGAGACAAGGACGATGTAGGAATGAATTCCAGTGGTGAATGAATTTCAGTGGTGCCCGTGTTGTGCATGCTAAAAACACAGTACTATCCTTTGTTTGATGCAGGGACGAAATCGTAAGTGTGGTGATTAAGCCGTCAAATCAGCTCAAGATCACATTTCTAGAGGTTCTTACAAGAGCTTTGCCATTTTAATTTTTGTCTTCTTTTACCCATCATTTGCAATCGCCACTGAGGCCCTGAATCTGTCTTTGCACAGCATATAGTCAAAAGTGGCATGGCATTTTAGAGCAGGTGTAGTGATATGTGTTTCTCATTCTCACACCAGTCAAGAGCATTCACCTGTATCCTTGACATAGAACATAAACAAGCTTGTTAAAAGCAGTGCGAATATATACAATTTCGTAGACTCAGACTTAGATACAAGGACTTCCACAATAGACACTTGTACTCACAAGCTGGAGTTATTAGTCTGAACTTCCAAAGTTTATTGATTTAGTGTTTAACAATTAACAGGCATACCAGCATATTCATCAATGACCAAAACGTTTTCTGTAAAGAGAAGGGTCAATTAATAAGGCCTCGATTACCTGACACACTGACATCGCTGCTGATTGCATTGCTCTATACCTAAACCTAGGCTCACAATGAAGGAACTTTATATGACCTGTGCAACAAAATATTGTTTTGCAGGCAAAAGATATAACTGACTTGGGCACTCTAAAGGAGGCATCAAAGATATTTGTACCTGGTACTTTGAGTCATCTAAGAGTTGGTTGCTGTGCTGTTTTCTTTTCAAGCAAATGAAAATGGATATTGGCATAAAAAGAGAGATGAAAATGAACACGAAGTGTTCAAATTTTTTCACACATCAATGATGGGCCTAGCTCATTTCGTTTTGTCATTCTAAATTGGACGATTCATTTTTTTAAGGCAATGGGACAATTCATTTTGTGACCTGCCTGATATGTGTTCAGTAGTTGATAACTTGGCTTAGTTTGCATTGAGGTTTTAAAAGGCTAGCAAAAATTCCATTACTTACTACTTTCATGATGAGTTGTACAAATAGGAAAGTTGTTTTTGCATGCTTCCATTGTTCTTTTCGAGACCTTTGTTTAACATTATATGGTCCTGGCATTATATAATGCTGCTAATCCTTAAACTTTCTTTAGTCCAATTGCTTTATTTTCATTACAGGCATATAGAGTGAAAAGTTAGATCCCATTCAGCCATACAGAAAAATTGATAAGAAGATATAAAGCGAAAATAACATTAGCAATTATTAAATTCTAAAGCATTGAAACGTACTAATCTGAGGAGATGTGCGTTATATGTTTGTTTCATCTTGTAGCTGGTGCAAAAGTGTTCTCAGCTCGAACAATCAAAGTTAAGGACGAGGAGGATATTAGGTAATATCTGATCTTTTACAAATTTTACAGACAAATATCCTCTTAAAATATTTATTCCTAGTTATAATAGTATCCAAATTTGGAAATTGTTTTCCTCGTATATTTTTTCATGAGTAAAATTTCTACAGGACATATTACTTCTATGAATTTGGTCTGGACAAACAACATGTTGCTCTAATGGCTACTGTGAATAGTGGAAAGGTATGCAACTGTCATTTGGATTTACATTCTTAAAAGAAGTATTAAGTTCTACAAATTTCTTACTTTATGTCAGGTGATTTATTGTGTATATTTCCTCCCATATGGTGGCATTTGCATTTTCAGTTGGATTATATCTACGCCATGTCTGTTTTGTTGCTTATTTGCTTTCTTACATGAATTCTTATCATGACTTTCTCTGCTTCTTTACTTTGGATTCTGACATTTAAAAATTTCCTTTGAGAATAGGTATACGTACAATGGGGTCGTACAGGCCCAACACATAGATATAAACCTTGGCTATGCTATTCTTAACACCCACTTCCGTCCTCTCAAAATTGATATAACACAATCAGAATGGTGAGAAGCTTGAAAACTAAATGGTATATGCTGAAGGGCAATAGTTGGTTGTTCAGAATGATGGTTCACAGACTAGAGGAACTGAAGCACGCCCTCCAGAGCAAGATCAGCCATGCTAGTGAAACCAGGTAGTTCCAAATTAAGAACCAGAACTTTATCCTTAGAGCGGGATTTTGTGCTCTCTTTCTAGGAATCGCATGCTTTTGAGAGAAGGGCCAGCAAGGATGCAATATCTCGTGTCATTGATCAACTGACAACTGGATCACTTATCCTTGTCCAGCTTGAATCAGAGCAATTAGGAACGTAGAGCTGATAAAAAATTGCAAATTTGCAGGTTCAAAGAAAGTGAAAACCGACCTGTCCCATCTCAACAAGTGCAATTTCTTTCAGGCTTGAATGACATAAAGAGACCTCAAGAAGTGGTGCCATACTGTTAATGCAACAAACAAAGAAAATCATGTAGTGGGCTACGGTAGGACCACTAACTGAATGGTGGAACACATTAATAACAGCAATGTCAGGTCCAGTAAGAGCAAAGTAGATAAGACTTCGAACAATGTGACTGTAGTGTTAAGGATCAAGTGGAGTAGCATCTATGCTTTGAAGATGAAGAAACATCCCCACACAAGTAGCAGCCGCCTATGTATAAGTCTAGAGTGAGCAAGCAAATATCTAGAAGTTTAAATACTACAAGGTGGAAAAAGTTACTTGCCATCGGTAGATGGCTAAAAAAGCTACACTGATCAAAGGTTCAGGGATAAGCACTGAAACACAAAGAGACATATGGAACAACAAACAGAAAATGGAAGGACTGCTCAAATAAAGAAGGTGCCATCAGAGCTTTGAAAACTGAACATTTGGGTGCCAACTTAGCCATCTGGAAACCCAAGGGAGAGTAGTAATGTAGAACTAGCAGATGATCGGCAACCTCAACCTGAAGGTCACTCAGAAGTATCTGAAGTTAACTCAACAGATCAGTTGTCGACTCCTAAGTCTCAATCACTAGCAAAGGCATAATTAGCACCACGATGATGCACATGTGATCTCCTTAGCTCAGGATACAGCTTCTAGCACCGCTCAGCCGTATGACCAGTTCCCTTGCAGTGAGAGCAGACAGTTTTAGTATGAGCGGCAGACAGAGAAACCTCCTTGATAATCAGATCAGTAAGAGCCTCATCCATGGTGGGAATCGTGGGGCGTGCAACAAGCTCAGCCACAGTAGATTCAAACTCTGGGCGAAGGCGCACAAGGAAGTCCATCAAGCGGAACTCCTGACTAAATTTCTCCTTGACTTCGGAACAATCACATGGATGACAGGTCTTCGGCATCATGCAGTCCAGCTGCCACCTGACGCGTGTGAACACATTGTAATACTCCTGGATGTGTCCTGCTGCTGCAGAACACGATGTCTCTCCAGAAGAGTCACTTCAAGTGCCCTATTGTGCTCATAGCGCTGCTTAAGATACTCCCACATTTCTTGAGCCGATGAGAGACCAATGAAGCTCAGCCTGATTGGTTCCTCCGCGCTCATGCACAATATATCCATCACTCGATCGTCACTTATCCGCCAAGCTGCAGCAGTCTCTGTGTCGGCCTTCTCATCTGGAGCCTTGTCAGTGAGATGGGCCGCCAGACCAATGCCCCTGAGTAGCATTCTGACTGTACATGCCCAGATGTGGTAGTTCTGTTCATTCAGCTTGACATCTAATATGGCCACAAGAGCATCACCGGAGGCCATAGGTCAGGAGAGCAGCAAGAATGAGTCACAGCGGCAGGAATTGCTGGAAAAGTTGCAGCAGCCAGTAACAACTCACAACTCAAAAGCCAGTCCGTCCAGTCCACAGCATCAAATGCACAATGCAGCGGCACCAAGCACCTTGAGCAAGCCCAAAAGAGAATCCACCGAAACAGCTTCTTGCTATCAGCTGTAACAATCAGCGGCCGCACTATACTACACAAATCATCAGGTGGCTTCAGGAGGTGGAAGATTGAGTGGCTGCAGACGGATCTAAGCGTCGGCCATCGGCGGTAACCACAGCGAGAAGGAGGGCCCTCGGCGGCGGCCCCTTCTCCGGGCGGAAATCCAGAGCAGCGGCGTGCGCCTGGAGCACCTCCGGGGATGGCGCTCTGTTGCGGTTGAAGGAGACTGGCACTCAAATCGGGCTGCCACCGCCAGGACACCAGGTCCCTGCCGGCGGCAAACCAATCTCTCTCAGATTCCCGTGCAGGCTGCGACGACTCCGGCGACTAGTTGGAAGGGCGGCGGCGTAGTGGAGGAGAGTCGGCGCAGACTGGCGGCGGAGATGACCCGAGGAGGCAACGGCAGTCTGATTATAAACCCAACCAAGCCCAGCGAAATGGGCGAGCCGTATGGGCCGAAGAATAGTACTTGCCACGCATAACGCGCATATGATCTCAAAAAAAAAAAAAACATAACGCGCATATAAATGAAAAATATTGGTCCTCTCAAAAGAATATAAATCAAACTTTTGCAAAAATAAAATAAAATCCCTTACGGAAAACGTGCACCAATCTGCATCCAGTTCTTGTACAACTCATCACCTTGTGACAATTGCTTAGACAATTACATTTTCTTTTCTTGCTGAGTAGTAGCTGGTGTTTTGGCTTCAATTTTCTTGAACCTTGTGTTGTTGACAGACATACATTGCGGGCGCTACTGCTCCAGAGACGAAATGGGGTGACGACGGTGTGAAGTTACGATCGGCTGCCGTATCTCTGTCCGTTTCATGATTCTGCAAAGCAGGAGGCAAGAAAACACTATGCTACAACTTCACGTTCAGCCGCATGCATAGAGGGATCGATCATTATTGCACTATACATGTAGTGATCAAAAGAAGGTAAATAGTTCTAGCAGTCGTCAACATCAACATACAAAGGAACTAGGCGAGGCTCTGTACGACGTTTCACTCGAGTCTGTGGACAATTTTTGAAAGTGGTGATTTGTCATGAAGAATGACATCATAATTGAATTTTGATTATTTAAATCTTGTTTGTCTACTGTAGTTTTTTTTTAGCATAATGACACAGGAGTGGCACAAATAGATCATTTCACTTGGCCGCCTTCAGTTTATCTTCAGATATCAAACGGATTGAATCTGCCTTTGAAGGTATGCTGGATTCTCTGATCGGTAACTTGCCATGATTTCCTCCTGGAGATGTGACTTTGCACTTCACTTGACATTTCTAACAAGAGAACAGTCTTCCTGAAGCACGAATACACAAAAAACGCAAACCAGCCACTCTCATTTCAGTACGAGTCAGTTGTGTTTATTGCTAGTACAAATCGAGGACTTCTAGGCCCAGTCCTGACACGTGAAAAATGTGCAGAGTGGTCACACTACGAATTCGGAGTCCTAACTGTCCTCTTAAGCCCTTGGTGATGGGTCCAGGTTCTTTCTGGTAAAGGTTGCTCGCAGGATGACGAGGCTGATTAGAGCACCTCCTCCTCCCGCAGCCACAAAAGCCACCGAAACGGCCTACAATTTAGGATGGTTAGGATGGATGGAATAATTGATTATGTTCAAGTCGTTATTTTTCTTCCTCTCAATACAAAGATATCTAGCGAAGAGATTGGCGTCCGTGGGAACAAAGATTCAGCAAGTGAGCAATACAAGATGCATCTTTTACCTATATAGGACTGCAAACTCAGCAGGACATGCATGCATGGCAACATCCATCAGGTTCTTCTCGGAACATGAAAAGGTGAAAAAAAATGAAAAAACAAAAAGAAACCCCTGTCCTGATTCTGACTTCACCTATCCCTACCCTCATACTCTCTCTACGGCTTCTGAACTCTGCTACTCGCTCAGACGCCCACAAACCCGGCTAAATTACAGGCAGACCAAAAACCACACGAAAGCACCACTTTCCAAGACGACGAGTCGACGACGACGCGACGCTAGTCACCGAAATACACAGGTAGGGACGTGCAACACGACCCGTTTCAAACTCAGCTGCCCGCGCGTTTCGACCCATGTTTCGTTTTCCTTCTTTTTGCTTCGAAGACGAGAGAAAACAAAAACACTCCAAGAACGCCTACGAATTGAACGATGGCTCATTGTCTCCTACTCGGCGGTTCGGTTCGACGGCGAGGTGACGCCGGGCGGGCCCTCAGCCCTGCGCCTCGATGGGCGACATCATCGCCGAGAACCGGCGCTTCTGGATGCGCGGCGGGAGGTGCTTGTTGTACCTCTTCGGCCCGACCGTCCACGGCAGGAACACGCCGGTGCCGCTGCGGCCCATCCGCTTGCCGACGTTGCCGCCGCCGCCGCCGGAGCCAGAGGAGGCCATCACCATGGGTCTCCCGGGCGCCGCCGCCACCATCATGACGGGGGCGCGCACGGCCATGCCCCACGCGGCCGGCGTCAGCACGGCCTGTGGCGCCGTGGCGTACCCGATGATGGCGCCGCCGACGGGAGCCTTCTGCGCCATGCAACCGGGCGCCGTCACCTGGGCGGCCACGGCCGGCTGCGGCTGCCAGGGCGTCATAGCCTTGGTGGGCGACGGAAGCGGGCTCAGGTCCACCGGCGTGGACGGCCTCACCCGCGCGAACGTGATACTCACGCGCCGGTTGGACGACGGGCACACCACGTGGCGCGCCATGTCCGCGCTGTTCCCACGCATCACTAGGAGGGACCTGCAGATTTGAATTGCACATTCCATGACCCATTGGTTGAAAAATGCTAGTTATTTTTATGTCATCTTTGATGCAATGAAAATAGATGATGCAACTGTTAAGCTTACCCTTGCTTTAGTGAAAGTGTGAGGGGCCCCTTGTAGTTGCCGTTGCTGTCAGTGACAAGTGACCTGCCAAATGCCATTGTAGTCTCAGAAAGCAGAAGAGTGGAAATTGGGTTGTCCAGATGAGGAGGCTTGAAGTAGGGCTGAGAGTGTTCATCCTGCAAAACAAAATCAGTAATGTGTTAAGGGGATCAAGATGTTCGATGTTCATCGAATTGAGCTACTGGTTCGTGTCCTGCAGAACATTTCAAAATTTCAAATGCCTAAAACTGAATCTTAAACCAAGGTCATATAACACCATGAACTGCAATGGAGGCGCCTATGTGCAAACAGGTTGGGATATTTTGCTAGTTGAAGGTTTACTCTTTTTACTACAATAACAACGACAACAACAACATAGCCTTTCAGTCCCAAGCAAGTTGGGGTAAGTTAGAGTTGAAACCCAACAAGAGCCACAAATCAGGTTTCGGGCACATGAATAGCTGTTTTCCAAGCACTCCTATCCAGGACTAAATCAGGTTTTGGTGACATGAATAGCTGTTTTCCAAGCACTCCTATCCAGGGCTAAATCTTTGGGTATATTCCATCCCTTCGAATCTCCTTTTATTACCTCTTCCCTTCAAAAGGTTTACTCTTTTATTTGACTCGTCAAAAGTTAAAGAAGAATCGATTTTTACAACTCGTTTCAGAATGGTCAAACAAATTATCAGTTAGTAGAGATTGATGGGAAATGGATGTGTCATTTTCGATTTTCCTCCCTTTCGGTTAAAAAGCATTTTCGATTTTTACTCTTTGCTCCTACTGTAGATGACTGCTAAACAATTTATTTTACAATAAGTGATTATGGTTAAACGATCTACTAGAGTTCACTTGTTATACTATCGAAATGTAATTTTCTAAGTTTGTACAGGTAGCAGGTTTTTAAAGGGGAACAGCAAGTATAAGGCTCTGAAATCTAGTGGATAGTGCAAAGATCTGATCAGAACTTTTATGGTTTTATAAGAAGCAAAAAGGGCACTTGGTTTCATCGAGCGTGCTGTCATGCTTATTTTATAAGGAAACAGCAGCACCTACCTCATCGAAGAAATTGATGATGACACTGTTTGGTTTCCTGCTTTCTGGTATTAAACGCCAAAGAACAAGGTGGTCAATGACAGCCTGCAGGACGAGGGGGATTGGTTCTATGTGACCTGTGGACAAGGAGAAAAAAGGACAGTTGTGACATCATTAACAAGAGCGTTTCATTGTCTGCAGATGTGAAAATATGCTACGCACAGAAGCATATTCTTGTCAGACTAAGCAAGTAGAAGAAAACGAGGTACGGAACATACAATTAGCTTCCTCGGTGGTAGGTTGAAATAATGGGACACCTAGCTGAATGATCTCCCTTTTGTTTCCTTTGATCTGCTTGTTGAAGAATATGAAGGTTTCACCTAAATTTGAGAAAAATAAATGATAAGCACCAAATTGATCGTGGAAACTGACCAAGGCATAACTCATTCACGAGACGTTTAACATAAAGTCACATTTCAAGTGATAAAATAGATAAAGACACTGACCAGAGTTAACCAGAAAATTAGTCATTTCTAAGACCAGGCAGCTTACTTGTCTGTGATGATTTCGGCCAAACCCAAATAGAAGCAGACCGAGGTTGTGGGTTCTATGTCAATTCTTGAGGAATCTACTCAGGAACTTAAGAAGTCTAGAACTTACTTGGATCAACATTTTGTCATGCACGACTTTGGACGGACGTTAGAATGTCTTGGCACGACCTATTCCAATAAAACAGAAGTGATCTAATATGTTACTAGTATTAAATTATATATTCAGTTCAAAGGTGTTTCTTTCATTCAGAGAGGTAAACTTCAAGTTAGCTGAAGTTAAGACATGTCAAATCGGTTAGTGTCATAGTCACTACGTTGATGACATTACTTTGTCTGTCAGATTCAAGTTCTAATTTACCTAGATTAGATTGACCAGCAGCTATATAGGAAGACAGATCAGTACTAGTGATCTAGTTACATAAATTTCAAAATCTTAGGTAAGTTAGGTTTTGCTGTTTCTATAATATAGAGCATAGACTACAATTGCTAGGACCTAGAACCTGTAGATATCTGAATCAGTTAGCTCAAAAGTATGTATCAGACAAAACCATCACCACCAATAGAAAAGGTAATGAATGATAGCCTGAACTAGGACCACAGTTAGATGCTACCCATAAGAGCATTTTTGGTATCCTAAAGCATCAATTGGATGGTACCACAGATATTTTGTTTCTTTTGAACACATATACCAGATGTTAGTTATGGACATAAAAAGTTACAAAGAATGAACAGATCAAGAAAAAGAAAACAACACGGCAAAAATTAATACTCTACTTTAGAAACTTATAAGCACATTTAATGGCAGAAAACCTCTGAAGCAAAACAAAACTTACCTGAAAGTTCTCCATTTCTGCCAGCCTGACGAATTTCATTGATGAAATCTGCAACTTTCATGATCTCTGATGTTGTAAACACATCTTCATATATCTTCAAGCCTTTCACAACATTAACCTGGTTGATAACATGAGGTCACGAGGGTCAGTCAAGAAAGAGTGCCTTCAGAAGAAATTAACTTAATATGAACAGAAGTGCTACTACTTCCTACAGCATCTCCTAGTCCTTCTGTACAGAAAGATTGCCGAGTGATGAGATGGAACTCGCCATGTGCCCCTTCACAGACTCCTTGGCCACGAAGCCTTTCTGGATCTTGATCCTCTCGGGACGGGCAATGCACTCCTCATGGTCAGAGCAGATGGGATAGCTCTCTGGTAGGCTGTGTTCCCCTTGAGATCCTTGATCAGTATGATCTGCTAAGTAATATACATCTCAGAGGCTTCCCAACCATTGTTGGATACGTACTATGTGTCGCAACAAAAGAAAAAACAAAAAGACACGAAATTCTTTAACCCAGCTATATCGTTTTGAACATAACATCTATTTTTGCCGAGTACTGTAACTCTTCTGAAGAAGCAAAAAAAACTAAATTAAAGTTCTTCACAGATAAAACGAGTGACTGCTGACTTCAGAAATTTGCAGATAGCTAAATATAAAAACATCACTTGCACTTTTATGCTTGAACATGGGACACGCGGTTGGATTGGCTGTTTCTTTAGTTAGCTTGGAACAGAAGCGCACGCCTAAAGCTGATGACTTCATCATAGTGTTCATAAAATGAGAAACAAAGATAGGATTATAAACTGTCACAGACAGACAGACACATCCTACTGAACATAAATAAATATAGCAGTAAAATATATGAAAATAACCTGCACTTGATCTTTGCTTTTCACGCATGGCATAATTAGATCTTCGCTTGGTAGTTTGTTAGTGGGCACAGTCACTCAGCACCAATGGGTCCAGTCTATTGCCCGTTTGAATTCTCGTATATCGTTCTGCCACATCCTACTTTGACACCCATTCGATCTTCAAAATATCCATCATAACAGAGGAAGAAATGATCTCCTTTTTTGTGGAATCCCAAGCTGCTGCACCGTTTTGGTGCCACTTTCTACGGGCTGCAGCATGAATGGAGAAGAAAAGGCGCCTTCCGTGATGATAACGTGATAAAAGAGGAGCCCGTAGACAAGAGATTCGGGCAAAGTTGGAAGAAGTGAACACGGGCATTACTAGTACATGGCATCAGTGCAGGGGCACGCACCAAACGGAAGCAGGGACCAGCAGTACATGTTCAATAATTGGACGAAGACGGGTATAAAGATATATTAGACCACGCTGCTGAAAGCACACCTTTCTTTTTCTCATCCTTTTGCAATTTTCTGCCGCACGCACAAGAAACCCAAGACTTGTTTTTTAAATCTACTTTTGTTAAGAAAAAGGTCATGGTCCATCGGTTGTCAACGTCGAAGCGATTGCCTGAAATCTTCTAAAATCCAGACCCGTTGCAAAAAGGCGAGCTGACTAACAGCAGCAACCAGACAAAGGTTAGAACATGATCGCATCATCAATGGACAGCGCATACACCGGCCACGCTGTTCAAACCCAATTAATCAATTCCACAGCACAGCTCAATCGTGCATGTGCAGAGAGATTCAGGAAGGTCCAAAAGCTCTCCACACCCTAGCGCTGTAGCGCACACCTACCCCCTGACCATGAGACCCCGACGGCCGCAGGCGGTTGGAGAAGCTCGACGGGAGCCGCCACGGTCCGCGACGGCTGTGTCCTCGACGAGATGGCGCCATACATCAGACAAGGAGTTCTTTCGCGAAGCCCAGTCGGTGGGTCCCGCGACAGTACAGGCGGCTTATTGGCCGGTGGGTCCCACGAGGCAGTGGCCCACCGGCGACCACGTGTGCGGCCCGGACTGCCCGGTGCCGCCGATCCGATCGGGACGGCACCAGATCCAGCCACCACCGGAAATCCTGGCTACCGGAACCCGATCTGGGGCCAGGTGGTCGGTCTCTCCCGCGGCGCGGGTACTCGGCTCCCTCGTGACTCCTCCAGCGTCGCTGGGGCGCTCGAGTTCAAGGCTCGCGTCACGCACGCACCGTCACCGCCCCGCCCCCGCTTCTCCATCAAGCGAGGGCCGAGAAAGTCACAAGTCTCGTCGAGCCCGGCCAACCGTGCGACAGAGCCCGGCGCCGATCTCAGACCGACACGACACGTGCCCAGGTAGCAAAGTATATTCTAAAGCCCACGCCTCTGCGGACAAGACAACGGCCAATCGCATCGCCGCTGCACACTTGCGCGCACCAGACGCGCTGGTGCGCTCGCTCGGCTCACCAGACGCCACAAACCCACAACACACCACGCGATGGTTACGAGGCCGCTGCGCCGAGCAGCGGTCGCCCTCGGCCAGGAAGGCACAGCGGGCCCCAGCCGCGGCGGCAGCGTAGGGGAGCAGTAAACTAACATTAATTGCCCAGGCAGCTCCCTCCAAAGCGCATCGCGTAATTTCAAGAGAGGCCGCCCCCGGCCGTACTGGCACCGGTACTTTACCGCGGGCCCCCCCACCCCCCCCACCCCCCGGGGCGAAGAGGGTGGCCGAGGTGGCCGCGCAGGCGGAGCTACTGCCCGAAAAAGAACGGCGAGAGGGTCGTCAGCGGACGGCGTGAGGACGAAAAAAGACCGGTAGGGTTTTTGGTTTCTCCCCGTGAGTGAATGTGATTCCGCCTCACGGGCGCCACAGCTCCTCCACCGCCGCCGCCGCCACGACCGACGGCCAGGATTGACCCGGGAGGGGGGGATGGCGACTCGATTGGACACGAGGGGAGAATTATTGGCCCTCGCGCCCCGATTTTCCACTAACCACCAGGCATAATGGACCCCGTACGCCAGTTCTGTTCCAAGCAAATGACTAGTGCCATGATAAAGCGTAGAGTAATTTGAAAGCCTCTTGGTAAATAATCTCGTTTATCCGGAAATAGATAAAAATCACCGGAAAAAGGAGGAGAGATTAATCCCGTTTTAGTCAGGCCCAAGAAAGTAGGAGATGATTAGCGCGAAAGAGCTTGCGGAGGAAGCCACGGACTGGAGACCAGATCCAAAAATCGCGAAGCTGGCCAAATTGGTTTGAGAAACTTTTACCAAGTCTGGCTGGTGCGGACGCCGAGCTAACGGAAACGACGATGGGTTCGGCGAATTCGAATGCGGTGGCCGGTTGCCGGTGCAGGAACCGGATGGGTTGCAGCAGGCGGGGTAATTGATTGACGTGAGCACGGGAGGAATTAATTCGCGGGTAGTGGTGATTGTACTTACGTCCGTCAGCGACGGTGTCGTCTTCCGTCGAGGCGGCCTTCCGCTCCGACGAATCTCCCGAGGAATCCACCTCCGCGTCCGGCTCGTGGTACTCCGCGGCGGGGCTGGCGACGGCGCCGCCGTCGGCCTCCTCGGCCGCCGGTGCCGGATCCTGCTGTACGGGATCCTGCTCCTGCTCCGGCTCCGGCTCCGGCTCGGCGGGGAGGTCCTCCATGGGCTCGTGGATCACCGTGGACGCGGCCTCGTCGGAGTAGCAGCAGGACCCCGCGGCCGCGGCGGCGCGGGCGTCCGCGACGCGGCGCAGCTCGGCGGTGACGTCGGCGACGGGGTAGAACTTCTGCATGTGGAGGACGGGGAACCAGTTGGCGCGGCGGCGGTGGAGCGCGGCGAAGGCGGCCTCGTACTCGGCCCCGCCGCCGCCGCCGATCTGCGCGAGGTGGCCGCACAGCGCGTCGATCATGGCGTTGGCCGCCGCGAACTCGCCGCGGAACCACCCGATCACCGCGTCCCTCGCCGCCACCTCCGGCGCCGCGGGGCCGCCCGCGGCCGAGCCCACCGGCGACCCCGGCATGCCCCCCGTCGTCATCGCCCCCGCGATCGCCAGCCTACGCTTCCTCCCTACCCTCTGTCCCTCACTCACTCTACAGCCCCACCCCACCTCAATTCCTTCCCTACGCCTTCCTCCCCTTCCTCTGCCTCTCCACCTCTCTCGCAGCTTTTGTAATGGCGTTGGTCCGGCTCGACCCGCTCTGGCTGGCCTTGGGAAGCAGAGGAAAACGATGTGGGGGTCTGCCTCGCCCGGGGCGCTCGTATAAATACCTCGGCGGGTGCCCGTGGCCGAGCCCCAGGCGGGTGACGTGGCGGCGAGCAAGGGCCTGGCAGGCGCGGATCCGGCGACGAGGTTGCATTGCGGTTAGTTAAGGCCGGGTCCGCCTGATGGCTGCGGCGGCCTGCGGGGGTGGTCGGGTCGGACCGGACGGGAGCTCGCCGCTCGGCTCGGAGCGTGGCAGCATCGCTCGCCTAGCGAAGTAGCGAGTCGCCTCGATGGCTCGATCACGGATCACCCCCGGCCGGCCTTCTTGGGGCGCATGCCGTGCGGCGCGGCCGGGGCTTGGGGTCCACGGCAAGGTAGCCAGCCATACGCCCATTCGCGGGCGCGTAGCTAGTCCGTTGGACCACGAATGATCCCAGCCGTCCGTTTCAGAGCCCCCACGGAATGTCCGGCTTCCTTTAATTGTTCTTAGGGCATTCACGGATTTTGAGTGGTGTAAAGCGATTTTTTCTTTTCGAAAAGACGTTGGTGAATGGTGATGTATTGAAGGTGAGGGTGTAGTGTACCACACAGATTCCAGATGATGTGGAGGGCGTCGAAGAAGAGAAGATGACACGACGGGATACGAGGGTCGTGTCGAGAGCCAACGATTCGATCTCGAGGATGGTGTTTCGCGGATCAAAGAAAAAAAAAGTCTAAATGAACTGCAATTTATTTGCTAACTTTTTTGTGGGTGTGGTTATAAAATACCATGCATTGAAGTCGGTATGTCACAATGTTATGGATGTTTAAGATAGATGCATTCATAGTTTCATGGTGTAAAGCATTTTTTTCCTTTTTGAAAAGATGTTGGGATATATTGTAGGTATGACATGTGTGATTTCGAATGACGTGGAGGATGTTGAAAAAGACACGGGAGATGATGGACCCGTCCAGAGCCAAGAATTCATTATCGGGGATGGTGCTATGCAGACCAAAGAAAAAGATATAAGGGAACTGCAATTTCTTAGCTGAATTCTTTTCAAAAAAGATGTTGGCGATGTATCATAGGTATATTCATGATGTATTCCATCCGTTCCAAATTGTAGGTCGTTTTAGCTTTTTAAAATTCATATATATTATTATGCATCTAAATATAGTGTATGTCTAGGTGCATAATAATATCTATAAACCTACCTATAATTTGGAACGGAGGGAGTTAGTCTCCAATGACATTGAGTAAAGAGTTGAGAAAGAGAAGAGGACGACATGAGATATGGATACGTGTGCTGGTACCCAAAAATTTAATCTTAGAAATGTTGTTCGGTGAACCAAAGAAAATCAAATGGAGCTACAAACTGAATAGATAATCTTGTGAGTGCGGTTCTAAAATATTATGCACTGAAGTGGTTATGTATGTTGTAGTGTTCCGATGGGTTAGATTTGATCGTTGTTCAATTAGGGCATATGGTTTGTTGTTGGAAATATACATGTATGATCAACCCAAAAGAGGTGATATTAAGGACACAAATTGTACAACACTGTAGCTCGATGGTGACTATTGTAACTTAGTTTCCTCTTAAGAATCAAACAAAGTTTCAAGGAATTATCAACAACAACAAATGGACAAGAATGCTACAGGCCGGCTCAAGTTACCTTGCCTATATGGAACCTCATGCATGCACCAATGGTCCAAAGCAAGTACCTTATCTTTCTAGAGGGCCCATCTGATAGGAACTTGCTGGAACGTTTCAATTCCAACAGCATGACTTCACCCGTCATTAACCCGATCCCTCTAGATTGGCAGAGTTTTCTCCTCATAGTCATGGGCAATGCCACTGAGTTCAAACCATTCTCTGGATCCTTGGGATCCCAATTCTAAGGTGGCATTGCGCAACATGACCGCAAAAGTTGTATTCTACTGCCAAACACATGCATCTTGTTTGATCTCCATGCTCATTCCCTTTCTTAATTGACTAGCGCCTCGGAACGCGCGACTAATGAACATGAAAAAACTACTGCAAGATTCGTGAAAAAAAACACACACACAGCAGTCATCTAGGATCCCTTTTGGTGCATGACCCTTAAGCTACAACCCTTGTGCACAGACTGTGAGCCTAGTATTTTAGCTAGGGCAGGGCAATACAATATGGACTCAATTTGTGTTGCGGTGCTGGTTTAACGTGATTGTTTTATGTTGGCGCTGATTTGGTTGTGTTTAAATAGTGGCTTGTCCATCTGGGTGGTAGGTGGACGCGCTGCGTCCGTTCTGGAATTCCCTTTTGGGAAGCTTTTTGCCGCGCCGGAGAGCGCGCGCGAGCGCACACACACTCTCCCCACCCACCAAATTATGTGGCATGTGATCAACGATTTGCGCCAATCTTACCTGTTTATGGCCCTACCTAGCCTGCATTATATGGCAATGGCAGCCAGCCAGCCAATCATATGGCGTGCCAATTTGGTGCTGCGCGTTTCGGAGTCGTTTGGTATGAAATCAATTGCCAGGCACGGGAGTGTGATCGAGAACAGAGACCAGAGACCTCAAAATTGTTGTGCGTTTTTTTTTCCCCAACTAATTAAGAGGGGACACACAAGACACAACCAGTGCTCGTTTCGGATGGGGGGCGATCGCTTTCGCGGGATTCCTGATGGGAGGTAAACCCATCCTGTAATACAGTTTCAGCTTGGTGTTTCTTTATAAGTTGGCCAGCAATCGTGCCGTTTTTATAGCGGTTTGACTTTTTGCATGACATAAGCTTGGGAGGTTTGACTTGTTTATAAGCCGAACAGAAGTTGTGACAATAGTAGTAGCATAAGGCTTGGTGCAGAATAAGCATGGCTCAAGTGCGATCGGTTTACTTTTATTGGAACGGAAGGCCAAGCCGTGCTTACGCTCGCCGCGGCAGCATTAGGTCATCAAGCACGGGCGCACACAACACAAACATTTCCCTTTCCCCTGTGCTGGAGCCGTTGACCATCCATGCTCCATGATGGCCCTCCCCAAATGGAACAGCCGGTACGTGTCAGCAGCAGCATGGAACTGCCATGTGCTCATGCGCAACAGGGCCGGTTAATTAACCCAAGACAAGACATCACTGGAAACTCGCAGGGGCAACCAATTAACCTCACCTGCATTATTAAAAGAAATTTTTAAAAGAAATGTGATGTTGTCTGTGAGAGTGATGAGACTGTGATGGTAACATTTGCGTGTACTCCTACTCACCAACAATAACAGCCCGTTGCGGCCAGACAAGAACCACGTAATGTTAACTCGATCCGGTTTGAAAAAACCGCACGATGCTTATGGAAGAGATCCGGCTGAAAACGCAAGCACAAACGGCGCGATCAAGGAGGGGCAGGGGGCAGGGCTACCAATCTGGATCGCGTTTGTTTATTTGGTCGTCGGCTAACGACCGGGGCTGCATAATTTGGGTACTTTATTGGGGGGGGGGGGGGGGGGGTCTGTATGAACAAGTTTGTCTCTTCTTTCTGAATTCAACTCGGTGCCAGGCAGCGGAGAGCTTGAGATATCTTACTTTAGCGCCCTGATGAGCCATAATGCTCAATATTCTGTCGAAAAAGAAAACAACCGTAGTGCTCGTTATCGGGCACTGCTGATTGAGTTTTTAAGGAGGTTTATTTGTTCAAATGGTCCACGCGTTGAGCTGACAGCCTTTCTCCAATTGTTTTCCCTTTTGCGGCTTCCATGACTTATGCGTACTGGTACTCTTATGGTATTGTCGAAAGTGATGTGATAATTTATAAACCATAGAATCATTTTTTTTTCAGCAAAAAGGGATCTTTTATAATTATCTTACATGGATAACACAATATCTCCAAATCGGTGCTGCGTCATCTATGTTAAAAATGGTCCTCAACTAGGTGATATGTAGCGAAAATGGGGTTATATACCTTATATATCGGGTTGGCAGAAACATTTTTATTAGAATGTGCACACGATTTCGATCATGCTCATAATTCTGTTTCTTAATTGTGACCAATGTGATGATTGCTATTGTCATTACAACTTATAAACGGAGGCCAAGTGCTTTTAGATATTTAGCGAGAGAGAGAAGGATTCCTTTTAGGAGTTGACCATATTGGGTAGCTGACTAGCTGTACAGGAGATACCCTTTGGCTAGCTAAAGTTACGAGAGGTCGTAGAATGCAGCAGGATCTCATTATGGCCTATCTTTCGCGTCCTCGAAAGGCTAAACTGGCTCGCGGCCAATAATAGCAACCTGCGAGTTGAGCTGCCCTCCGCTAGCTCCTCTAGGGTGCACGTCTTCTTATGAATAACGCAAGAAATTCAGCTGGCGGTTTCTAATATAGTGGATCGGATCAACAGATCAGATGGTGAAATCATGCAACTCGATAATTTAATTTCCCTCGAATAATAAGTGCTTGGATGGACTTTCATTAAAGCCAAAAATCGGAGGAAAATAATCATGCTTTGCAGATATTTTCAATGGCAAAGTGTGGTGAGCCATGCTCTTTGTTTGTGGTGAGCTATTTTTAGCATTGGTGTCGAACAATTTTAGCTGATTGAAAATTTCAAATGCTAAGCAAAAAAGTTGCTACATCATCAAAAAACAACGTCAGCTAAAAAAAAGGGTCCTAACGTGATACCGTTATGTGTTTCATGTTTATTCGTCCGCAACATCGACACTGAAGAACAAAAGATGCATGATTATTGCGATATTGAATTCATCGACCGAAGCAATTGAAAAATCCGGTAACCTGAAATACAGGCGATATGAAAAAATATATTTTTTTTGCCATAAACTTCAGAAATGCAGGCAACAACGGCTTCAATGACGGCCAAACATGCCTTAATTAAGCTTCAGAATCTGGAATACAGTAAAACAGTTGCTTTAACTTAAGCTTCAGCAACACAAAGTGCGAGGCCTAAACTTTTCTGTTACTTACATGTCGGCCTTTTGGAATCGTTTAACTATTGCGCCAACGGAAAAAAATAAGTATCAGATTCTAGTAACCCTCCTCGTGGTGCTACCACAGTACCATGTGAGTTTTTTAAACATGTTTACTACCCCGCCTATTAGATTTCAGAAGGCGTTTGGTTCGCGTAAATGTAACGTAAATAGATTACGGGTGTTAAGCAATACCCATACACCCATTTGTTTCAACCTCCTCCGCAATCCGATTACCCGCAATCCGATTACCCGCAGTTTCCATCCGTTTACAGGGCTCCCTCCCCGGTGTCCCGCGATACCGCTCCCCTCGTCTCCCCCGTCTGTCCCGGACACTCAATACCCCCGTCTGCCCCGGAAACTCCCCGCGTACTCGATACTCCCGTCGCCCCCATCTCGCACCGGGGAGCCGCCGGTGGCCTGTCCTCCGTCTCCCGAACATCGGCGGTGGCTGCTCCCCTCGTCGCCGGTACAAAGGTGTTGAGATCTTCCTCCCTTTCCCATCCTTCTCTCAAATCCTCTTCTCTTCTAACTCTAGATCTGTTTCTTTGCAAGGCAGCGGAGGACGGGCCTGCGGCTCTTCTGCCCCCAGTCCCCCCCACCCTCCGGCCCTCCTAAAGCCACAAACTCTAGCACCAGATCGCACCACGGATTGTTCGGTCCCTGGAAGAAGATTGGGGGAAGCGGGAAGGGAGCGAGCTCAGCCAGGATAGTTGCAGGTATCCCTATTTTACATTTTCTCTTGGCTCATAGGGGAGATTATTACGCGCGATTATTTCTACTTGTCTTTGTTCCTAGTCTCTCGAAATTTCTGTGCGCTTCCCAATCCCTTGGGGATTTTGCGAATTCTTGTGCCGTTCTTCTTGCGATTTTTTTCTCAGACCTTTTCTTTTCCTGTTTCGCGAATTCTTGTGCGCGCGTCCATGCCGTCCTGTGTGCGTGCGCGCGTGTGTGTAGGGTACAATTTGTTAGTAGAATTGTTGATAGGAATATGATAAAATAGCCCTCGAATATGCATACGCTGATTACTCATTTCTTTTTTGCCTTTGATTCTTCAGTTTTACCAGAGGAGGGAGGACCATCGTGGGACGCAATTCCAGAGGACCAGCAGATACTACGAGGTACATATTTCTGGGCCATTCGTTTTGACTCGTGGGATGATCTCCTGCATGATTTCATACATGATTCCTATTGCTTAACCCGGATTTTGAATGTTACATTTGAAATTATGAAGTAGTTTGATAATAGGCAACCTGCGCGATAATTTGTGTGTGTGTGGCACTGCTTTTGAAAATCCGAGAACCGTTAACCTTAGTCTTGCCTCTTATGCAAAAGTTTAATAGAGATGACTTCATATTAAAGTTTTGGACCCAAGGTGGAAGGGCGAGGGAGGCTTTAAGAATGGATATTGTTCAGTGCTTGAGACTCATCTGGCTGAAAAGTTACCTAACTGTGGAATATCTGCTGTTCCCCACATTGAGTCAAGAGTAAGGCACTTTAGAACAAAGTTCGGGGCACTGGAGGTAATGCTTAACAAAAGTGGCTTCAACTGGGATGAGAATAGAAAGATGCTTCAATGTGAAAAAACACAATATGAAGCACATTGTAAGGTATGTCTAAACTTTACTTCAATGTAGGTATTTCATTTCAACTTGCAATGCAACATTCTGTGTCGATTGCCAAGGTTGAGAAACACTAGTGCATTCCTTTGCAGTATCATCCTGAAGCGAAGGGCCTATATGGTGTTGCTTTCCCTTATTATGATTCATTGGCTGCCGTATATGGGAGTGACATAGCTACTGGTGAAGGTGCAGAAGGGCTTAGCGAAGCAGTTGAAAATATAGAGAAAGAACTTGCAGTTGAAGGTGGTAACCATCAAGAGGAGGAGGAGGATAGAATGTCTAGAGAAACCCCTAGACGCTCTACTGACTCAGCTTCATCAAGCTTGAAGAGGCGGAAGACAGATAGGAAGGGAAAGGATCATGTATCTGCAACATCAAGTGACCCTATTTTGGACATGTTACATGAAGTTCAAGGTGATCTAAAGGGTGTGTCTACAAATATTGGGAAAATGGCAGCAGTGATGGAACGTGAGGTCGCTGTTCAAGAGAAAAATTCTAAAGAGGATCATCAACAGAAGTTAAGAGAAAAGGCTACAGCAGAGCTGCGCAAGCTTGGGTTCACAGGGAGCGAACAAGTCAAAGCTGCTAGTGTGTTTGTGAGAATTCCAGATCAAATGAGCATGCTGTTAACATTGGATGAGACACTGAGGAGAGAATTTATCCTAAACATGCTTGGTATGTGACACTATGCTATTTTATTTCAACTGTTTATTTACTTCCATACATCAGATGCTAATTTGTGTAGTATTCTGCTAGTGTTGGCTATTTTTAAACTCTCCTTTGCAGCTTCAATCTGCTTGAGTTTTTTGGTTTTGTAGAGCAGGAGGATGGCATTGGCAAGTTAAATTCGTTCATTGAACTTTTTAGTACCGCTAGATTGGTGTACTTAGAATTGTTAAATTACAGGTCAAAGGAATGATACATGCATGATAGAATCCATACTGCTCAACACTTAATTTATCTAGGGGTTGCTTGTTTATATTGGATTTATTGACATACTTGTCATCGTTTCATTACTGCCTTAGAGATATAAGCGTTATTACGTCTCGAGAAGAATTAGTATAGAGCTTCAGTTTTTGATCATGGGATGCGGCTCAGCCTTTTTGTGCGTTTTTCTCTGGCATGTTAATAGGAAATGGCTCTGCCTCAGTTGGTGTACACTATTGTTATATAGTCCAACCTCATCAAAATAAGTGTCTTACGTGTGTCGTACATATTGTCACGTCTGGTACTACAATTATCTTTCTTTTATCCACCCATATCCCTGTGCACATAACATGCAGTCCTGATGTCTCTCAAACGTGGACTAACCTGTGGCATGACCTATGATTTCTTTCCATATGAGAAAGGGATGGCACTGCATAGAAAGTATATGGCTCGTGGAGGCATAATGACACACATATATATGCACAAGGAATTGACTGCCACATACTGATATATAAAGGATCTCAGAAAAACTGTGTAGGCGCTCATCCTGAACCAAGAAAGAATTTGTGTAACTAATTTTCAGAATTTGTGTTTATTTACTGCCATACCATACATCAGATGCTTGTTTTCCTAGAATTTGTGCAGCAAATCAATTATGTTCTTTAATTGGATACGTGGATTCCTTATCTATTGTGCAGCAAATCTTTGTCAAATCATTGTCTATTTTTCTTTCTATTCACTGATAGCTCATTACTTGTTCTGTTTTTTCTTTTGAAGAGGAAGAGAGAAGGAATAGGATAGAAGGTGGATCAAGATAGGGAGCTTGCATCTTTCCGAGTCTATATGATTAAACTATCCTATGTGAGATGGAGGTGAACAACAAGTCCATAGGGAGTCATCTACTGCACAATGTGTGAGATGGAGGTGAACAACAAGTTCATAGGGAGTCAGTCAATTATTTAGCTTGGATGTTGAACTTCTATTTAGCCTGGATGTTGAACCTGTTATGTTGAACTTCTATTTAGCTTGGATGTTGAACTTCTATTTAGCCTGGATGTTGAACCTGATTGTAGTTTCAATCTGTTCCATGTTGAGTTGCAGAAAATCGAATGAGCTTGCTCTCTGTGGGTTGAGCATTGAGTAAATTTGCAAACTACCTTGTGATACCTGAGTAGTGAACCAAATAGTTGTAACGTAATCCATTACCATTATCGCATCAAACCAAACAAAGGACGTAATCAGTGATTACACCACAAAACCAGCTGTAATCTGATTACGTTTCCCTTTGCGTTACCTGAGCCCCAACCAAACGCCTCCTCAATGAAAAACAGATCTGGAGGACCTAAATGCAAGGCTCCATTTTGCGCACCTATTCCAGGCAGCCGCAGATAGAGACACCGATCATTAGCCTCTCGCCATGCGCATCAAGTATTGGCTCCAGATTTTTTTGATCTGTCAATGTCCCGCGAAATATACGTGTATCCGATGCAAATCTAGATGGGAAAAATATACATGCATCTGATGCAAATCTGGCTGAAGCAAATCTAGCTGAGAAGTCACATGATGAGATTGCCGAACGGGACGGAAGGGTTGACACGAGGCATGAAACTAATCGAGGTAACGCCAAGGGTAAACAGCAAATTGATGTAATTAATGACACTAGGCCTCATCATGGACAGCCTGATCCGATGTGAATATATATGTAGTGTGATCATGCTTAACCTTTTTCTTGGTGATTCTTTCTGTGGAAGATTACAAACTATTCAGATTTGTAGTTTTCGAGTATCTAAGTTTGATCAAAGACTAGTTTAGCGGCTCCACGTTGGCAAAAGTGGATAAAAATCAGGAGCGAAGCTGCCTTAGCTCATTGGGGTCGTCGGACCCCGACGAAATTTATAAAATGCAGTGTAAACTACTGTTCATCTCTGTATTGACCCCGTTGTCCAAAGGGAGCTGACCCTGGTGGCAAGCTCGTCTGGCTTCACCCCTGATAAAAATAGGTTAAGACATGTATGGCGAGTGGTTTTTGCAACAAAAATATACAGGAATCTCAAAATCAGAGAGCCATATTGAATGTTTTTTTTAAAAAAATTCCCATAGAAGAGAAGTGGTTGTATCATGCCATTCAATTACGTAGAATTCAAATTGTATGGTCATTTCACATTTCTTTTTAACTACTCTCATCCAAAAAACAGTTCACCTAGAATTCAAATGTCCCACAAAACATGTTAGCATTTTTTTTAAATGGCAAATTACCTAAGCGACAACATATTAACATAGGAACTACCTCCAACAAATAGAAGCAATACGATCATTTTACCTCTTATCAATATCTAGAATCTTTTTTTAGTACGCGCTAGGGACAAACATAACCAAACGGAGCGAGAAAACGTACGCTAAAGCTGAGGACTGTGACCTATTGCACGACGCGTTGGCGACTTCAACCTTGTTGTTCGCGACAAAAAACCACGATAGCTCATTGCTGTGCGGCCCCCTTTTAAAAAATTTAAGTGGATCCCTCTCTCTCTGTCTCTGGAGCCAACAAAAGCCTGGGCCAGCCCTCGAGAGCATCATCACCTTGTTTAGTTTCATCCTGACAGATTATTCGCTGTTAATCTAACGAGTGATTAACTAATTATTAAAACCATCTCTGGCGCTTGATTTGATGTTTGGGCATGGGACACGGGCGCCTAGACAATCCATCGCGCCACCCTACGTTAGTATTAGATGGGGAAAGCACCTTCAGTTCCTAACCTCCTTTAATACTTCGGTAGAGGACTTTTAGTAACGATAGTACCAGTTGGTATAAACAACCGCTACTAAAGGTCTTTTTTTCCTATTTCTTTTCTTATTTTCTTTTCTGTTTCTTTATTCTATATTAGTATTTCGTATTTATTTCTTTTATTCTAATACACTAATATATATAAAGTTGTATTATCTATAATATTACATTTAAGATAATATTATATATATACATATATATTGTGCATACACATGTATGAATAATATTACATTGCATCAACTTTCCGAGTTCAACATTTTGGATCAACTATTTTGAACCCGAGTCCTGACGGTGATGTAGATTTGATCCATCATTATGGAACTCCCCCGCTGAATTTACTACCTCGTCCAGAAGAAATTCACTGAGTTGTTCTTGAATTGCCCTGATTTTTTCTGTCTCGAGGAGTGCTTCCTTCATGTCTCTCATCTGTGTCATTAGCAAAGGTTATTATATAGTAGATCAATGGGTTTGAACAATTAGAACTAATTTATTGTTAAGAAATTTGTATATTTACTCTAAATTTATGGTCGGTTATATGCTTGGAACCAACAAAGCTATGAATGAACTCACGTACTTAGTAGGTACTCCCTCCGTTCCAAATTATAAGTCATTCCAACTTTCTTGGAGAGTCAAAGCATCTCAAGTTTGACCAAATTTATACAATAAAGTGCTAACATTCATGATATCAAATAGGTACCATTAGTTTTTTCATTAAATATATTTTCATAGTATATCTGTTCGGTGCCATAAACTTTTGTGATTTTTTCTATAATTTTGGTCAAACATAAAATGGTTTGACTCTCCAAGAAAGTTGGAATGACTTATAATTTGGAACGGAGGGAGTAGAAGAGAGGGCGGCTCGTAACTCGTACGTCCCCGCGCATCGATCGACAGCCAGTCGCGGCTCTCTGGTCCTAGAGGGCGGCGGCGCTCCCGTTCGTCACTCCACGACCGCAGCGTCTGCCCCCGGTCCTCCTGCCCGCCGGCCAGCCGGGGGTACCGAGACGAGACGAGACTGGCTCCCGGCGACCGCCCGAGCCAGGCCGGGCCCCCGCTGCGCGTACCCGGCCGTACGCGACCTCTTCTGGTGGGGCGCCGGCCGCGCGGCTTCGGCATGTCACCGCCTCACCGTGCGGCTCACCGAGCGGTTGGGGTTAGCCACGGCGGAAAAGTGGAGAGCGGAAAAGCGCGCGGTCTCGGCGCCGGGTGCCGTTCCGGCGCAGGAATATCCCCCTCGCGCGCGTCAGCGTCGTGGCGCGCCGTTGGTGGCCAAAAGTAGCCGCCCGGTCGCACTTGTACGCTTGCTTTTCGCTTGCCCGGGCTGGGCTGTTGGATTGGACCGACGCGGCGCGGCACGCGCGCGCCCCCGGCCCCCCGCGTCAGCCGAGATGGCGTGACGAGCCGTGAACGGTGAACCCGTAGCCAGGGTCGTCAGGCGGCGCGGACCGGCTGACCGTTTGGTGGAACGGCAGGTCGCGGCTGACGAAGTGCCTGCGACGGCGCCCGTGTGCTGAAGGCTGGGGTGTTCCTTTGCCGCGCCGGAGCGGCAGGTGCGGCTGTGTTTTCTCCACCTGACGCACGGCGTGGTGTTAAAACGGTGGTCTGCGACGCCACGCTTTACAAGTTCCAACCTGAACCGATCACAAAAGGCTCTTTCACCAACGCGGCTGTACACTAAACTGTAAACTAGTGTTCGCGGCAACTTTTGTCTGGGCCGCGGAAAACATACGACCATATGCAATCACAAGTACCGGCCTCAGAGCATAGTCTGTGGTACCACGAGTACGTGGTTAACTTAAGCCTGGTCCCAGGCTCTCAGCTTGTCGTGTCGCTGTGAGCAGCCACGCCGCCTCTTGAGCGGTTCAGCAGCCCATCCCGGGCCCGTGCTAGCCTAGAACCACCCTACCGAACAAGCCACTCGCAGTACTACCGTCCTGTGGCGAGGGACCGGCACGGCACTTTGGAGCTGCAGGTCTACTACTCTACAGTCGCAGTGTACATCCCACTCCGAGGCGCCCGTGGACATCGGCACAACCAAGCAGAGTCTGCAGAGATAAGGCACATCACGGTACCTCGCATCCATCCGTCGGTCGAGTCGAATGCACGCAGCAGTGGTCTCGTCACCAAAGATCCCTCCAACGCTTCGGCAGGCGCAGATTCGCTGCGCATCCGGCGTGCCCCTCGCCCGCCCGCTCGCGTCGCGTGTCAACCCCACGCGCACCCCCGCCGAAAGATTAGGGATGGCGCCACGACAGCGCCTGCCGCCGGCGGCCGGCCGGTTGGTCCCGCCTGGCGTCGGCTTTTGCGTTGCAACAGGCTCCCATCTCAGCCTGGTAGGGCGGCAACTTGCGCGGACATCGTTGCAGATTTGCGGTGCCTGCCGGCAGCCTGCGTCTGTACCCCCTTGCTGTGTTGCAGGCTGCGGTGCGCGGGCCTAATTCCTAGATACTGTTTCACGGCTCGTGTAGACGCTCCATATAAGGCAGGCAGAAAAGGTTGCTGGTAAACTGATTAGTGATCATCCCTTTCATCTTTTCATCACCTTCTTCGTGCAGATGACCGGGAACTCCGAAACACGCGCAGCGTCGTGAAGGCAGGGCCTCTCATCGAAGATTTTTGTTTTTTTAACAAAAACTAATCATTGGCCTGCGTCAACTGTCAACCCTTGCTCCTGCTTTCTAAAGCATGGTGGTGGCGTCGCTGTCCGAGCTAAAGATCGCACTGAGATGCTCCCAAAATAAGGAGTTAAGAACGTAATCCTGAGGTCCAGCTTTTGGCGCCCATAAGTTCATCTGCCTCCGCTTTTGAGTTTTGACTTTGCAAGGTAAGTACTAAAAGTTGACGACAAAAGATCAGTGGCTAACGTCAACAATGTACCCCCCATGCGTCAAAAGATGGCGACAACGTCAGGAGAAGAGCACAACCGGCCGTTTGAGCAACGTTTTCTATTTACTTTTGTTTTATATAATAATAGTTCGCGTGAGAAACTGAGAATAAGGCTTCCAGAAGTTACCCTGTTTTGTCGTGCTCAACAAGCATGCTTGAGGCTTGAGCTTCACCAGTGTTTTTCTAAGAGAGAGAGCTTGACTAGTGTTATTTTCCTATGATTTAAATACACCTGCAGCCTTTAGAACTTGTCTCGAGGTGCCACTTAGGTCCACGAACTCGCAAAATCGAAATCTAGCACCCTGAACTTGTTAAGCTGTGCCACTTAGATCCATACTCCTTCGAATTCTGATATAGCATGCCAACGTGGCGCCACATGGACAAACATATGAAAAAAATCCTTAAATTTTATCTTCTTCTACATCTACATCCTCCTCACCTCTTTCTCCTCTCTCTCCACCAGCCCCGCACCCCCCCTCCCGCTCCCACCGCCGGTGGCCACTCCGGCCCCAGCATTCAGAGCCGCCCGCCGGCGGGCACCAATCCGCTGCCGCCTCCCGCGCTCCCCTCCTCCTCCCCTAGTCGCCAACGCTTCCTCTCTCCCGACCTGAGGGATAAGAGTACCCATAGGTCCCCACCAACCAGGATACTGGTCGGCCCTGACAAGTGGGCTCGCCCGACCATGCCGTGCGGGCCAAGGCATGAAGACACATGGAGCACAAGTCAGGAGACCGGGCGAATCAATTCAACTCGGATATCACGAGATACTTATTGTAAACCGACTCAGATTGCTTTCCATGCAACAACTGACTAGGATTAGATCCTATCCGATTGTAACCCTAGGTTGTCAGCCTATATAAGGCGGCCAGGGGCGCCCCTCGAGGGTGACTCATCCCACCTCACCTCCCTCCCTCCCCCAAACCTCTTCTCCATGGCCGGCCGAATCCTAGATCTAGGTTCAGCATCCGGCGTCGCCGCCTCCTCCACCACCACCGGCGGGCCACGCTAGGCGCAGGGGCCGGACTCCACCACGCAGGGGCTGCCCATCCCGACGGTTGGGGGGCCCTCCGCACCCGTCACCGCCTCCTCCTCCTCCACCGCCGGAGGGCCACGCCAGGCGTAGGGGGTGGGCTCCGTCGCGCGGGGGCTGCTCATCCCAACGGTTGGGGCCCCTCCGTACCCGTCACCACCGCCTCCTCCTCCACCGTCGGAGGGCCACGCCGGGTGTAAGGGGCGGGCTCCATTGCGCGGGGGCTGCTCGTCCCGACGGCTGGGGCCAGGGGTCGTCACCACTGCCCCTGGCGCCAGTGGGCTGCGCCGGTGGGGGGCCGTCCGTCCCGGTGGCCAGGGGCACCACCACCTCTCCCGGCGCTGCCACCGCCACCCCCAGCTGGCTCACCGCTCGCTCGGCCGCACCGCGCTCGCCACCCACGCATGGCTCGCCCAATGTCATCCGAAGAGAGAGGAGAAAGAGACGAGGAGGATGCATATATAGAAGAAGATAAAACTCAAGGGCTTTTTTCATATATTCGTCCATGTGGTGCCATGTTGGCACATTAGATTTTGAAGGGTATGAACCTAAGTGGCACAACTTAACAAGTTTAGGGTGCCAGATTTCGATTTTGCGAGTTCGTGAATCTAAGTGGCACCTTGGACAAGTCAGGACCGCTGGTGTATTTAACTCTGGAACGAAATTGAAGCGAATGGTCGACCTCTTCTGGATCGTGAACGGTGCAGCCAGCGGTAGATCACGCTTTTTTGTCAGTGCACGCCGCGGAGCTCTCGCTTTCAGGCGGTACCGTAAGCCGCCGTATGGTGGCGAGTACTCGTTTTCAGCGAAAGAAAGGCGCTTTCTACTTGGCATTTCCGATCAGGCAGAATACAAGCACTTGCAGGCCACGCCAAACTGCAGCAAAGACGCCACGAAACGGCCAACTTCCTTTCAATTGGTGGTAGCCTCACTTGCCTTTGTGACGACACCATCAGCTGATGAGCTCATCTCCACCACGACTGGCCACTGCTGCACCATCTGAATTGAAGCTCACTTTCACTGCATTCAAGAGCCCTCTCGCTCTAATCGGGAAACGACCTTCCTCTACTGGACACTGATTGGAGGTCTCTGCTGGAACAGCGCGACCAAACCATGAACGAAAGCCTAATCCGGGCGACCACTTGTTAATCGCTCAACTTGCCCTCTTGGCCATCACAGAGTTCGCATCAGAATTTAAGATTGTTTTTCTCTGTAACTTAACGCCGCCACCACCGAATCCGGGACTTTCCTTTTCGGTGGAGGCGTCTGGGCGGACTTTACGACAGCAGATGCTTTGTGTTTGTGTATGAGCTCCGGATGCTGACACCTCATTTAAGAAGGCAGGGGCATGTTCAGTGTACAGTTTCCTATTGCATGCAGGGAGGGGATAATGCAGCCAACTTGTTATAGGATGCACACCACAAATCGGACTCGGCAACCGTTGTTTAGTTGCTCATCAGTTGGGGGCACCATCAAGCAGCAGTTTCATCAGTGGACTATGCATGCGCACTTGTACGGTGAGCTGTACATTCCTGCCCTCGCCTCAAATTGGAAAACGAAAGATCCTTGACTGGAATATCGTGAACCGCTTGGTTGATCCCTTCACATACTGATGTAAATAAGCTATTTTGTTTGTAATAGTAGCTGTCCACTCATGTTGATTCTTCGGTTGTAAAGGAAGCCGCCTAGTGTGGCCGGGGGCCACGAGGGGCGGAAATTCAAGAAACAGCAGCACACGTATATGCCCAACTTTTCCGTACAAACTGGTCGGTGTATGCAACTCGACAGCCGAAGCTAGCATCCATGGTTGCCGCGCGTGCCGTGTCACCATCCAATCTTACCCCAGCGCTTACATAAAGCCGGCCTCGGCGAAGCCTTCCCCACTTTAACCGCGAGGCTCCCTCTCCACACGTTACATCAGATCAGGCGATGCCGCGCCGTCGCGCGGCGCGCGTCCAAGTGTTTGGGCCGACGAGGCCACCGCGAGCGCCGTGGGGTCCCGTGGTGCCCCCGCGCCTCTCGCTTTAGTTGCCATCGGCGTCACGGAGCTCAAGTACGAACCGAAGAGCGCCGGCGGGGCCGGGAAGCTGGCACGCCTTCGCGAGAAGAGAAAACCCGTCGCCATCCCGGTGCCCGGAGCGGCGCGCCCAGCGAGCGGGCAACCCTTTCGTGCCACGGGCAGGCACGGGTGCGGCAGGATAAAAGAGGAGTGGAGGGAGCAGTTGCTTCAAGGCCACGGAGGATCGGTGCCGGATGCCGTTCGACCGGTCAGGACGAGAGCTTCGTGTCTCGGCTTGGGAGAGCAGCCGGAGCTCAGAGCAGGATGGTTGGGTTGCCAGGAATATGTGCCAACTTCAACATCCCACATTGACAATTAATTGCCTGTCGCCGTGTTTCACTTGCGTCTAGCATATAAAAGCGTCCTCCTTCCGTTTTGATTATTCTCGGCGAAAGGCGTGCCTCTTTCGTCTGAATATTCACTCACACGGAATTCTATTGCTGCGAGCTTGAATCCAGATCCTATCTGAAAGGTACCTGCATGGATCGATACCTGCTCATCCAGACACTTGGCCATTTGGCTGATCATTACATCCCACGGCTTGATGCTTGCGAGCATTTTCCTACCAAATTTTGGAATTTTCATTGTTCTGTTGGGTGGTGTCCAAATTTCGATTGAGTTTCGGTCCCAACCTCTCTTCCACAGAACGTGCCAAGGAAATCCGAGTCGTGGGGTCACCGGAAGATTGTCTGCTATCGCATGCTCAGGCAGCAATTGAGACGTATATGCGAGTCCACAGCTTTTCGCTCTCACGTTCTTCCCAGCTCCTACCATTCATTCTGCCATGATCACGATGCTGATTATTCTCCAGAAAAAAAATTTATCACGACGGTGATGATGCCCTGCACACATTGGCGAATTGGTAATACTAGCTAGGTTACAAAAATTCAACCATTTCTCTAGGATACTGTCCGCCTTGATTTGTTGATACTACGCCATCACCACTTTAATAACACTGCCTAAATTTACCGAAAAATGTTTCAGCACATCAAAAGCACAAGAGATCAGTACACAGTGCACGGCATGGATGGGATCATGAGAAAGTTGCACTGTTTTTCCTCCAAATGTAGTTGGAGGAAGGAAGGTTCTTGGAGCTCGGAAATTGACATGCACTGATTGCCATCCTAGAAAAAAAAGCTTGTGATTAATTGCACACAACTGTAGTATATCAATGGCTAGCTAGATGCTTCTCTTCTTTTTATCACAAGCGCGCATGACTGACTATTCCGTTGCCTGCAACTCCATCAAGCTCGCTCACCCATCAAAAGATTGCGCGCTTTGAGGGGCTCTTCACGTGGCATCTACGACCCGCATTGAAAGCGAAAACAAACTGCTCAAGTGGGGAGGCTCTGGCTTCAGCATCACTCTGAGGGAAGGCTCATCTTTTAGGTGTGGTGGTAGTTTCCTGAAAGATGTATCTGATTCTTAGCTATATGAACTTTTAACTTTACCATTCAGTATTTAATCGCGAGATAATTTTCTGGCGAATTAACCCGGTGTTGCACGTTTCTGTCGATTCAACAGTAAAATTCTTCTGCGTTATTTAAACGTGAGAGTTAGTGTAGGATGTGGGTCATTTACATTTGTGATTTGTCTATAGGTCTGATAAGAATCGAACATATGATCTTCTCGTGGTTCAGTGATGATAGATGACATGTTTGTTGCAGAAAGATCTATCGTGATGACCACAATCTGAAGCCACTAATTCCAGATACAAATTCAGCAGCCTTTTCCAGTTTCAGTTCCATTTCCATGTATCATCACCAAGAATCCAATCTAGGTGGTGCCCTCGTCGTCTCTAATCCCGTGCAGGATGTATCCGATTCGGTTTAGTTGCTTCCCACTCTACTCACAAGATAACCACAAATGAAAAGACAAGGCGAGTCTTAGTCACCTTTTTAATGAAATGAATGCATAGTTTCATTGCACAGTTTCATAAATAGCCTAAATTATTTAATTTTTACGTTGTCCTATGACCAAATGTGTCATGCTATGAAACTATAACATGCTCAGTGCAAGTTTCATTGCATTTTATTGGATTTGGTAACTGTGCCAAAGTGGGTTTCATGTGGATGAAACTCTCCTCTCCTCTTTCCCCTCGCCAAGTTAGCAATTTTGCTGATGTAGTATAGGATTAAATGTCCATAAAACCTCTAAAATCCTCCCATTAAGACTGGCCTAAGTTACTCTACGCAAAAAATTGCATCGCTGTAACCATCGGATCTAACGGCGCCCAATTCAGCCTCGACAATGAGGCTACACCTTTATGCCTGCATAAATTCACTCCTGCTTTGTTGTAGCTAGACCGAGTCAGAAACCACACGATCTGCCCGTCATATGACAGCAGCAGCAGTCCCATACTGAATTACCCGGCACGCACTGAGCTGTTCCTCCTTTCAGAGTTTCTTGATGTATTCCAGACAGATTTGAAGTGTTCAGTCCAAAATGCGTTTTCAGATGCAACGTTCAAACCGATGCTCATTGTTTTAGCTTTTCTACGTACGTACCTTTTGCTATATATCTAGATATAGTATATATCTAGGTGTATAGCAAAATATATGTATTTAGAAAAAATCAATACGAAGTAATTTGAGACATTGCAGAGCAGAGCGTCAGAGATAGCCTTGGCCTGCAGTAGTGCATCATGGGGGCATCGTATGCTCTACGGGTGTCGCCGACCCATGGACCGGGAGGCGATGGGCACTCGATGGGCGCGGAGACGGACACCGCACCACCAGCCCGGCTGCCCTACGCGCTACACACCCTACACACACAGTGACCGGCGGGCATCGGATTCCGATGCCCTTTCCATCTCGTCCGCCCGTGCAAAGTGTTGCGGATCGCGGCCCATTCGCCGGCGCCCGGCGGCTTGGTGATGAGTGCACGCACACGGGACTGTACCAGCCGGGGCCGGGCGCTGCTGTGGTGAGCTAGTGGGATCTATCTCCTATCCCGTTACCTCCCGGTCCTCACGATCCCATCGCATTCGCGTCGGTATCCAGTCCTGCCGGCCGGCCGCGTGATCACTGCCGCGACGACGTGCTGGCGCGGAGGCCGGAGCGGATATGGCCCGGGCTCCAGGCACTCGACGCCGATCGCGACGCCGGCGTGTACGTGTCCCAGGAGAAAAAGGGCGTTGCAGGCGAGAGTTGCGTGAGCTTGGCGGTAGAAATGTCCCGAGGAAAATGACACGGGATCAATTCGATTCCAGCATTTGGAAGTACCATCAGCTACCGTGCTTAGGACTTGCTACAGCGTCTCGCCGTCTCTTAATTCTCTGTGCTCTTTTGTCATGGGAAGCAATGGGGATTCTCGTCTATCGATCCATCATCCACTGTAGCGCATCTCTGCAAGTTGGAATGGGATACGGTACGGTGGTAAGTTTCGCGGGGGGGAAAAAGGCGTACCAATCAGTGGAGAGAGTGTACACATACTTTATCATATTCTCCCTAAGGTATTGCATCGGATACACAATGCCATATTCTTCGTCTTTAATCAGGACTCTCTTCGATCCAAAAGACTACGGTGTGTCAACTTTGTACGGGTGGCCCATTAGGTACCTGCGCTATCAAATAGTTCTGCCTGTCTACTCCTTTCTCCCACTCTTTTCCCCTTTTCCAAAGGTTGTTTACGAGCATTTTCATTTAAAAATAAACAAATTTTTGTAAACCGTTACATGATCACTAAGCAATAAACGAGACCAAATTTAGAAGGAAGCGGATCGCTATGCCCGTCATGATCCAACACGATGCTCTTCCTCGATGATATCCTTAATCAGACCTGAGGCTTTTTTAGATAATATATATGTTTTCAGCTTCAGATATCATGTATCGATGAAATATGTAGTCAAGAAATCAGAAAACAATGTACACTAGAAAGAAAACAAACAAACAAAAAAGAGGAAAATAAATTCAAAGTCTATGGTTCATGGGCTAGTCTAACCTTTTAGCCACCAATGCAACAATTCCTCTCCCGAAGCTGGCATAAATGCTTGATATCCCGAGCTCCTAGTAACGTGAACTAAAGTTCATGCTAATGCATGTTCCTTGCGGTGGATCCTGCCCACCAGGGTTCGAATCCTTAGCTCGGTACTGGTGCTCGTATTTTCCTAGACTTATTCTAGAATTTAACCGGCCTAATCTTTAAGTGGTAGGCGATGTGCCCATCGACAGCGAGGCGTAAGTGGTGATTTCATCAATTTTGAGAATATGCCGGCTCAGTCTTTCGGAGATGCTCATAGGGGTAAGTTTGCGTGCGTGTGTTCGTATAAGCGAGTGTGAGTGCGTGTATGTGAGCATTTGCATGGTACTATGTGATTCGGAAAAAAAACACGCACGCAGCCTAGAAGGTGGACAACCATTTCTGCAGGTACTTGGGATTAGGCTATTCCAGGGAGTTTCATATTATGGTTTCCAAGAGTGACATGTCATCGAAAGATGTTAGAGTAGATGCATGAAATAAGGTTTCCCAATGTAGAGTTTTATTTTTGCAGTTTTATAGGATGGACATACCATTTAATTGCGAGGCATGTGATTGGACGTGGTGAGATGAGATGAAACTCTAGTCCCCAATATTAGTTTCATCAGGTTTTATAGTCTTGAAAACAGTGTATACAGAATTTCATCATGATGAAACTCATTCTCCCTCTCTCTTCATAATTAGCATGCCATGTCACCAAAATTGCTGATGTGTCGCATCATTAAATGAGAATGAACCTATGATGAAACTCCCGTTGGAAATAGCCCACGATTACGCAACCCATGCTGTACATTCGAAGGGCACAAACCATCCAAATTGCCCCCCTCCCCCACCTTCCCACCGCAGCCAATTAGATATACTTGACCGTGAAAGAAAGCTCGATGGCTTGCCGAGTATTCCATATAAGATGACCACTTACAAACAAAATGGCCCAATTCCAGTGAATTAAGGTGCGCATGTAAAACGGTCACCAAATTCCATATATTCGAGTAGAACCTGAACCTGAAAGCATCCTCATCTCATTTCTACCCATTTTGTGCTAAGAATACTTGGTGGATGCAACTTGCCGAGTATTCGAAATTGGACGACCACTTACAATCAAAATGGCCTGATTCCAATGAATTAAGGTGCACATGTAAGCGGTCCCAAAAGTGCATATATTCGACTAGAACCTGAACCGTGAAAGCATCCTCAATGTTCCTCACCCTGTTCTCGATTCCGCATCCTTGATCGTTTTCAAATTGTGGCACCTCACTATAACAGTTTGTAGTAAATGAGGAGCGATATCTTCAATTCTTGAAGCTTCAAACCATATAGCTTGTCTAGTTTATTAGCTAAGAGCGCTTGCTAAGTTGGTAGAGGAGAGTTATCTGAGCTCCCAGCAAGTATGGGTTAAAGTTCAGTATCCACTTCCTCTTAATTTAACAGCTAGATCTTCTCGTATTATATTTTTTAAAAGAAAAAATATCGATCGTCACCTCATGATGATCTGCCCATTTTGTGCTAAAAGGCACCTTTAGATTATTGTCATTCTGCTATCTCTCTGCTTGCTTTGCATAGTTAGCAGCAGGCCAGCAATTGCCTTTCTAAACCGGTCTTAAGGGAAGGGACAAGCCTCTCCTACAAGCTACAAGTACTGCACATGATCTGACATTTGCTTTCGATGCTGATTGTAAAGGAGAATGTCCATCTGTTTGGGCAGGAGCACGGTATGATTGGGAACATGCGCATTTGTAACCACCACTGGCATGGGTTTTTTGGGGTTTTCTTTTGAAATGAAAAGTTGCGACCTTTTTCCCTGGTACTTCCTTTTTTAAAATCCAAATACTTTTTCCGGATGTCTCAAACACAAAGAGGTTCTCTGCCTTGATTATGTACACGAAAGTAGTGCCACAATAGGATAGTGACTATGGATTAGTAGGATCCAAGTACTAGGCTGCAAAAGATAACAGTGATGCTATTTGTTAGAAGACAAAAAGAAATGAAAAAGCTTAGGATTGCTGAAATTTATAAATAAATCTTTGCCATTTTGGATGCTGCTGTTTATCCACTAATTGATACAATTCAAAATAATCTTTGGCTATGATTGCTTCATAGCTAGATTAATACATGCCTTATAGTGGTAGCACTAGGTCTCGTGAAACCAATTCCCGAGGGAAATTGCATTATTATTTTCGCTTGCCACATTTGACATCCTTTTCCCGTTGTTCTTCGCTTTGCTCCTTCTTTTCCCCTCTCCGGGCCATACCGTAGGTGACCTAAATTTTCGTTATTCCTTTATGATTCACAGGCCTGTTAGTTCTAAATCTTAGCGTATCAAGTGTCACGAAAAGGCATGTAATTTGAAATCGCGATATATGGCAGGCCACATTCAGGCCTGTTAGTTCTAAATCTTAGCGTATCAAGTGTCACGAAAAGGCGTGTAATTTGAAATCGCGATATATGGCAGGCCACAAAGTAAGTGGTAATACGCTCCGTGCTCATGAACTAGAGATTATGACCTGTACCGTGCTATATTTTTTGGGTAAAATCCGTGACCTTTATTTCCCTTCTCTTGGGAACATGCCTTGTGCCTGCCTGCCTGCCCGCCCTGTTGTGATGTGAGGCGGGTAGTGCGAACAGGGGCTGTTTGGTTGTGATCTTGGAGTGAATCTGTCTCGGTGGAGAGCTACCTATAACTTGCTTGGCACCTGTTTGGATGCAGCCCTAGCCAACTGCCTGGTCTAGGCAACGAACTTAGGCCCAGGGCAGTCAAAAATGAGCGCCTGGGTAGGAACGGCTCTGCCTGGCTGCTAATCGAGTGCTAAGCATTTAGATAAAGGTGGTAATTATAAAAAAGATAGCTGGGTCCCACAATATTATGGCTGGTTTGCTTCTACTTTTACTTCTGAACACATATTGCAAACAGTGGAAGCTCCACTTAACAAAATAATTGTAACGGTTTTAAAAAAAACTTCGTTTAATCGTTTTACATACTCAAATTCTTTATTAATTTTTTATTCTTCTATAATGTAGGTAAATGAGAAAGTGTGAGCTAAATAATATATGTCCGTGAATAAAAAAAATATTTATGCATATAAACACATTTATATTGTGTATTTTTCTTCTCATTAGCATCTCAGGCTCAGGCACCAACCAATGAACCAAACATACTTTCTCTATACTTACCTGGCTAGACAAAAACCATCGACGACATTTTTTCTCAGGCAGGTTGTCCAGGACTCCTACCAAAAGCCCACAGTGCGCAAAAGGGCACGGGCATGGCGCGGGGATTTGGCCCGGGGCGTTGAGCAAAAGGGCGCAATCTCCAACAGCGTGAAAGCGCGACGCGAGTGGCCGGCAGCCCGGCACACGGGAGGGGTGGGTCGACGCGCACGCTTGCCCCATCCATCCAACCATGATCCATCCATCCCTTCGGCCGCTTTTGCACGGGTGGCTGGGGATAGCCGCCGGCACGAGGGGAGGCGACGGGCGGACGGGCGGCTGGCCTGGCCACCCTGCCCTTTTTCCCGTTGGCCTAGCACGGGGGGCGGGGCCCCCAGGCGCCCGAGGTGATCGGCGCGCGGGCATGGGGAAAAGCCGGAAAGGTGCCGGGCCGCTCTCAATTTCCCCGCGATTGGGCGCACCGCGCCGCGCACAATTTCCCGCGGGGGACGCGATGGGTGAGGAACTAATCATCGTGATCCTGTTCGGACGGCCGGCCAACCAAGTGGTGGGATTTGGCTTCTCGAGGGAACGGAATTGCGCAAGTGTCCCAGGTGGATAGAGGTATAGCATAGCACACGCCGGTACGTCCCGCCTCCCGCGCGCGGCCGGGATGGGCGTGCGAGCGGCACGGGCTACGGCCTAAAAACGAGGAGTGTAGCAGGGCATAGCTGTCCCCCGTAGCCTGGTGTAACACAGGAATTGAGGCAGGATTTTGCTCTGCAAAATGAATAATGCTCGACAAGTCGATACCCTGGACACACGAAATGGCAAATCACCAGCCCACACCCACACACACCCACAAGACCGCAAGAAGAGCGCAAAAGCTTGTATGGGCGACGGCCCAACACTGCCAGCCCACGAAAACGTAGGCGTGGTCGGCATTTCCTCCTTTTTGTAAGTTCCCATTGTGCTCTCTTTACTACTGCTACATGTGTTGATTCGATGATTCACTGCATAATTGGATGCTGCAGCTAGCGCGAAACTCTCAGCATGTGCCATAGAAATTGAGGACTAAAAAATCTTTCCTTCCAGTACTCCAGCAGATTACCAATCCGATCCCTGGAACACACCTCCCTCTCACCCAAATGATGATCCTCTCACCCAAACGAAGGGGATTCATCCTATTCATGGGTATGACTTATGAGTTGTTTTGATAATCTGCAGTACCACTAGTTATAAAAACACAAAGAATTGTTATCGGTGAGGGAGAGAAAATGTATTGGTAAGGAGGAATAACTTGCTAGAGATACGTAACAAACGCGGTGTATTCTGGCATGTTTTTTCTTAAAAGGACTGTAAAACGCACATCGCGATTGTGTCCTTTGATGTGCAGGTTGCTTTGCCATCTTCGAGAGAGTTATGAACGTGGAGATAATTTCCACAAAGCGAAAAAAGAGAGCAAATTGCATGCACGGGCACAGAAGAGTGAAAAGACGGGCGGTGACAATTATTGGCAGAATGATAGCACAATCTTACGGTAACACGCACGTGACCGTGACGGTGTTAAAAGTAATCCAACTAAGAACTATACATACGTTGTACTTTGATTTCATCCTCTGACGATAGTCACAGACTCACAGGACTGTATACACATTACGGTTCAAAAGACCACGCAAGGGCCGACGCCCTGACCAGGTTCTCACAAGGTCCAGATCGTGCAGATGGAGCCCCCTAGTTGTCGGATTGCATGCTCCTGAGCATGTTCAGGATGGAAAGGAACAGGTTCAGGATGTCAAGGTAGAGCCCAACGGACGCCCAGATGTACTCGTCATAAGTGTGGCGCTTGATCAAGTTCTCGGTGTCGTACAGGATGAAGCCTGCGAACACCAAAGCTCCAAGCCCACCGAACAAAGCAACTGATACAGGTCCCAATGGGAAGAAAATCTGCAACATGGCGTTCCACAGAACAAACAGCTATCACAAGCAGTGGATTGCTCGAGTGGTAACATAAAAGTATTTGTGAACAGAGTGCATTCTTTTAGAGCTTATCATAGGCATTACCTGAAGAAAGCTTGTTAGGACAAGGATAGTAAGAGCAGAAGACAGAATAGGCCCCAGGTATCCAAATTCCTTGCCCTTCTTTGAAGCCCAGAAAGCATATGCAGTCAAAGAAGCAACCACACCGGCAGTCAATACTAAAGCCTCTAGAACAATTTTTCCTGCAACAAGTAAATGATTGTTAAACAAAAACCACAATGAGCATCTTCTACCGAAAAAGAATCAAACTATTTCAAGAAAAGTAACAAACCTTGAGTGTTAGCACAGGCCACACCAATGCTGAAGCTCAAGCACAAAGTGAACAGACCCAGGAAAACAAAATTGTGTGGGTGTTTGTGCTGATAATGATACAATGGGATCATCACTGCAGACAATATCAGAAAGGTAGTTAGTGACTTAAAACCTATCTGCTAACAGAAAATAACAATCATGGCTGCTCAGATTTTCTCAAAAGAGAAGGGTATATTTTGGTGTACTAAGAGGATACAGCAACGCTGGCTAAGATAGACAATAACACAAGTAAAAAATAGACCCAAAAGACTTATTGCATCTCTGGTCCAATAATCTGGTCCAATAATTGAGACTGATATTGATTCCTCCTTAATCCACAGATAAAATCTACTCATTTAATTATCCAAGCATTCTCCTATGCCTGTTTATCTGGCAAACAGCAACGCACAAACCCTACAATTGAGCTAGATAACAAGAACCCTCAATTTGCTGCTGAAAGCATAGTCAAGCAATAAATTGTACTACCCCATTTTCATTTACTTGACACCGTTGACTTTGACTGATCAAGCTTTGCTGTTACTTCACCATAAAAGTCAATAGCTTCGAATGCATATTGGTAGAATAACTTTTGATTACAGGTCAACTTAAGACCAATTTTATGCTACATAAAGGAACATTTTATAATTTGTTATTGGTCAACAACCTTGATCAAAGTCAAGTTCAAGCAAACAAAAATGGAGGAATACGTGTACACCCAGCACACAAGAGCTGTTCCCCTACCTCTCCCTCAAAACTCCAGACAACTCTACTCTCTAGTTTGTGAACTATAAGAGAGTAAGGTAGTACGGGAAAAGTTTTGGATAATTCCTTGAAACTGGCAAATGGAAACTCAGTTTCATGCCTCCTTTGCAAAATGTTTAGTACATAAGTCAGTTTTGGTTACTCTTATCTTCTCATATTCTCAAATCATTCCCCAACTCAAATTCCACCATTAAACCAATTCCTACATTATCTTGACAGAGCTGGGGCCATCCACCTTTACACCAAATCAATAGCATAAGTCAGAGAAAGCTTCGGACAACTATGTATCTCTCTTATTCCAATTTATATTTGTATTGCATCATCAGCAACACGGCCATGGTATCACAACACGTCATCAGCACAATAACACTCCCAGACTTCCCCACAACTGCATACAAATTGCTAGATGAAGGCAATGAACCGGGAAACTTAAGTGAGACCATTATCGTGTTATAACATGTTGCAACATTATAGTCGAGTTGAAGATGATCAAGACAAATATCGAATTGGAACAAGACAAATAGGTAGCAATGTCAAGCTCTCTCAACTTTGTTATGCATTTGGCATCTCTTAATGTTGTAACATGGGTTTAACATGCAGAGAGTTTAACTGCACTAAAGCTCATCGGACGCGTCACGCGTGTGGCTCCCTTATTCATTTTACACAGCAAACCTCTCCAGCTCCTAACATCAAGGAGGTACAATTGCACATGCAGTGGCAAGTGCACAATATAGTTGAGAGAAATTTTAGGACTACAACACATTTCTACTGTCTCAATTTAATCTTCCTTTGATAATTGAAAATATTATCACAAGTTCAACAAAACGTCATCAGCACAATAACGCTCACATAGGCTTGTTAGTAACTTGATGCAACACATGTTAGACCCGGTAAGTTACTATGAAGCCTCAATGAGATCATTTGCTCAGAACATATTGCGATATTGTGATCAAGTTGCCCAGGAATAAATGCTCAACAGTAGAAAGATTAAATTGGAACAATTGACAAGGGAAACAGTCCGATTTCCCAACTAAATCACGCAATTGGCATATGTAAAGCATCCTATAGAATTCATAAATAACATGGCACTAGAGTACGGAATTAGACCTAACAAGCCAATTGACCCTAAGAAACCTAGTTAAGGTAAGTGTCCACACATCTATAATATCTATACATCCCCAACTAACTGCAATTAACTTTAAGTCATGTAGCATGAATTGCAAAGCAAAAGGACATTTCGGGAGGTATATTTCTAGTTAAGGAATTGGGGGAGAAAACACCAATTAACTTTTGTAAAGCATGTGACATGAATTCAAGCTTGTATTAACTACATCCTAGATCCAGATCCGAAGAGCTATACGATCTAGATCCAAACAGCTATTCGTCGTAACTAACAAGGGAACGTGATAGGAACACAGCATCGACATGTCTGAATCTGGATTCAACCAACGCATCAAACCAATCGCCGATCAGTTTTGTTCGAGCGACGCCTCACCCTAATCAACCGTCAACCGATATCAGGAACCAGAATATCCTCACACCAAGCACAGCAAACCCGGGCGTGAGCACGGGGGCTTACGGATGAAGGGCAGGACGGCGAGCACGAGCGCGAGGCCCGCGGAGTCGGAGAGCGTGGCGTTGAGGGTGGGGTGGAGGACGGTGAGTGCGGAGACGGCGGTGGTGAGGAGCAGCTGCGCGGCGAGGATGCCGTAGACCTTGCGGACGAAGCCCCAGCGGAGGGCGCTCTCCCCGCGCGAGATCCCGGGGTACAGAGTCTCCCCGGTTCCGGCCTCCAGGTCCACCTCCGAGGCCTCCACCTTCTCCTTCATCTCCGGCGCGCGGCGGTACCCCGCCGGCGCGAGCGGCTGCATCTCCGACACCGACGCCATCTCCCTCTCTCTCGCTCTCAGACGGGATGAGGGTCGGGAGAATGGGGAAATTTCGCTCGAGACGCGGGTTGCGCGTCGCTGCGGAAGGGGAGGACTTGTAGGGGCGGCCGGCTGGTGAGATTTGTAGATTTGCTACGGGGACTCGTGAATCCTGCCAAACTTATCCTCGCCCGCTGAAAGGTGGGGCCAAATCGGGCGGATGGGGTGGGCGGAGCACTCAAAAACTCGTGCCACGGTGGGCGGGGCACTCAAAAACTCTGATCATAATTTTTTCTAAGAAAATATTGAGTCATAAATGAACTATGGTTGACTTCGTAACTAGTTTGGGATGTTTGGATACACCTGCTAAAGTTTAGCACATGTCGCATCGGATGTTTGATATTAATTAGGAGTATTAATATATGTTAATTACAAAACTAATTACACAGATGGAGTCTAATTCGTGAAACGAATCTATTAAGTCTAATTAGTCCATGATTTGACAATGTGGTGCTACAGTAACCATTTGCTAATGATGGATTAATTAGGCTTAATAGATTCGTCTCGCGAATTAGACTCCATCTGTGCAATTAGTTTTGTAATTAGCTCATGTTTAGTCCTCCTAATTAACATCCGAATATCTGATGTGACACTGCTAAAGTTTAGTATCTGGTATCCAAACACCCATTTACTGTCTTACCAGAGCCTGCTCAGATGTGCTATTGTTGAAGTTTCGCAACCGTTAGATTTTAGCACTTCCACTCATTTTCACTCCCATTTGAAGATGTTTCTCATCGATAGAGCTGAAGTTTATGAAATATAGCTTTTGTCCTTTTATCTCCTCACCTCCTCCCTTTTTGTCTTTTCACAAGCCATTAGTATCCGTTAGCTCCTCTCTAGCAACTAATACTTTTGCATCTTTTAACCCTCCCATTAACTTTCCTGTTACGGGATCAAACAGGTCTTAAGATGGTACTTTGATATCCTTTACCTATAAGTTGATTGACTCAGGTAATAATTGTCGTGGGACCTTTTTTCATTTTCTCAAAGAAATATACTCTAAACTAAGACCTTATGGTTCTGCTTAGTAGCTAACGACACCCTACCACGGCGTCGTTATTTTCATGAGCTAAGTAATACCTATTCTCATCTTCCCTCCGTATCGAAGTATTTATTGTTGTTGACTTTTTCTCACAACGTTTGACCATCCGTCTTATTCAAAAAATTATTGCAAACATACGTAAAAATAAATCATTATAAAAATACCATCAAAATAAGCCACAAATAAAATAAATGATATCCCTTCGTTCCAAATTGTAGTTCGTTTTACCTTTTCTATAGACATAGAATATATCTATGTGCATAGCAAATATTATGCACCTAGAAATACCAAAACGACGTATAGTTTGGAACGGAGGAGTACTTACATAATTTTTGAATAAGATGAATGTTGTGACTAAAAATTAACAGTGACAAATATTTTAATACGGAGGTAGTACTGATTAGTTCTTTTTTTTTTCTTACTTTGATGCAACTCCGCTATCTCACCCTGAAGATAACCATCTTTGTAGGTATGTTGGACTCACGCTTTTTTATGTTGCCTTTTTTGATTATTAAATATATCATATGGTAAAGGTAGACCTGATAGAAAATATTCAGTATTAGCAGGGCATTTTTAGGCTAGTATTTATGAATTTTGTGCCATATATTTTTGCAACTCTCGTAAAACACAATTCTTCAAAGCACTCAAAAAAAGAAAAACTACAGAAAAAACATAAAAAGTAGTTCCTCCGTCCCAAATTTACAATTTGTTTTAGCTTTTCTAGATACATTATTTTTGGTATGTATCTGGACATCTAGATGTATATAAAAACTATGTAGCTAGAAAAGCTAAAATGAATAATAATTTGATGCGGAGGGAGTAGTTGAATATATATTGAATCCAACCGACTCAAGTTCTTTTTGCACGGAAAAGGATTGGGTTCAGGACTGTTTGGTTCCACTTACTTATTTTTAGGGGTTAAAAGTTGTTTATTTGGAGGGACTAAACTTTAGACCCTGTTTGTTTCCCACCTCCTAAATTTTAGCTCATTTTTAGTCCATGGTCCAAAGCATGTTTGGTTCCACCTCCTAAAACTGACTAAAAGCAATAAATGTTGTGGCAAAATGATCATACTGCCCTTCCCCATGCCCCAGCTCCTTCTCTGCCTGCCCCTCCCCTCCTCCCGCTTCCCTACACACACGCACCCACCCAAGCCCTCTCACTGGCCCTGCCGGCGGCGGCCGGCACCCTCCTCTCGCCGGCGCCGCCCCCTCCCCTCCTCCCGCCGGCCCCCTCCCCTCTCTACTTCCCCCGGCCGCCGCCCCCTCCCCTCCTCGTCTTCCCCAACACCGCCCCCTCCCCTCCTCTTCTTCCCCAGCGCCGCCCCTACCCTCCAATCAAGGCCGCCGCACCCCTCCCCTCCTCCCGCTGGCCCCGCCCCCTCCCCTCCAATCCTGGCCGCCGCGCCCCTCCCCTCCTCTTCTTCCCCGGCACCGCCGCCCCCCTCCCGGTCCTCCCTTGCCCGGATCCGGCGGCAGCAAGGATTCGGCGGGGGAGCGCCCGACCGGCCCGTGCGGTGGCGCAAGGGAGCGGGGGCGGCGGATCTGGCGGGGGATGGCACGGCCGCCGGTGAGAGGCCGCGGGTACCGGCGTGGAGGAGGGAGGGAGCGGCGGTGGGGTCGGGGAGGGTGCGGTCGGGAGGAGGGTGCGGGGGCAGCGGCAATAAAGGAGGGGTAGTGGGAGTCCAGCACTGGTTTTAGGAGGGGGTGAAGGGACTAAAAGTTTTGAGCCTCTTAAAACTTTTTAGTCACTTTTTAGGAGGAGTGTTTGGCTCTTTAGTCACATTTTAGTCACTTTTTAGGAGCTAAAATTTTAGGAGGGTGGAAACAAACAGGGCCTTAGTTCTACCTGTTTGGTTCCATGAGCTAAACAACATTTAATGAGATAAAGAATGACTTGTTTGCCTCTAATCATTGCTATCCTCCCTTTTCTCCCTCCTTCAAGGCGGGCATTGAATGAGGGCAATGGGTGTCCAGTGCACTTTTAGCCCAAATAAGCAACTCAAAGTTGACTTGTGGACTAAATTTTAGTAGTTAAACTTTAGCTCAAATAAATAAGGATGCTTAACTCTTTAGGATCAAATCAAATAAGGATGCTTGGCTCTTTAGGATTAAAAGGACTAGAGTTTAGCAACCCCTCACGATCATATCGTATAAGAAGATACCCGACGAGCTAGATTTCCGTGGGGAGCTAGAGCTGTGGGCTGTGGCACTAGCGTTTAGGTAGGGCTCGCTGGAAGGCGTGCGGTCTGCGGTGGAACTGGTCGGGGCCGAGGACAGTAGACTTTTGGGGACAAATCACGAAGCTCCATTCTGAAGTAAACGCGTTACTGTTTTGGTTTGGCCGTGCGCACGGGAGATATGCCGGGTGGACGAGTCACCGAGCCACGGAGGGTTAAATCAAAGCGTCTGGGCTGACAGCTGAGGGGATTTTCACTGTCACTGTGTCACAACACAACTCACAACCTAGGTCTTGTTTAGGTCTTATTTAGTTCCCAAATTGGGAGTAGCAAAGTTTGCATTTTACCATAAATGGGCAACTGTAACATTTCGTTTGTATTTGTGAATTATTGTCCAAACATTGACTAATTAGACTCAAAAGATTCGTCTCGCAAAGTACAATAAAACTGTGCAATTAATTTTTAATTACATTTAGTACTCCATGCATGTACCGCAAATTTGATGTGATGGGAAATCTTCTTTTTACATAGTGCTAAAGTTGGGAAAAAGAGGGGAAAACAAGGCCCTAGCGACAGATACCATGCGTACAACACACGAAGCAGAGTTCGCAGCAAAGAAATACTGTTACTGCATTACGACAAGGTAGCATCTCATTTTCAAATCTCGGTGCACCTGCAAAATTACTAGGCCAAACTTCTTTCCTGTGCCCATGGAAGAAGCCTGCATAACATGTACAGATAATCGATGTTGATTCCCAGAAAAGAAATCAATATTGCGACGTGCCTCCAAAAGGTTAGTAGTCACAGTAGAAGCCTAGAATGACTTGTCTTTATTTTCCTTTCTGCATCAACCGATATTCATGCCATCATAAGTTTATTCAGCTGGTGATTTAGGGCATCAGCCTGGCAACATCACTTCATACATCATTCACATCCATCATAACAGAGTAGGGGACACAACATCAAATACACTAGGTAGCATACTAAACACCATACTACATAGACTGCTACCAAGCAGGCTCATTCACATCCATCATAACAGAGTAGGGGACACAACATCAAATACACTAGTAGCATACTAAACACCATACTACATAGACTGCTACCAAGCAGGCATAAACGAAAGCTGAAGCAGAGCTTTCAGTTTCGGTGGGCATAGAAGATTCATCAATTTGCTCGCAGCTCAGGGATCCCTGGCTCATCTCTCAGCTCAAACGTAACAGGATTGTTGTCCAGAAACGGGTACTCGTCAAGCTCATCATCAGTAGAAGAGTCTTCAGCGAGCTGTGCTTTATCACCTGCATGGGAAAGTGTAAGTTACATCCAAGTAGCTGAACATTTCAAAGACGTAAATTCTGCATATTGAAGAAACAGTAGAGAGATCACAAGACGTAAATTCTTACGTTCTTCTTGCACGTCCTTGTCCAACTTCTGAGGATAATTTCCTGTTAAGTGAGTGCCCTCAACCACATCCTTAGCCCATTCATGACACTTCTTGGTCTCTTCAACAGCGAATATTTTCAGTGGATTCTTAATCGCTTCATGCCTGCGTAGAGAAGGCCTCTCTTTCAGGATGGACTTCTCTTTGAGGGTGTTAGAAATATCCTGATGATCCTTCCGCCCTGAGAGGGTGTTTGACAAATCCTGAAGAGCCTTCCGCTCTTGAAGCCTAGGTTTCACAGATGACTTCAGTTGTTTGGCCGTTGGTGCATCAGCCCTCTTGCCTGAGGTAAAGAGACACCTAGTGTTGTCTGGGAGAATCTCTGGTTCCAGCTCCAGCTCTTTCACTTCTTCCGAAATATTGGCAACCTCCTGTAAATCATAAGGAGATGGATGATATCACATTTCTGGTATAATAATATATGGAGAAAAAGGGAGAAGAATGCAAAAAATGTTAGTTTGTGGAACATTACACTTTCAGTGCTATGTTGCTCACTTGCTTTAAAGTCTAAGTCTTTGAATGAATGATGTAGCGTATAAATGGAGTTATATATACAGGGAAAAATCATATGATTTATGCATATGTTTAAACAGTTGCCGAGCATTCTGTATGTGTCAACAACCACTGAAATACACTGAAGTCAGATATAGAATTTTGTCTCCCATTTGTTGTAAACTAAAGGAAAACGATAAGGAAAAGAAGCATAACTTAATTAGTGTTGCTGACATGGTGGAAGGCACAATTGTTATATTGAAGTATTCTGTTTCTGTAGAGTGCGAATGGATGACCAGGAGCGGGCCATAACTCAAACCGTATACAAATGATAACAAAAACACATGAGATGACCAAGAAATGACATAAATTAATGTTATTGAACTTCTACTGATGTGTAATATCATCCGCCATTAAGCTACATGGAGGACAGGGTTTTTAACCCTTAGAGAGGGCAGCATTATATAAAAATAGGCCAGGACCTCCAAGACACATATTACAATTTTAGTTAATACTAGCAGCAGTGTCATACCAAATGACAAGTAAAATGTGTAGGGCTTCTTCTGATGTCACGAGATATTATTAGGTGGCACAAAATGAAGAGAATACAATGGGAGAAGAGGTCCATATCTTGTGATGCAATACATATTCATAAATAACCAGTTTGCTTCAGTACTACTGACAATGGAAAAATTCCAACATCTAGAAACAGGATGTTTATACTTTATTCAAAGACACTTTACATTTCAGAATATGCTTCTTGATAAGTAAATCTTGTAAGTAAAGAGCCTAATTCCTACCGGCGAAATATAACAAGACCAAGCTTATAGTCTTACATGAAAGAAGGCATGATAGTTCCTTCACGCAAGACATGGATGAACCATTAAACCAAGCTTTTCTAATCGATTTATCAAACCAATTTTAGGAAGCATAAGTGAAGAACAGTTTAAATTCACTGCCACAAGTATCTATTTATTGCTTGTGGTTAATGAAACACAATAGCCCAAACTATTACCTAAAGCATTATGTTGATACTGAAAGCTAGGCGATAAATGATTTTACTGGCTTAACCCATAACTCCATCTGTCCAAGAACCACTGTATCAGTTGTCAAGGAGAAATAAGCAACCAAATGGCAAGAAGATAGACTTTTCCAATTCCCTATTTAAGAACAACATGTTTCATTTTCCTGATTGCGATTGTGCACTGTCATAGTCTTATAGAAACAGACATGACTCTTTTGAAAGTGAATACTGTTAAAATCAATGGTAAAGTAATTGGACCTTAAGAAAACTTGCATGAATTATGAAATATTATGCCGGGCCACATACCTTAGCTGGAAACATCACAGGATCAAATACCACATCTGACCAGCCATTGAATGCTGACATAACTTTCACCACTTTCTTCTGGACACCTATATAACAAGCACAGTCAGCCATATGCAACTATATAGAAAAAACTACCACCTGTGTATGAAGAAACAAAAAGAGCAATCATCAGACTTAAGTTCTTACGTTTGTCTTGCATATCCTTATCCAACTTCTGAGAATCATTTCCTGTAAAGTTAGTGCCCTCCACCCCATCTTTAGCCCATTCATGACACTTCTTGGTCTCTTCATCAGCAAAAACATTGACTGGGTTCTTAATTGCTTCATGGCTACCAAGAGCTGGTTTCTGTTTCAGGATGGACCTCTCTTTGAGGGTGTTAGACACATTGTGAAGAGCAGGTCTCTCTTTCAGGATGGACCTGTCTTTGAGGGTGAACTTATCTTTCAGGATGGACCTTTCTTTGACGGCGGACCTGTTATTTAAAGCAGTGCCTTTAGGAATGTTAGACACATCCTGAAGAGCCTTCCGCTCCTGAAGCACAGGTTTCGCTGATGGCTTCAGTGGTTTGGCACTTGGTGCCTCAGCCCTCTTGCCTGAACATGTGGATCAAACAAGTTGGTTATATGTGGAAATGTCACAAATCAGCTCTCAGGAGAAAACAGACTCACCTTTATGTATCTGCATATTCTCATTAAGCAGAACAGCTGCTGGAGTTTGGAAAGCCATAACCGAACAGAAAGGTTTCTTTTTCTACCTTGAAGGCCAAACTGCAGTTCAATTGTTTGATGAAGGAAAAATAATCAGAATAAGGAAATCGTAGAAAGCAACTTCGATAAACTATTGTGTTCTATAGAAGATGAAAAAAAAATCCAGAGGCATGCTAAGCTGGCGCTAAACTGCTAAATTTAAGATAGACTGAAAACTGTAAACAAACTAAGTCACAACAAAAGTATATAATCCGCAGGGACAGGGTTGAAGGCATCAGTGGCAGTGTTGCGCTATGCAGATGCTAATTTAAGATAGACAGGAAATTGTGAAGGAACTATCACAGCAAAAGTACTTAATCGATGACAACAGGGGTGAAGGTACCGGTGGCAGAGTTGCACTATGCAGGTGCTAATTTAAGATAGACTGAAAATTATAAATGAACTAAATCACAGAAAAAGTACACAATTGGCAGAGACAGGAGGAGGAGGAACAGGCAGCAAAGTTACGTTTTCATTTTACAGCAATAGATTTTGGAATTTGATGTAACCAAAGTATAAACTGGTGGCAGAGAAATTTAGAAGGATCATGTAATAGACTTCGCACTGGAAAATCCTTACAGGTTAGCACCAGGCCTGGATCAGCCCCTAGATTAGTGCAAGCTCTAGCCCAAGAACACCAAAACACACGTGTCATCTAGGAGGCCAAGCAAGATCACAGAGAGGCTTTACATAAGCAGCCAATTCCTAACTGTGATAGGATTAGCAAATACAGGACGCAACTCAACTAGAATCCTCTAGCACAACAAGCCGCGCTGAAATCTTGGCCCCGAGCGCCCCAAGAAGGGAGCCAGTATATCTAGAAATAGCGAAATAAGAGCTAATAGATCCTAAAACGGGGGCATCCCATCCCTAACTCGCGCGATTATACATGAACAGGACGGGACATCGTGGCAACGTTAGGGTTTCGACTTGGTTGCTCACACCAAAGCATGGAGGGAGAAAAAGAAATCAGTACAAACCTAAATCGATGCGAGCCAAGAAGCGGCTGGGTTTACCAGCGCCGGGGAAAACCAATCCCCCGGATTACTCAACTCAACTCCGCTCCGCTCCGGGGCGCAGCAGCAGGGAGGACGCGCGCGAGGAGAGAAGGGACGAGCCCGCGGCGGCAGTTGGTGTTCGCTGTCTTGCCAAGGCCCGGCGTGCGTGGGAGTTGTTACTGGCGGTACGGTACCTCGGAGTCGGGAGGATTTGGGGGCGGAGAGAAGACAGAGGGAGGTTTGGAGGAAGAAAAGGGGAGGCAACGGTCGGATTTTCGGGTCGGTGGGTGCTTGCCGTTCGCATAAAGGCCGAAATATCCGTTGCGGCCCAGCCCATCGGTGGAATCCGTTCAGTCCGTTTCGCCCGTCGATGGGCCCAGATCCTATCCTAGGCCCGCGGAAAGCGTTTCCTATACGGTTTTATTTTTTTTGATAGGTGCCTTATATTTGCTTGATATAAAAGGAAAACAATAGTAGGTACAAACGAAGGACAACTCGACACAAAATGATATTAAAAAATAAAATTACACCGAAGATCTTTCTGGTCGTCTTCCACTGGAGCTTAAAAAATATACTGGAAAGGTGGAAAGGCAGCAAGGGAAAGTGACACATGCAAACACCCTTACCGTACAAGACTTTGAACCACTTGCTCCTAACAACGAGATCTAAAAACCATTGAAAAAACATCTGCTGGGGGAACATCCCAAGCAACACAGGCTTGCAATCCATCACCACCGAAATAGAGGGTTGAAGAAATCAGATCTTATCGCAGAACAAACCGAAATAAGAGGTCAAAGTCACCACAATAAAAGACAACCAATTACATCTCCTCATTGACACACCAACTGCAAAGATCTGAAGAGAACCTACCGATCTGGCAGAACCAACTCTCACTGGCCCTTCGACGATGCTAGATCAAACATCGTCGAGGTAGAGAAAGGTCGAAGAGACCTTATTCCAAAACGTCATCGTCGACACCACCTCGTCGATATCGCCTAGAGAACCAACCTTAGATGAAAAGACCTAAAAAAACTAATATGTGAAGAGAACATATCCCCGCTCCTCCACCTACCGGCGAGGCCGCCGGAGGGACAGAGGAGGGGGATCGAGGTGGCGGTGAAGAGAAGGGTGTGGCGGCGGCGATTAGGGCGGACTCCAAATGCTTTCTCCTTTAATGAAAATTCCTATACGGTTTTTGACGTCCTGTCTTGCTGCTTAAAGCGGGTCGTGCTCAGACTGAGCAGCTCAGTGATTATTTGAACATTTCGGAAGTCTCCGTATTTGATTAAATCTTTCATCGAATAAATAATCATACGTGAAACGAAGTGAACAATGTGATGTACTTCCATTTTGCGCCAAGAAAAAAAATCATTCTTCTATCTTAACAGAGCAGAAAAAAGGGATTCCAAAGGAGAATCCATGATATCGAGCAATTTGCTATAGTGGATCACATAACCAAGCTCCAAGCCTTTCAAGTTTCAAGTAGACGAGCACGCGCAACTGCTTAGAGTAAGTATAATAAAGGGCTGTAAGCTAGCTGAATGCTGACGTGGAGGAGAGAGAAGAGGTGAGAGAGGAGAAGCGGACTACAAGCTTACAGCCGACTTGGGCACAGGAACCAAGAAACTTTGTGAGAATGACTTGTGGATCATGTATTAATGGTGAAGAGCTAACCATTGTACAAGTGGGCTAGGAAAAGGCTGAGAGAAATCTTACAGCCCGCTTGCTAGCTGCATTATTAAACTTGCTCTTATGCGAGTTCGCACTGCAGTATGCAACCAATCAATCCACTACCGTGCTGTCTGCAACCAATCAATCCACTACCGTGCTGTCTGCTGGCACTTGCCTTCAAAACAGATCTTCACAAAGGAAACTTTCTTGTGCCCATGAAAGAGATCTTGCATACAAGTTTGGGACAATCGATACTGCGATGTGCCTCAAATGGGCTAGTAATATCAGCGCTTTAACAGTAAAAGCCTAACACATGTTATCTGTATTTTGCATTGTACATCAACCAATATTCATGCCATCTAATATTTGCATACACATATATAGTACCTGAAATTTCTGATCCTGACAAGTATGTAAAGTGCTGACCCTGTATCCTCCTATCTTTAGGGCCTACACACTCAAAATTCCCCTAAGCTACAGATTAGATTGCAGCTATGCCAAAATATGATCAGTTGACTAGTCACTAGTGACAAGATTGGTGCCTGGTAAGAAATGGCCATTTAGGGGTAAAGGATAAAGAATGAATTGTGCAGAGAACCAATAAGGAAGAGAAAACTCTAGTCGTGCTTTTTCTCCAGGTTTGCAACTGCCTGTTTCTGACGCTTCTCCCATGCTGGCATCTTCCCTGGGAACGCCCATCGTAGAAGCCGCTCCCATCCGTAGCAACCGCAGAACATAAGCATTGCCCACAGCATCAGTTTGCCCCTCATTCCTTCTGGCAAGGGTTCCAGTTTCATGTAGTCATTCAGATCCCTGAACATATCCGACGTGATAACTGTGAAGAAAGCAACCGCTCCGTACAAAGCATACTTGAAGGGCTTGTTCTCGGAGATGCTCTGGTTGAATGGATGGCCCATGTAGTTTACAGCAAAGGTTGCCACCTGGATCATCATGTTCACCATATATGAAACTGTGTTCACAAGGTTTGGATGGAAGTCCGAGTCAGGCTCAATGCATTCCTCCGGCATGTGCTTGGATGCTTCATTGACGGCTGTGATCAGGAAGAGTATGTGCATGGCAAACTGGCCAAGAATGGAGAGCAACACATATGCACAGAATATGTTAGGGTGAGGCCGCTCTGCGGACAGCGTTTGAAGTGGCCGAGCATGGGAGATGAAGAGGAAGAAGGCTGCAGTGAAAACACCACTTATTGTAGCCTGAACATCGCCGAGTTTGACACCATCCAGGTACATGACACTGAGAACGTATGCTGTTGCAAGGCAGTTGAGTCCAAGAATCTTGAACATTTGAAGTGTGGTGACTAGGGTGCTTCTCCCCTGGCGGATGATGTCAAGAGTGGGAGCAACAGAGGCATGCTTTGCTGTGAAAGGTGAAGCCATAGAAGCATCCCCAAGCTTCACAATTGGTGCCGAACGGCCATCACTTTCATCATTCATTTCATCCAACATCTTCTGCAGCTTTTCTCGCTGCCTCTCAGCAGCAGTCAAGGGGCGGCTGCTCGATGCTTTAGCGGGACTGTTAGTTGCTGGAGTCACTTGTGATGATGCTTCATTAGCAGCCTTCTGTTTTTTCAACTTCCCAGATTTACTTTCAGCTTTGGATTTTGAGTCGGCTTTCTGAACTGGTTCAGCATTCAAAAGAGCTATACCAACATGTGCCTGAAAGAATATCATGAAAGGAATGAGAAAAAATAACAGATTTCCATCAAATAATCTCATAAGGTGGATAAAAGGAGTGCTGCTTTCCAGTAAACAAATTCAAAGCGCCACTAGAAAAATAAAAGGCCTAACAAAATCATGTAGAAGATACAGTTGCCCCCAAGTTCACTATTACCGCATTTTAGTTATCACAGTATCCAACAATAAGAAAAGAACAAAACACCAGGGTAATATCGGTCAATCTGCATATTAGTATTCAAGTAACATGGACCTCTGCCACTCACATAAATATTACTGGCTCAAATTTCTTCCATAAGTGCTGCCATCCTTCCAGCATAAGCTATAATATATATAAGCCACCTCTTAATAAAATGTGTAAAGAACATTCAGTTACATTCTACTCCCTCCAGCCGGAAATACATGTTGTTCCGACCTAGGGATTTTGCTTATCACCAGTTCAACCATCCTGTCAAACATGACTCTTTTTTTCCGACCGGAGGTAATATACTAATATTACATAATCAGGTGGCAAGTATTACCATGATGCCATCTCAATAAAAACGAGAAAAATAAATGGAAGGAAAAAATTGTAGTGAAAACTGAAAAGTCTCTACACAATTTGGCATGGGTAACAACCAAAATATGTTGTTGTGTCAAATCAAGTCAGAGAAATTAAAAGTATTTTTTTCTATGTAAATTGAACAAAACTAAGTGGGATACAAGACAGGTAATCACCTGCTTCAGTGCACCAACATCATTGGTTCCATCTCCACACATCAGTGTCATCCTCCCAACACTTTTGAATGTAGTCAGTACAAGTTCTTTCTGTTCTGGAGCAACCCGTGCAAAAACCTAAAAGAACGACAATTAAAAGAACCGCTGAGCACGAAAATGAAAGCCTTCATATTCTGTACAGAGGAGGTAAACTGTGCACACATACCTTCACATAAGGAATAACCTGGAGAACAGCCTCAGTACTTTGTAGCATTTCAAAGCAGTCCCCATTAATGCAAAGGTCGTGTGATTCTGATAACACTGCGACCTCCGCAGCACTACAAAACATTATACAGGACATCAAACAGGACACAAGAAAACCATGACTGTATGTAGTTACAACACCAGTTGAGATCATAAACAACAGACTTAATATATCAACAATATTTCGGAGATATTAACACAAAAAAAACTATTTACTTGCAACTTGAGGAAAAGTTGAAGAATAATCATTTTATTGGACAAATGGACACAATTATCATCTTTCTAAAAAACTAGTTTCCAAGCCACAATGCTTGTGGCATAGTGGGTAATAAAGCAAGCAATATAATATCTGTTGAAGACTTGCACTGGAACAGGGTAAAGATTTGCAGGAAAGAAATGAGGTAAGAACTCAATAGAAAAGAACCAGTAAAGAACCATAATGCTAAAGACTGCATATTAACAGTTACCTGTAAGGAGCTCTATCAGTTTCATCTGGCGAAACCCACTCAAAACCACCAGTCTTTATCCGTGTCAAGATCAAAACAGGTTTGGAAGATATATGTACTTGGCTAGCAACATGGCAGGCAGTCAACGCTTGGTCTCCAGTGATCATGACCTAATAACATCAGGGAGCCAGTAAGTACATTAATCATATAAAACAGAAAATTGTCATTTACAATTCTTCACAGGTTGCTGCTATGAGTACAGTATGTTTGCAACCCTTGGGCACTACTTTGTATATATGTATCACATTACTGGCATGAAATCAAACTTCCAGTACAGTGAAATTTATTATCATAAATGGTTACAGGATAAATAGGAGGATATACCAAGTCATGGGAAGATTGTCCCAGTTCTTGTAAGACAGAACCAGAGTCGCTCCTTATAGGGCAATTGAAGACCTGAGTCCAACCCAACACAGCCACATAAGAAAAACATGTCAACTAACTTTAGTAACAGAGAATTTCAAAATAAAAAATTATGCATAAGAGGGAAAAGTTCATACCGCAAAACCCGCAAATGTTAGGTCGCTCTCTACTTGATCCCTTTCCAGATTTCTAGCTTCACTAACCTGTTATTCAAACACCAAGAGGTCACTCTAACCGGATACACTTTTCATAGAAAAATAGCTGTAAAATTCAAAGGTTAATAAGTTAAACGCAGGCAGATAATAAACTCTGTTTGAGAGTAATTTCAGGTAATATTTAATCAGTTAGCATCTCATAGAAAGACAAAAGAATATGAACGGATGCAAATAGCCATAAAGTCCCAAGGTACGTACAGGGGATAAACTCAATTTAAAGTCACTTAAGGCAAGCAGTCAATGAAATATGCTTTGTGAAATCTATCTTCTGGAGCCCAAGCCAGTGAACCACAAACCTTGGGAAATGTATTTTATTTCGAAATGTACCATTATCTGGCCTTTCGAGAATAAATTAGCTCAATGTGACGGATATCTTGTACAAGAGTCAAACATATCAAATGCATAAAATAGGATAATTTTGAAATCGGATGATGATGTATTTCCTATTAATGTATATCCCATTTTGCACAGCGACAATTATTTTAACAGCTACCTTTTCAACTAGCCAATCAGCATTATCAAAGTTATTAATAGAAAAACATAGGGCTCCAATTTCCAGTAAGTAATAATTGCTTCTCATCTAGCCACAAGCTGCGCGCAAGTGGAGCATCATTGGATTATCACAAAAGCACAACGCTGGGAAAGTTGAAATTTGGACGATCCCTTTGCATCAATTAATCAATAAGTTTTTTGCTTTGTTCTCGCCCAGGAAATTTATGGAAGTACACTGACAAAATAATAATAGAACAGTAGGGAATGGCTACAGGCAAATGACATGATAAAACAGAAACTTACAGGCATCTCAGGAAGCAGTTTATATGCAAGAGCCAAGACTCGAGAACCCTGCCGCGTGTATTTCTTGTATGTCTCCACATAGGCAGCAGGTAAATCAACTAATCTCTCTTGGATGGTCTCTGGTGCACCCTGAAGATCACAAAGTATAAGACACATAGATATCTAGAAAAAAGAAGACCAAATCAATCAAGATATGGAAAAAGGTATTGACAGTAATCTCATAGCATCCTCAACCACAGAAAAAATGACTGACTAGTTCTTATGGGCCAACTAAAAATTAATTCATATCATGGTTGATTTCTGAATTATAAAACTCAAGAAATATTGTGATTTTACATTTTTGCCAGCTACAATATTTTCCCTGTTAAAAGAAAGGTACTGCTCAGAACTATTGAATGACAGCACAGCTATTCTAACGTAGAGTGATTCAACAGTAGTTTTAAATGGAGCATTGGTTGTATCACTAGTTCACTCAGGTGCCTATGCCAAAACAACTTTTAGTTTTGGTTAAATTCTAGAGAATGATTTCCTTTAGTTAGTTGAAATAAGAGGGGGGGTCCCATTGGAGTTTCTACACAAGCAAATAAATAAAAGTATATATAAAACATAGTTACTCTAATAGAGAATACAGTCAATTTGACATAAGCCTTTTCAAAGACTGCTTCGAACTGTGGGTGACCAAGGTGAACTCAGCTTTGAACTCTAAACAGATCAGGTGGATAATCCTTAGGGAGTGTCCTGATGAAGATTTCCACCCTTTTCCATTCAAACGATATGGAATAAAGATGTCTTAACCTCCAACGGTAATATTCAATGTATCAAAACCCTATGAAGATCATTTTGGTTCTCTTTTCTCCAAGATACAGGTGGCTTGGAACAATAGAGAATACCATATATTATTATTATGTTACAATTATGATCACATTTACATCAAGGCAAAAAGATACAGGTTCGGAAACATCCCAAATAGGAAGCCTATATTAACAAGTTGTTAACAATTCATGTCACACCTTGAGACAAATTTGATTGGATCTCAGAATTCTTTACCTTAATGAAAGCATAAAACTTATCCTGAATACGGACGACAACAGACATTCTCTTCAAGTGAGAAGCAAAATGGAACCTGTGCACAATCTGTACAGGTTGACCACCTGGCCTGCAACAAAGAGAACACGAATTAACACATAAATGTAATATCTAATGCTTGCAGTGGAGCAAGGAAAGGAGTAATAACCGCCCAAGATATTCTTTCTTGGTGATAAAACAATGACATTGAAATCCATGAACATCAGGTTCACTCAATCATAAGCTCACTTGCACACATATTCATGCATATGACAGCTTACTTTTTAGACATGGCCTTCTCATCAGATGTGTAGATCCAGTCTATGCCCTTTATAGCAGCCTTTTCAAGGGGATCGCCAACCTTTATTAAGGTGCAAGATACCATCAATCAAAAAGGAATATACTTTCATGGTTACTAGATTATACTTCACACCTTCATGTAAGCAGTAAGTTATGAGCTAATTGCACCATACCAGTTTGTTGTCAACAAATACCAACGCATGGCAACTGGAAAGCACTTCTTGTGTTCGGAGGGGCAGCTTATTTGCATCAGATATTAGCTCATCATCACCTTCCAAAGTAACAATACCTTGGAACTCCTGAAAAATAGGGTTGGTCAGCTTTCGAACCCCCCCTCATATTGGCTTAAATAAGGAAATAAACTAAGCACATAACTTACCATATCATCTGATGTCAGAGTCCCCGTCTTGTCGAAGCAGCATATGTCAACCTGATCAAAGAGAACTCTTAAAAGCTTGTAAAGAAAGAAGAAACAGTGACTTGGTAAGGTTTCCTTACTAACCTTCCCAGCAAATGGTATTCTGAATGGCTCTGTGCAGAAAATACCACGCCGAGCTAATGCAATTAAAGATGTGTTGACTGCTATGGAGAGCTCCATTGGCAGTTCAGGGGGTATCACAGAAGTAATAATCAACGAACAACTCAATAAAAGTTTGTATCTGCTCCTTGTCGGGTCCTCCAGTCCCTATACACAAGATAAAACGATAGTTTAATATAAGACAAGAAGAGGCAATGAATGGTAGGATAAAAACAATGATTCACTGTATAGATAGTGGTTTCTGGTTTCACCTTCATAAGCACGTAACCAGACGCGATAATTGCAAAGAAGAGCAAAAAGAGTATAAACAAGCCACTTTCCTTGTTGTTTGCAGTAACCTGTTATGTCATTAAATGTGAGTGTCAGAATTTCATGCCTTCATACAAGTTAATTTCATTACTGAAGAAAAGGATGTTACCCTCTCAGTTGAAAATAAGATAGTCCTCATCAATTTCCCTTGGCTAGTCTCAAATCCAGTTCTCAATACAAAGGCTACGCAGCCACCATCAGGTGCTCGAAGATTTACACTCTGTACAAAGTAAAAAAATGTCAGAAATGGTAGAAATCTATTGGGCACAGATAGCTGGCATAGGAGAAGTATCTACCTTATCTGCAGTGTGTTGCAATATCTTAGTGCCACCAAATAGGATATGGTTCTTATCCCGCTTTATAGATAGCATTTCCTCAGGACCACGGCCAGCAATTGAAACCTATCAGTAGATGTATGATCAGAGCCTATATTATATAGTTAAGGCACAAGAATAGGAGCAGGGAAGTTAGACAATAGAGTTTTGGAAATAACAAAGAAAATGTATTTTGAAGCACATTGTTAATTTCATCCGTTTCTAGCCAGAATGACTGAACTATTAACTACAGATAGCAAAATCAATTGAATTTAAAAATGGCTTTGTTCTAACACTAAAAACACCAGGTAATTCCAGCCATTCTGATGATATCCCAACCATTGTGGTAGCTTTGTGACAATCCATATGTAGTCTCCTCCTAAGGTGGGCAGTAAGGGCAACATAAAAATATTGCTTAGAAACTAACATATATCTTCTTCATCAAGTAACACTTTTTTAAAAATTTGAGTTCTAAATTTTATTGCTGAATCCAGTGTACTTATATCCTTGGAACAGATGCTCTCCAGTAACTTGGTTGACAATTTTATGAGTTACATGTAAAGCATTGATTTTTTGGTTTAATATGCAAGCAAACTTGTTGACTGTTGTAAAGTATTTAAACAGAATGTGCAACACAAGAAAGGCATACTGTAATAGTCCAGTAAATGACTCTTCACAAACTAGAACCACATCCACATTGGAATTTTAAAAATTAGAGTTGAAAGTGCAAATTATCCAAGACGAAACGAGATTTTTCTAATTAACTACATCCAAGGGAAAACGAAAGAAAACCTTCCACTGTGGAGTAGATTCTCCTGTAAGAATAGCTTCATTTACTATTGCAGACCCAGCTAACAATAGCATATCTGCTGGTACAGATCTATCTTCACCACTAGTTGAGCGGCCTATTGACACAATATCTCCAGGTAGTAGTTCAGTTCCAGGGATTTTAACCCATCTGAAGAAAGAACTCACAATTAGGATGGTATATATATGCTGAAACAGATAAGCATTCAATCAAATGAAGGAGCCATACTTTCCACATCTATAGGTCAACACAATCTGATTATCAACTTTCACACGTCTTAGCTCAGTCAATGTCTTCAGTCTATTCTTTGCCATAGTAGACTCAAACAGGAAAAGCATGAAAAGTGTAAACAAACTGTAGTACCAATACGCATCCAGGCACCAAAGAGCAATGCAGAAAACCTGTATAAAGAAGCTCAATGTCATCAAAGATATATAAGTGGGTAAAATAATAAGTATAGAGATACAAGAAAGTAACCTGGAAAACAAAAAATGGTTCCATGATTTGCTCCTTCATTAATTTCTGAAATGTGGGCTGCGGATACTCAAATCTAGAAAGGAAAAATAAATATTGTTAGCCATTGCTGTTAAACAGATGAATGTATTGTAAAAGCTTCCATATTTGCAAACCTATTATGTTCAATTTGATGCAAATGTCACTAGTATATTGGTTGTTTGATACATACATAATCAGAAGCGCCCACGTCCACAGTCCATAATTAAAATTCCCTAGACACCTAGCATGTTCTCACTTTGGTTCTACTAAGAGATCATCTCTGCAGCATAGATCCTTTGCATTCCATTCCTTATAATATGGACTTAAAACAGTTACATGTTGCAGATATTACCATATAATACTCCCTCTGGTGTCCAGAATCACAAATACATGCCATTTTGGCAATAGCACGGTCTCCAAAATACATTGACCACTAAATTAGAATATATTGTACTTATTTATAAAATCCAATAAGATTGTAACATTGTCAGTGCCCTTTCCATTACACAGATGATTTCAAGATTCCAATCTAAATACTAGGAATATTAATAGCCAAAATATTCAAATGTTTGATGGTAAGTTTGTGCAAAAAGACAAGTACTTGTGATTGGATGAAGTATGATACAATTCAATATAGTAACAAGTTATGTTGGCATATCCATGTATGCACAAATCCCTTCAGCTACTCATTTAAAGCTAGTCCACAATTGGTTCAAGTCTATCTACTTCGGATGATATGAGATATGAATGTGCATTGCAGGTCAGCAATATTCCTCCATGCTCATGATGGATTCCCCATAAGTTTGAGTTGTGAATTTCCTTAAGGTGTAGTGCTGGATGGAGCAAATTTTATCTCCAATTGCACACGTTTAAAACATTAAACTAGAGTCCCCTACCATCTTAAACTACACTTGTGTTTCTCATGTTTGGTATATGTGATCATCGATTATGCAACTACCAGTTAAAAGCTCTCTAGCTAAACTACTGAAAGCCCAGTATGAAATAGGGAGCAAAGATGCATCTTACATGTTTCTACCCCACTTGTCCACAGCAGTGTTAATCTTGGCCTCAGTTCCAAAACCAGTGCCCTTGGCATAATTGCCAATCGGCTCCTTCGTTGGGTACCGGAGTTTTAAAAAGTTATCTTTCTCCGCCGAAAAGATGAACCTCTGCTTCCGGAAGTCAAAGTAAATCTCCTCTGTCTCTCCTGCAGCTGAAGACGAGGCCACCTGAACAGACACCCAATCAACAAGCTTAGTAACAGAAGTTCTCAGCCACCACCAGCTCTAAGCAACGTTGCACTCACATTTTTCTGAATGTGCAGGGGCACAATCTCCTTGGACCCAGAGAACTTTGCAGGAGTCACCTTGCACGCATTAGCCGCATGGATATCATTGACCTGCACCATCACCAAGCTAAGTCGTTCATACCTAAAATCTAAAGCGCCCAAACAGATACGGATAATGCTGGCTAGATGGGTTTGGGAGCATGTGAGACAACTCGCCTTGGAGTACCCGACGAAGGCCCGGAAGTCGACGGACCAGGCGGTGAAGAGGAAGGCGAGGATGTGGGCGGTGGAGAGCGCGGCGAGGACGATGAGCGCGTCAGTGAAGTCGAGCGCAGGGACGGCGAGCAGCAACCAGAGCGCGTAAAGCGCGAGGAAGGGCCAGAAGTCGAGGCGCGACGCCCAGTACCGCCGCCGCAGTAGGTCCACGCCCTGCACCGACTTGCCGTTGACCTCGAACCGCGCCATGCCGGCGCCGCGGCCGCCCGGATCGGGGGAGAGCGCTGCGGAGGCGCGGGGACTCTCAGATCGGGTCCGGATGTGGATCAGACAGGTGACACGGTTGGAGATTTGGGAAGGGTTTACCGACTCGGCTCGACGGGGTCCGATCGGCAGCGGCGGGCCGCGAGCGGCGGCGGCGGCGGCGGACGCGACCGACGGAGGGCTTTGTCGCCGCTGCTGCTTCGCTGCGCGTCTCTGCTCTGCGGCTCGTCCTCAACCTGGCGTTGCAAGTGGTTTTACGGTGCGGAATCCCACGTCGATCTGAATTCTCGAGACTTTTCTTTTTCTTTTCCTTTCGTAATTTAAGCAAAGTTTGTGCCAGCCAAACAGATGGTAGACAAACTGAACTGTTTGGAGATGCAAAAGTTAAAAAGGAATAACTCATCGATTTACCTATTTTTTTTATCCCTCAACCCTAGGATTTTTTAGGTTAGTCTCAACGGGAGTTTCATCAGTATTAATTTCTATATCATATTAGCAATTTTGCTGATTTAGCAAGATTTTTATGTGGAGAGAAATGATATAATTTTATGAAACGAGAGAGAAGTTTTATCCCTATAAAATTGTGCATTGAGACTGACCTTAGCGTGGGTACCTCAACTTTCAATTTTGTTTATTTTTCCCTTAACTGGTCGAAGCAGTTTTAAGACAGAAATTTCTTGTCATTGATGACGTGGTTTATATGAATTTATATAAAATTTATGAAACCTCTTTATAATAGATTTATTGGATGTTTGGAGAGCTTGTTTTCGCGAGCCCTGCTTATTTTCTTGTGGGAGAATTCCTCTTATCCCAAAATATGTCTAGATTTTTTTAGAAAAAACTTATGAAGATGTTTGAGTTTTTTACACATTTAAATTTTAAAAAATTACTCTTCTAATAGAAAATCAATTTCAACTCTCTCATTGAGTATCTTGGCCAAATGTAAATATTTTGCTCGGTAGGAAGATTTTCTTCTCTATTCTGGGACATTATTTTCTTCCATTTATACTAAAATGTATCGCAATTGAACTTATCATATATGTACAAAACTACTGATCATATTCTTATAATCCTACCTAACCAAAGTGCAATATGTTGCTTTAGCATTTTGCCGTGCCATGTCCAATGCAACTAATAAAAGAGAGAATTCCCTATTTGACACCAGGAAAATGACCCGTTCCTTTCTTGGCCCTCAGAAAATTTTGGTCCCTATTTAATACCGAGTTCAACTTTCATTCCTTATATGACACTGTTGGATTTTCCATCCATGAACCGTTAAATGCCCCGTGAAAAGATAATTTTACCCCTATGGGCCCCACCGCCCTTCTCCCTCCTCTCCTCTCCTTCTCCCTCTACTCCACACCGGCCTGCCGGCTGTCGTGCCCCCGTGGGAGGTCGAGCCCCGTCGGCCGCCAGGACCCTTGGGAGGCCGCGCCCCCCATGGGAGGCCGCGTGCCGCCGGCTACTCTTCATCCATCGGATCCCCGCCGTGTGCGCATGGTTGTTGGTGCGGGGCAAGAACAGGCCGAGTCCCTCCCCCTAGTCCCCCGAGTCCCTCCTCGCCGCCGTGACGTCCCCCGCGGGCTGCGCGAGAGACACATCCTGCTGGTTGCCCTTGGCCGCCGCCACCGCCGAAGCCGCGCCGGAGGAGGACTTCCTGTTGCCACCGCCGTCGCAGCCGAGGAGGCCGTCGAGGATGGCGAAGAGCACGAGGTAGAGGTTGACGATGTCCCAGCCGCTTTTGAAGCTGATCCCGCCTCGGTGGTACCCTTGGCCCCCGCCTTCCCCTCCTCTTCCTCTGCCGTTGCTGCCTCCAGCCCAGGGCGTCGGGCCGCCGCGCCGCACCGCGAAGGGTAGGAACGACAGCAGAAGCAGTGCGAAGAGGAGCACGAGGACCCAAACCTTGACCCCGCCGGCGCCCGCATTGTCGTCCCCGTCGCCGCTGCACCGGAGAGTAGGAACGACAGCAGGAGCAGTTGCGAAGAGGAGCACGGCGGTCGGCGGCGAGCGGCCTCCCACGGTGGCGCGCGGCCTCCCAAGGGGCCCGGTGGCCGACGGGGTTCGGCCTCCCACGGGGGCACGACAGCCGGCAGGCCGGTGTGGAGCAGAGGAAGAAGGAGAGGAGAGGAGGGAGAAGGGTGGTGGGGCCCACAGGGGCAAAATCGTCTTTTCACAGGGCACTTAACGGTTCACGGATGGAAAATCCAACAGAATGTGGTATAAGGAATGAAAGTTGAACTCGGTCTCAAATAGGGAACGAAAATTTTTTGAGGGCTAAGAAAAGAACGGGTCATTTTTCTGGTGTCAAATAGGGAATTCTCTCTGTGCGGCACCAGCCCCTGGACATCTCCAGCTCTACGTGCTGAGCTCAACATCACTGACAAAGCATCTCCCACAAGGTTGAAAAGTAAAGGAGATAGTGGATCTCCTGCCTCAGGCCTTTATAGCTCCTAAAGAATTCTCCTCTTTCACCGTTAATGTCAATTGCCACTCTCCCCCCTCTGACCACCTGCATAATCCAGTTAGTCCACTGTGGTGAGAAACCTTTCCTGATCAGCACCTTTTTCAGAAATTGCCAACTAACTCTATCATACCCTTTCTCAAAGTCTAGTTTAAGGATAACCCCTCTTCTTGTCTAGTTTTCAGCTCATGCAGAACTTCTTGAAGGATCTCCACTCCATCTAGAATATTTCGTCCTGGGATGAAGGCAGTTTGATTTCTGCTGATGATCTTGGGAGCAATTTTTGTGAGTCTTTTGGTTAGGACCTTTGTAATGATTTTGTAGATGACATTCAAAAGGCAGATAGGTCTAAATTGTTTAATGTTGTTTGGTAATTTCAGTTTCGGTATTAGGATAATCACTCCATAGTTTAGGCGCCACAGGTCCAGGGTACCTTCCCACATATCATCTAACATTCCCTTGATGTCTTCCCAAATCAAAGCACAAAATTCCTTAAAGAACTCTACAAAGAATCCATCCGGACCCAAGGTCGTGCTGTTTTTTTATTTCTTTCATCGCTTGATCAAGTTCTTCTAAGGTGAAACTCTTGGTTAGTTCCTAATTATCCTCTGCAGACACCTGTTTGTCTGCTAACCACATATCTCCCGCCAAGTGTATATCAGCTACCTCTTCATGTCCAAAGAGTTTCTTATAGTATTCAGTGACATGCTCTCTCAGCTCTCTCATATCTGTGATTATCTCTTCTCCATTTTCTAAGGATTGATTGTTGTTTTTCTTCTTCTTCCATTAGCACATTTATGCAAATATGCAGTGTTGTTGTCTCTTTCCAGGAGCCATCGTTCCCCTCCTCTTTTCTACCAATATAGCTCTTCAGTTGCGTATATGTCTAGGAGCTCTCTCTCCAAGTTATATCTAAGCTCCCACTCTTGGCTAGTTAGCACCTTTTATTCAGCTTGCTCGTCAATCCATCGAATCTCTCTCAACATATTATGTTCCTATTTCTTTCGCTCACTCTCATAGTTCATCCCCCACCCTTTCATAGCACTCCTCAACTTCCTCGAAACTATATGCCAATGGTCAAGCACTTTATGTTTGTATTTGTCGGGGCAACTCTCTATCACCCAATTCCTGAAGCCAGATTGTTTAAGCCAACTGGGGTAAAACTTCAAATATCTGGGGTGTGGCACCTGCTCACTGCTTATGTTTAGGAACAATGGATTATGATCCGACCCAATCCTGGTTATCACTTGCACTTTCACCAGATTGTATCTGTCCTCCCAAGGGTTGGTCACAAAAATCATGTCCAACACGTTCTGTATAGGGGTGGTTTGCATATTTGACCATGTGTATCTGCTACCGCTTCTATGAAGCTCCCTCATCTCAGTATCCAAGATCAAACCGTTGAAAGCATTCATGAACCTAACATTCACATTCCCCGTCGACTTATCCTCCACTCTCCTGACCATGTTAAAATCGCCTCCAATCAGTATTGGAAATTGGCAGTTTTGAATTTTGCTTTGAATTTCCTGCAAGAAGTAGTCTTTTCTCTCATCTTGTACTGGGTCATATACGTTAACCAATTCCCATTTAAAGTTATCATCTTTCATCTTCACCGTTACACTTTGAAAGAACTCGCCACTTCCTGAAGAACCTCTACTGTTTCCTTCCAGACATCAATGAGCAATCCCCCGGAGTGCCCTCTAGGAGGCGCCTAGAACCAGTGAAACTCAAAACCTCTACTAAAGTTGTTCAGTTCTCTTGAAGTGTTTGACTCTTTGATAGTTTCCTGTAGACATATAAAGTCAAAGTTGTGTTGTTGGCATAACTCTACTAGTTGTCTTCTCCTCACTACTTTCCCTAGGCCTCTAATATTCCAAAAAGAATCCTCTTTGATAAAACCAACTCTTCTTGTTTGTCCTCCTCCCCCTCAAAAGGTGGGAGGATGTGTTGTCTTGTGCGGTGCTACCTCTACCGTTTGATCATCAACACTCTTCTCATGTGCAAGGTCTGTGGTGTTCTCTCTCATCTTCTCAGCCTGCTCTACCTCTTTGATTTTGAACTTCTTCGTTGCCTTACTCAAAGCTGTTTGTGCAAGTTCTTTAGCCTTTATCAAAGAAACATTTAAATCCCTAGAACTAGTGTCACAACCTAGCACTAAACCACAATTTTCCACAACAGTAAGGAGTTCAGGAGATTCAATATCTTGTAAAGAGGATGGGGTGTGTTTCATGGGGTTACCTGGTACTTCAAGGTTCTTCTTCATCTGCAGTTGTTCCGCCATCTTCAGTGCTGGTACACCATGTTTGGGCTTCCTTGAACTAAATCTTGTGGCTTCCGGCGGGAGGTACGAACGTCCAACTTCTAGGCATCTTTTTGCTTGGGTAGGATTCTCCTACGCAGAAATTTCATCTCCGCCTTTCCTCCCAGACCTATGCTTGGAGTTCATATCTTTCTTTCATATCTCTACTTCACCTACGCACTTCTCTTTGTCTGAGGTAATTATGGTGTCATCAAGTTTTGTCCCCACCTCATTTGCAAGATTTTTGCTAATTTCAGATACGGATGTCTTCTCCATCTCGGGGGCCTCCAGGGTGGTTTCTGTAACAACCAGGTGTTAAAATGGTTTAAGAATGGTTATTTTGAGGTTGAGAACAAAATTTGGGTGCTAAGAGAGTTTATTGGCAAAAGTCAACTTTAAGTCAAATGTTGACAAAAACGTCAAATTGAGATTCAAATTTAAAAAAAGATGACAAGTGCGTGGATTTGGACTTTATGGACAATTGGAACTTCAAGAGACCATTTGAGAAGCAAATGGACCTTAAATTGTCCAAAAATCAAAATGAAGGATGCTCTTGAAAATAGGAATGATTGCCTATGAAAAACAATACTAAAAGGAACGAATTTTGATTCAAGAGATTTTGAAGAAATCCTATATGGACCTTTGGTTTTATGGACAAAATGGAACTTTTATATCAAGCTTAACATGATCTCTAAGTTTGGCATGAAATGGTTGGCATCTGAAGTGTCAAGTGGAAATTCAAGATTAATTTGGAGCAAGTGCTACTGTTCTGTTTAGAAGAACAGCTAACTAATGCAAGTCCAGTTCAGTAAAGGGCAAAACAAAGGTAGCCAGCTTCAGGGCTAAAATTGGAGGGGAAAAAAGGAGGATTTGACTTTTCGGGTGAATAAGAAAAATGTAGAGGAATAGGTCCTCTACAACTTCTATAAAGGGTGTTTTGAGAGTTTGAGTGCAGAAAATAGAGTAACCACCTTTTGAACTTTTAGTTTAGAAAATTGGCAATCCTGTAACAGTTGGGTTGGGAAAATTTTTTTTGAACCCTTAGGGTCGAAATCAGCAGGAACTTCAAGTGTAGCAAAGGGAGTCACTAAAATTTCCTACAACTTTGTTTAAGGGTCCTCATCAAGCCTCTATTGAATTCCAGCCACAAAGTCGATCTGAAGGTAAGCTGTCGAAGCCTTAGCTGTTAAAATGAGGCAAAACAATAGCCAGGTTCAGAAAGAAATTCCCCTTGATTGGCTGGGAATTTGAAGGAGATGTAATAAGGTTTCAAAAGGAGGAGGTTTAGTTTAAGTTTAAGTTCCATATTTAGAAAAAATTTATAGATGCTTTTCACAAGAAAGGAGTGAGATTCAGTCAAAATTGTAAATCTATGAAAGGTAGAACTTTAGATTTCCTCTACCTTTGCTAAAGGGAGTTTGGAATGTTTTGTTGGCCAAGGAAGGTAAAGGAGTCAATATAAATTGAAGCTTAAGGTGAGCAAGTAACAGACTAGAATTGCTGCTGGTGCAATTTTTGCTTAAGTCTGAAAGTAGAGTGACTTTACCATTTTTGGTGCAAATTTCTGAGAAATCCATTGTAGAAGATATATGGGCTCAGGTGCAAAATGGAACCTTGGTTAGTTGTAGAACAAAGAAGGATAAATGATGGATGCTATGGATCAAGTTTAAGCTATTTTAATTGAGCCTAAAATTGGGCAAATGGCCCTGTTCTTATGTCTGACAAAACTAAATTGTCTGATTCAGTTAAATGGTCGTTTCAGCCCGAATCTTGGAGCTTCAGATTCAGGGTCTCAGATTAGTTGTTTTGGTTTAAGGCCAATCTATCAATTGAAGTGCTTGGTTTGCACTACGAGTTTGCTTAAAGGATCTTCACGAGTCACATTGGGGATATTGGAGTTTTAAGCCTCTGAACTTTGAAGAATTTGAGTGTGCGCATGTGTTAATAACAGAGGTCGAGTCCAGGCACAGAGCCGTGCCACCGCCGGCCACCTGTGCATGCCGGCCAGCGCAACTCGCAAGCCACATCCGTATCCACGCACCCTGGAGCTCACCGACGTGGTTGTCATAGGAGCAGTAAAAACTCATACTTCTACTGCTCTCGCCCTCCTCCGTTTCACCCTGCTATTTTTCACCGTCGCAAGCTGAGCCAATCGAGTAGCACCGCCGCCGGCCGAAACCACCGCTCTGGCGCTCCTCTCCTCGATTTCGCCCACTCAAAGCTCCGCTTGAAGCTCCTATACATGCTCAGCAAGCCACCACTCCACTCCCTCCACCGTAGCACTCCGTCATCGTCGTCTTCCTTAAGCCCGGCTGCTACTTCGTTCTGGTAAGAACCGCCACCGTGCAGGTCTTGGTTACTGGGGCTGGGGTCACTAGGTAAGGGCTCAAGTGAGCTTCTCGTGAGCCAAGGATGGTGTTGAGGCCGCTCGTTGACTTAAAGCATGGCCAGGTTGGCTGGAACGCCGTCGCCGCCGTGTGTGTCCGTCGCCGCCATGGCCGCCATAGTGGAGCTTTATACCCTGGCCATGGAACGCCCTGATTTGGGTGAGCTTCGTGTGTCCAAGGTCGAGGCGAAGCTGCTGCGCAAGCTTGTTGTCGTGGAGTTGCTGCCGTTGAGCCGCCCGCCGGAAGAACCCTAGCGCCGCCCGTTCCGCCGCTGTTCGCCATCGACTTCGGTCGAGCCACCTCAGCGTCACCACCGGTGTGTGCGTCGTCGAGGCGAGTCGAGCCAGCAAGTCACCGTCGCCGGAGACCTCGCCGCCGGCGAGTTGAGGCGCGTACCCGCGCCGGTACCCACGGTCAAGGCCAGGGGTACTGTGTGCTGACCGGGCCCGCGAAGCAGTGAGAGAGGGGTAGAGCGAGGGTGCGTGAGAAGAGTTTCTTAGGGGGGTTTGGATAATCATAAGTTTTCCTTTTAACAAATAATAGCTTAAAATCGTTTATCACTGTTTAGTTCATTAGAAATTCTAAAAATGTCCAAAAATAGTAAAACCAATTTTATTAGGATTGTTTTATTTTCCTTTATGCATTAAAATTCTTAAACCCAAGGAAAGGTAATAAAATTTTAGGTATTTATTTAATGCCTTTTGATTAAGGTATTTAGATAAATGCTAAACCTTTATTAAATGCATAAAATTTTGAATAATATTTTCTTATTCACAAATTATTATTAAATCATAGGAATTAAGTTTTGAGATTAGAAACTATTTATACTGCTTTTCTAAAATAAAAGAAAAGGGCTTAAGGTAGGTTAGTAAAGAAATTAAAAAAATTTTGGGTTAATCTTTATGGGTAGTTTAGTGTTGGCTTGCAACTTTATCATGAAGATGGGTTGGTCACTTGTTGGCTTGCAACTTTATCATGAAGGAAAGTTGTATAGTCATGTGTTTAAAAGTTTGCATCTCTAACTCCTGCATGTACTAAATCGTAGACACTGAAGCTCTAGAAGTGGAATTCTTGGAGTTATCTGAAGAACCTTCAGAGTTTGAGGAGATTGTTGAGTTGATCCCTTGCGAAGCAGGATCGTTGGAAGATGCTAACCTTTTTGTGGATCAAGGCAAGCCCCGGTGCATCTATGCCTATCTATTTTGGAGTTATTATTTCATGTGTCCAGTTATTAGTTATTGGTTATTTTCTTTATGAATGCATTAAGTCTAGGAGTTGATTGAAACCTACTCTTGTGCATGATCCTACCTTATTTAGAGGACATCTTTGCCACTTGTTCACTAATTAGTAACTATCCTATGCTTAGCAATGCTTAGATACTTCTAGCCACTTGGTTGCTTAGCTCTAAAGTAAATTTGGTCATACATATTAGTCAAGGAAAATAGCCTGGAAATTGGAAATGCAGACATAAGCTAGAAATGGTAGTTCTGTCTGCTAAGTTAATTTGGTTAAGGCCCGATCGTTGTGTTAACCTTTGATTAAGGGATTTTTACCTGGTTGCTTACTGGGTATGGGACCAGTAAAGCCCAGTAGGTTAGTTGGCTCTCTGATCGGGAATATTTCGTACCCGTACTTGACGTGCTGGAGAATGGCAGGGGCATAGCCTGAAACTCACATGGAGATCAGGCCACACGTGGGGTCCCATCGTGGAAGTGATCCTGATGTATGGCTATGGATCACGTCGTGGATGTTTCGAGGAGTCCTAGAGACACTCGACAGACTACCGGACTTACACTGTTTTAAGTGTGTTTCGGATAATTGCTGTTCTGATAGCGATTAGGTGCACTTAAGCCAGTTTAAAATGGGCGGTTCCGCCACAGTTTCCTTTGGCAGTTGTATCTCTCTTTCCATATTTCCTCCTCCTACTAGCACCTCACTATGCTGTCTACCGGCTTCCACATTGTCTGCCTCCTCCTGAACCAAGGTCAGTTGTTTTCCTTTGGTTTGACCCACCTCCTTTGTTGTGTTAGATGGTTCTGAATCCTTCTGGGTTGGGGAGCTCCTGATTTTAAGATTGACTCCATCAGGATCCGTAGCTGTCTTGTGAGTCGGTTCTTCCTCATCTGTGATATCACCATCATCGTCCATCTTATCATCAGGTCCTCGGGTTGGTTTGATTGGTCCTTTGCCCACCATAGATCAGGTGATCCTATGCCCTTGCTTATTGATGTACACTTCAGAAGTACCGTTAATATGTGTCAGGTCTTTACAGGATACTTTCACCCTTACCTCTTTCCAATTCAGTGACTCTATGTGAACCTCCTATGGGTCTCTAACTAGGTAGGCCAGCTCCATTACATAAGATTCTTTCCTAGCCACCTTGGGTATTCCAACTGCTTTCACCCAAATAGTTTCTAAGGTAGCAAAGGAATCAGGGTCCATTTTGGTCTCCTCAACAGTTGCAACCATATCAAGACATGTGAACCTGATTCTCCCTATATTTCGCAAGAGGTTCAGCACTGCCATGGATGGGACTGTGACTAGAAAGGTGTTGGAGGTTAGTCTCTTTACCTGCCAGTCCCAATCTGCATCTGCTAGATACTTCAGTTCAGTACTGATTCTGAATTTCTTACCTCTACCCTCCAGCATTATGACAATAGCTCTAATTGCATTATCAATCTCTACCTGCTCCTCAGGGACAATTAGGCTACAGAAAAATTGGCCAGGCATCCCAAAACCACACAACTTCATACCCTTATTGGTTTTGGTACTAGGACACTTTGTATCTATGTGACCAGATTGTTTGCAGGCATAGCAGAAGGAAGGATTTGGACATTGGGACTTATGGTGACCAACCTGATGATAGTTGTAGCACGTCATACTTGCTGCTTGGCTATCATTGGTTACATCTTTACCTAATCTTCGTGGATATCTATTCATCTCTTCTCTTCTTGTAAAGTCTGCATGGCAGAAAATGATTCTACTGAGGGTTCTATGTCGCCATTCTCTTGCGTTCTTCTTGTTCGTAGTTAAGCTTTTATCGCAGGTCTCCCTTAGTCACCTGTCTCACATCTCTCCCTTCTCCAGGTTCCCCTTGGTGTTTGATGCTAGCTTAACCTTTCCTATATGTCTCCCCAAGTTCATCCCAGAATCCGCGTTGCTCCTTCATTGGAGCCTTGAAACTTTCTCTTCTTGATTCAAGTCCACCAAAACTGCCTCTCTCATCTCTCCCAACCATTGCTCTCGAGCACCACGGTACTCTTCTTCCCCTCTTCCTTCTCGATTCATACCTCTACTATCACGCCCCAAATCTCTACCATCTCTACCGTCATGGGACTGCTGAAATCTCCTCTCCATCTTCCTAGATTTGAATGCTTCAACAAAAGACCTCAAGTCTGTGGTTGATGGGTGTACCTTACGGAGGAACTTCGCTTGACCTCCAAATCTCTTCACCTCGCTTGGTCTCGCCAGATAGAAAGCGGCGGCGGGGTCCCAAACCCTAGCTGTCGGCTAGGCACCCCCAGGCCCACCAGAAGACTTGTACGGACCCACTCAAGGGAACATACCAAGAACCTACTCGAACATGAAGACTACTCTGCAGGGTACGTAGGCTTCATGGACTCCCCGAAGACTAGTCGGGTCAAAAGGAAACTACTCTACCGAGTTAGAGTAGGACTCTGTAAACGTACTTGACTAGGACTCATACACAATCCACCCTGTAACCCTGCTCCCTCGACTATAAAAGGGCGGGCAAGGACCCCCTCCAAACAACGAAGAACAAGATCAATACAACCAACACATGGGACATAGGGTATTACGCGATCTAGCGGCCCGAACCTACCTAAATCGTGTTCCTTGCGTCACTATCAACTCCTTGATTCTCGACGACACCCACCGCACAAAAGACCACCTTGGGTACTCCCTAGGCGGGTTGCCGGTCCAAAACACCGACAGCTGGCGTGCCAGGTAGGGGAAGTCGCTGAGTTTCTCCGCACGAGATTGATGGCATCAGTCATCATCAAGCCTGCGTTCACTTTTGAGGCAGGCACAACCTTCGTCTTCGGTTCCTGGCCTTACATTGCGGACGGCGCTGAATCCTTTCAATGCCGCATCATCCACAACCAAGAAAAGAAGCGTCTCGATGAAAACTTTCTTCATCAAGAAGCAGAGAATTTCGTCGAGAAAATCTAAAATTTCAACGTCAACAACATTAAGTTCGACTACGGCTTGAACTCGACCTCGACTCGGACTAGCCCGCACAGGCTGACGTCCAAGTCATCCCGCAAGTCGACTTCAAATCGAAGTCGATTCCTGCTTGGACTCCGCAATGCAGCCGCGGTCCACCAAGAACTCCTCACTCGAGTCCAAATCGAACTTGGGTCAGTCAAGGACTGCGACTACGACTCGGACTCTGTCCAAGAGATCCCTTTATCAGGCCCAGCTTAAGGCTTGGTAATTACTTCAACTCCGCAAGGTAGATTCGTTTATTGGCCTCAGATGAAGCCACCGTTCCTTGCCTAAGATTACGAGTCGCGCCTTGTCGCTCACATAGACAACCTCCCGTATCAAGAGGGTATCCCGCTTACTTCAACCCATGCAGAAGGAAGCACTACGGAGATTGCAACATCAAGCTCTTGAAGCTACTACCCGGACAAATAAATCTTCGTCATCACGTCACCAAACAATGACACTGGTGCCAACCACCAAAAAACTCCCCGACGGGTTGGATAACTCGACGATGTCTCACAAGATGAATCATCAGCTAACACCTTGCAAGATGAAACCTCTGAACAAAGAAATCAAAGAAGAGCATGCAATGCTGCCCGAGCAGATCGTCGCCGACTACTAGCTACGAACATTCCTATCGTGAACCTCGAAAGATCATTTGACGCAGTGCAAGCTCGAGAGCACAACACTCCACTCACAGCAATTGCCTCAATCAATCTCATATCAACTCTCATACCTCACGACAGAGACAACGAGTTAACAGCACAACTTGCGGAAAGGGACAACGAGTTAATAGCACAACTCGCAAAACAAGCCTACAAACTTTTTGACAAGGAATCACCGATCCCATCTATTCCTCGCAACTCAGCCCACCAAGATGGCAACAGAGACGTTGCAGTCCATGGTGGCAATCACGAGGCTCCAAGAAACAGTCTTGAAGTAGTCAACCAGCCAAGACAACATAGCCGAAGGCAAAGTAGAGATGGACACGAGGCCCAAGGCAAAACAGGGATGTAGGAGAGGCTAGCTATACTAATTCAGCAAAGAGCTCTCGCCACCGCAGAGCTGATCACGAAGCCTCAATCTTCAGTGACCTAAGAGAAGTAATCAATAACAACCATCGTCGCGAACATGAGCGCGAAGCCAATGACTATGATCACTTCCCCGCCTTCACCACACGGGTAATGAAGACTAAACTACCTAAGAAGTTCAAGCCGATGGGGATCACCAAGTACGATGGCAAGCAAGATCCAGTCCAATGGCTACGATGCTACTCACTAGCAGTTCAAGCAGCTGGGGGTAATGATGATACAAATGTCATTCACTTCCCCATATGCATGGAACCCGCGTCACTAACATGGCTCGAGTCACTCAATCCCAAGTGAATCGATTCCTGGAAAGACTTGACGAAGGCTTTCACTAATAATTACGCGGGCTCCATGTCTCGCCCAGGCAACAAAATTGACCTGAGCCAAGTCAAACAGAAAGAAAGCGAGACACTTCGCGACTACCTAAGTCGTTTCTTTGAAAAGAAGGCTACAATAGTCGACATTTCTAAAGGGGACGTCATTGAGTGCTTTCAAAATGGCCTCTATGATCGTCAAACATACCAAGACTTTGGCAGACGTCGTCCAGCCACTGTCAAAGATCTCAAAATCATGGTGCAACAATGGGCAGATGAAGAAGACAAAGAGCGTGAGAGATTCGACTCCCATCGCAACTGTGGTCGCGACAACAATAACAATAATCATGAACAAGACAGAAACCGCAACAATGATACTCGAAACAACTACTCGGGTAATCAGAACCGCAAGCGCAAACCTGACAACACTGTCGCGGCTATGTCCAACTCAAGCAAGAAAGGGTCACACAAACGCAATAACGGGCCCTCCTTCACCGGGCTACTCAAGAAACAATGCCCATGGCATCCAAACAGCAAACACTCAGCGATTGATTGCTACAGCATGCACCGAGTAATGCAAGAGTTACCCACACCAACCCCTCCTGAAGACATTGGTTAGAAGAAGGATAAGGGAAAAGGCAAGGCCGACGAAGCTCACGAGGGTGAAGGCGAGTTCCAAACTGCCTCTAAGACGGTCAACGTCATTTTTGGTTGAATCCCGGGTACCGCGTCCAAGCGGTCCAATAAGCTAGTACTTAGAGAGATTATGGTTATCGAGCCAGCAGCTCCTACACCACTCAAATGGTCTGAGGTACCCATAACTTTCATCAGAAAGGACCAATGGACAAGTTTCTCAGAACCAAGCCAATTCCTCTGGTACTCGATCCTGTTGTCGCAGGCTCAAGACTTACCAAAGTACTCATCGATGGCGGAAGCGGACTCAACATCATTTTCATCAAAACACTAAGGAAAATGTATCTCGATGTCACAGACATGCTTACCCCAATGGACTCACCATTTTACAAAATTGTCCTAGGCAATGCTGCCATACCTTTAGGACAAGTTGTCTTACAAGTCACTTTCGGCACCAAGGAACATTACCGAATCGAGTACATCAGGTTTGAGGTTGCCGACTTCGAAACTTCTTACCACGCTATACTCGGAAGACCGGTCCTGGCCAAGTTTATGGCTATACCACGCTATGTGTGCCTAATACTCAAGATGCCAAGACCTAAGGGCAAAGTAACACTACGTGGAGATTTGAGGCGATCGTATGAGTGCGACACAGAAGCTGGCGAAATTGCAGCAACTTCTCAAGCACCCAATCCTATGCAGCAAGTCTTCACAGCATCAAAGAAACCCAGCCCCACAGAACTCGAGATCCCAGAAAACAAGTCAGAATCGACTAAGGTGAAACCAGCAAGTGAGAAGGACTTCAAACCCGTCGATCTCCAGACTGGTGACTCATCCAAGACAGCCCTAATTGGAACAGGGCTAGACCCTAAATAGGAAAGCACGCTCATCAGTTTCCTTCGGGCTAAACACGACATCTTCGCTTGGAAGCCAGCTGACATGCCTGGTGTGCCCAAGGAGATGTTTGAGCATTCATTAAACGTCGATCCCAAAGCTACCCCAAAAAGATAATGACTACGAAGGTTCGCCCAAGACAGAAGAGATGCAATCAAAAAAGAGCTAGCCAAACTACTCGCAGCAGGGTTTATCAAGGAGGTTTTCCACCTTGATTGGCTAGCCAACCCTGTACTCGTTTGCAAGAAGAATAATGAGTGGAGGATGTGTGTCGACTACACAGACCTCAACAAGCATTGCCCAAAAGACCCCTTTGGACTACCCAGGATCGACCAAGTAGTCGAGTCCACAGCTTGGTGTGCATTGCTTTGCTTTCTCGACTGCTATTCGGGCTATCATCAAATAGCCCTCAAAGAAGAAGATCAAGCCAAAATAGCTTTCATCACCCCGTTTCGAGCATTTTGTTACAAAACAATGTCTTTTGGGCTAAAAAACGCAGGTGCGACGTATCAACGTGCCATCCAGATGTGTTTTGAGAAACAACTACACCGCAACGTAGAAGCTTATGTAGACGACGTAGTCGTCAAAACAAGAAATCCAGATGATCTAGTGCAGACTTAGAAAAACCTTTGCAAGCCTACGAGCGTTCCGATGGAAACTCAACGCTACGAAATGCGTTTTCGGTGTACCCTCGGGAAAATTACTCGGATTCATCATTAGCCACTATGGCATTGAGGCCAACCCGGAAAAAATCTCTACCATCACAAATAAGTAAGCTCCAACCGGCATCAAGGATGTGCAGAAGCTTACAGGTTGCATGGCAGCCCTCAATCGATTCATTTCAAGACTTGGAAAATGCGGATTACCCTTCTTCAAGTTACTCAAACGACAACACAAATTCCAATGGACAGAGGAGGCAGACAAAGCCTTGACACAGCTCAAGGACTTCCTATCAAAACCACCAATCCTTACGGCTCCATCTCCAAATGAGGACTTGCTCCTATACATAGCTGCTACTACTCATGTTGTTAGCACAGCAGTAGTAGTAGAAAGGTCTGAACCAGACCACGTCTACAAAGTCCAGAGACCCGTCTACTTCGTCAGTGAAGTACTCTCGGACTCCAAAACTCGGTAGCCACCAGTGCAGAAGCTACTCTACACAATCCTGCTTACCTCTCGGAAGCTGCGACACTACTTTCAAGAACACAACATATCCATCATCACCGACTTCCCGCTTGGTGAAATCCTTCATAACAGGGATGCAACGGGTACAATCTCCAAGTGGGTGGTAGAACTCGGAGCTCTGTCTCTAGACGTCAAACCCAGAATAGCTATCAAATCCCAAGCTTTGGTCGACTTCATGGTGGAGTGGAGGGAAAACCAAGTACCAAAACCAGTTGAAAGGCCAGAACATTGGGTTGTGTACTTTGACGGTTCCCTCAAGCTTGAAGGTACCGGCGCAGGAGTACTCTTGATTTCTCCAAAAGGTGAACAACTCAAATACATTCTCCAGATCTTTTGGAAAGTCTCAAACAATGAAGCTGAATACGAAGCACTTCTACATGGCCTTCGTCTCGCAATATCACTTGGTATCAAACGACTACTAGTATATGGTGACTCGCTAGTCGTCATTAACCAAGTCAACAACAAATGGGATCGCAACAAGGAAAACATGGATGCCTACTGCAAGGAAGTTCAAAAGTTAGAAAACAAGTTCTTAGGCCTGGAGTTTCACTGTGTCGTCCACGACAACAATGTAGCTGTTGATGTGTTATCAAAAATGGGCTCAACCCGTGCAGAAGTTCCAGCAGGCATTTTTGTACACGAGCTTCGCAAGCCTTCCATACCATAACAAGTTAATCTAGAAACTACCAACACAAAACCTCCAGAACCCAACCGAGAGATCATGATGATCGAAGTTGACTGGAGGTCACCGTTCATCAACTACATCAAAGAACAAAAGCTACCCTCCGACAAGGACCAAGCTGAACAAATCTCGTGACGAGGCAAAAGCTATGTTCTAGTCGTAGACAAGCTCTACAGAAGGAGCGCATCTTCAGGAATACTGATGAAATGTGTCACCTGAGAAGAAGGTCAAGAAATCTTGGAAGAAATTCACAAGGAAATATGTGGTAATCGTGTCTCTTCACGAACGGTTGTAGGCAAAGTTTTCAGAGCAGGTTTCTACTAGCCCATGGCACTGGCCGACGTAAAATAGCTAGTCCGTAGATGCCAAGGCTGCCAATTCTTCGCCAAGCAACAGCATGTCCCCGCCTTTAGGCTCATCACAATACCTCCAACATGACCCTTTGTATGCTAGGGGCTTGACATGATTGGTCCACTCCCAACTGCGCCAGAAGGGTTCAATTGAGTACTCATAGGCATCGACAAGTTCACCAAGTGGATTGAAGTCAAGCCCGTCACTTGCACCAAGGCCGATCGAGTCCTCGACTTCCTAGATGAGATCGTACATCGCTACGGCTTCCCTAACAGGATCATCACTAATTTGGGATCCAACTTTAACAATCACAACTTCTAGGAGTACTGCGAGAATAGCAGAATTGATGTACGATACGTCTCCATCACTCACCCAAGGGCCAACGGCCAAGTCGAGCGTACCAACAGTATGTTACTCGAAGCTCTCAAGAAAAGGCTGCATGACATCGACAACACGAAAAGAGGCAAATGACTCAAAGAATTACCCAATGTTCTTTGGGGACTACACACTCAACCATGCAAGCCTATAGGGTACTCTCCCTACTTCCTCGTATATGGGTCAGAGGCCATCCTCCTTATAGACATCATCTGGAAATCTCCTGCAGTTGAGCAATATGACGAAAGAGTATCAGAGGAAACAATGCGCCTAGACCTGGACAGTTTGGAAGAAACAAGATGTGCAGCACTGGTTCAGTCAGTCAGATATCTCGATGAGCTACGACGCTATCACGACCGTAATGTCAAGGAATGTTCCTTTAACGTGGGTGACATGGTCCTCAAACGCATTCAAGACACATTAGGGCTGCACAAACTCAACTCGCCATGAGAAGGTCCCTACGTCATATCCAAGGTCACAGGGCCTGGATCGTACTGACTACAGGAACTCTCAGGCGAAGAAGTACCAAACTCTTGGAATATAGAGCATCTGTGTCGCTACTACTCGTAGCAGACTACAGGATATGTACTTGGGTCTTCACCCACAGTTTCTTAAACAACAAAGTTCTTGGCAAACACTACCTATCTTTGCCTCCGCTTGGCTATTCACATCCACTCGAGCTCTTCAGCTCCACGAGCCCCAACGCTCCGCCTTCGACTTGATCCCATCAAGTCTTTTTGAGTTATCACAACTCGTCGGCTATTCACAACCACTCGAGCTCTTTAGCTCTGCGAGCCCCAACGCTCCACCTTCAACTTGATTTCATCAAGTCTCTTTGAGTTATCACAACTCTTCGGCTATTCACAGCCACTCGAGCTCTTCAGCTCTGCGAGCCCCAGCGCTCCGCCTTCGACTTGATTCCATCAAGTCTCTTCGAGTTATCACAACTCGTCGGCTATTCACAGTCACTCAAGCTCTTCAGCTCTACGAGTTTCAACGCTCTCTCTTCGACTCGTCTCTACAAGTCTAAGCGGCTTCACAAAGACACAACTCAAGTCTTTCCACTTGCTGGGCTACAACGCTCTATGATAACAAGCCACGGCTACGGCGCTAGTCCTTCGTTCTTCAAAGGCACAAGGCTGCTACAACCATCAGCCAAGGAGTACTCAAACTCACTTCATACTTGCATTTTTTGCATTAACGAAACTCCGCAGGATTAAAATCGACTACCCAATGAAGTCGAGGTATACAAAATACAACACAATTGCACAACAACGACTACAAGCAACTACCTACTGGCAGTTAGAACAAAAGTCCCAAGCTTTTACTATATTACAAGGATACACGAGCATGGTGATTGCTCGACTACCAAGGTGCAAGCAGTGTCAAAAGGCAAAACCTGCACACGAGGAAGCTGCGCAATAGGCAGTTGTACCCTGGTTCCTCCTGACAACCGGAACGCCAGGTACTCCTTCACCGCCGCTCCCTCGACAACGATAGGATGAATACTCGACGCAGATCAGGAACAAAATCACCAAGAAGACAAAGTGCACTCCCCGAAGCTGCTCCATGGACAGCTTTAGCACACAGATCCTTACCGTATGCCACACCTCCTCCACCTCTAATCAGGAAGCCGGATAAAGACCGCGAAGCTCATCATCCTTCACTGGCGAGTTCCAGCACGAACTGAGCTGGATCGCGAGTTGCAAGATGAGGCACACGGCAAACCCTCTTACGAGGATTCTTCTAGCATTGCGGCTATCCCTACAAGCGTAAGAGTCTGTGGAGGGAAGGTGGCTCTAATCTACGAGGAATCTCTAGCATCGGGACACTCATTGGAAGCTCTCTACTATCAAACAACAGCAACCTGAAGCAAGCCATCGCTATACTGAAGGGCATGATCCCGATCGAGTACCCAGAGGCTCATTTATAGCCGAAGGGCTGCAACTGCCAACTACTTGCAGTTACTACTCGCTCGTGACGAATAGCCTCAGACACTGACAAGGGCTAGACAAACGCCTTAACTCCACGCATGTGACCACACTGGACACAACGGACAAAAATGAACAGTGTACCCGTGCACCCTCTCAAGTACAAGGCAATAATAGCTATAGTACCCTCACGAGCAACTCCAATAATTGAAGATCACACCGGATACTACAACTACTCGATTACCCGGATTTGTTTTCCTAACTACGAGGAAAGATCATCGATCACATCAAGACTTAAATTTCTCAATAGAGCAAGATTTACACGACGGGTCATCAAAACCCGTGTACTCGAAGCCCCAATGAGCACGCTGTTGTAGGGGCTGAACTCGGCGCTTGAGGAAACTGGCGGCTACATGGATCCCAGTCAACCCTAAAGCTCTCAAGTCGGAAATCTACACCAACAAGTCGGTGATCTCATGAGTATCCCCAGGCTCCATTACCCAGTTGTCTGCATGTTTCGGATCATGGCCGGTGACTACTAGCAAGACAGGATCATGGTTCCCAATATAAAACCACCTCTTCTTCCAATCAACGTGGGAATCAGGTAGGTCATATTCAAGATACACACCCGAGTTTCTCAACTGAAACTCAGCTCCTCCAAAGACTTCTGTCCTAATCACACTGGGTTGTGGTTTACACCGGAACAATTTCCTAAACAAGCCCAAACTAGGCAAAACACCCAAGTACACTTCGCACAAGTGTACAAAGATAGCCATATGCAGCACACCATTCGGATTCAAATGGACTAACTAAAGATTATAATACTCAAGAATACCTTTGAAGAAGTTAGAGGTAGGCACCGCCATGCCCCTTTCGACAAAGTGAGCCAGCATCACCGTCTTCTTGGGGTGTTCTTCAAATTGCCATGCATTTCCATATCTCAGGCTCCTTGCCCTTCTTGGATCTGGATCTCCCCTTGCTGGTGGTTGTGGCCTCCCCCTGGATCTTCTCAGGCTTCTTGCCCATCTTCTTGGTATGCATCAATTAATCTCGAGGAAAAAAGGGGGTGAAGAAGGCCGCAGCGATTTCTCTTCAAAGATTGGGCGGGGCAACAATTGCAGTGGTGGCGCAAACAGAAACAGCGGCGCTAGGGTTGCAAAGGGGGTGCAAATTGCAGATCTGCTAAAACAGCCGTGCTAATAATTAGCGCTGGGCCCCCTATTATATCAGCAACATTTCCGGGATCCACCCATTAATCTAGCAACGATCAGATACGATGCAGATTTACCACAATATAGTGTTCAACGGCTACTCTAACCAAGACATTGATCCCTTCACCGACTACAAGTAGTCGTCCAAGTGCTCGGGGGCTGCGTATACTGTACTCATTGGATAAAGTTTTCTTTTTCTGAAGACTAAGATAAGTTGAAGTGAAATTACAAGTTTGACCCTCAGCCTAATTCTTCGATTCAACCTAAGGCTCGGGGGCTACTCCATATGGAGTGCGATTGTCATCGACTACCATATAAAAAAGTTTCAAGACAAAGACTACTCGAAGCAAACATCGGGAACTGCAAAGAGTACCTTCCAGTCACGCGACAGCTCCGGTACTCGAAGGTTGGCCGCAACGAGAAGTACTCGAGGAGCACCAGGAGGAACTCAGGTGACATCTTCAAGTACTCAGAATTGTTCCTCTTTACTACAAAGTACTCGGGAAGAGCACCAGGAGGAACTCGGGCGACATCTTCAAGTACTCGGAATTGTTCCTCTCGACTACAAAGTACTCGGGGGCTTATTGGCTAGGCACCCCCGGGCCCACCAGAAGACTTGTATGGACCCATTCAAGGGAACGTACCCAGAACCTACTCGGACATGAAGACTACTCTGCAGGGCGTGAAGGCTTCATGGACTCTGTAAACGTACTCGACTAGGACTCATACACAATCCGCCCTGTAACCCTGCTCCCTCGACTATAAAATGGTGGGCAAGGACCCCCTCCAAACAACAAAGAACAAGATCAATACAACCAACACACAGGACATAGGGTATTACGCGATCTAGCGGCCCGAATCTGTCTAAATCGTGTTCCTTGCGTCACCATCGACTCCTTGATTCTCGACGACACCCACCGCACAAAAGACCACATTGGGTACTCCCTAGATGGGTTTCTGGTCTAAAACACCGACACTAGCTGCCTCAATCCAGAGACATCGATGGGGGAGTGGCGGCGGTGTATATGAGTGAGAGAAGAGGTCCTCAATGTAGTTGCCAAAATGGGCCGTTTTGGGCTGGGTTTGTTCCTGTTCTCTACGGCCCAACGAGTCTGCCATGCATTCCCTGCCCCCCAACGGTGCTCGAATTGCATTCAGGATCTGTTCATGATTTTGCCTGATTCCACCACCATCTCCATCAGTTATCTCGCATTTCACTTTGGGTCGAATCTCTTCCTAGTTTCCATTTCGAATCTCATTCTGATTCTTCCAGAGCGATGGTGAGGTGGCGAGGTTGCGGCGGTGAGGACGACAACCGCCACACCTCTCGAAATCGGGAGCGATTGAGACAAGCCTCGCTCGCCTCCTCGTCTCCTGGCGGTCCTCCGTGACAAAACTTGTCCTGGTGATGATCCTCTTCTTGGAGATTGATCCTTGAAGGATGGGGATCCATCTCTCCTAGTTTCGGCGGTGATTTGACGGCCAACACCAGCGATCGCTGAAATTTCTCTGTCTAGGAGGCTCTCTCTTCTGTCTAGGAGGCTGGTCAGTTGCCAGTGAGATACAAAATGTGCAAATCCGGGCTATTTTTGCTTTGAATAAAGAAAAGCTATCCTTTTTTCATAGAAAGAAGTGCGAGATCAAGTAAATAGTGCAAGCTAAACGGAACCAAAGACAAATAATGATAGCCAGTACCAATTTCCTATACTAGCCTTGCTTCCATATGGATATAGGTAAAGAAGACTACCCCGCCAGAGCATACATACCCACACTACCTAAATGCCTAGATCTCTCGATGCATCACGGCTTTGAAAGCAAATAGGTAGACAAGAGGCCTAGACACAAAAAGGGGGCGATGCGAATGGAAGCGCAATCTGGTAAAATAACAAACCTAGATTTTCGAAAATATATCTTGGGAACAGCCTAAAGCACTCATGGTATCATTATGAATGTGCAAGCTAAAATTGTGAAAATCTAGAAATATACATACTCAGTTAAGGGGTGGGATATGATTGCATCGCGGTATCTAAGAACGTCATCTCATGGATCGTTGTATGGAGTAGTTGGCAAGATTAGGTTGCGGTAAGTTTGGGCCTCGCCAATTCAATCCTAGCCCAGATCATAGGCTCGTAGCTCCGGCCCACCAGGCAGGCAGGCAGGCAGGTGTCTTTGTGTGAGTCGCTGGCCTGCAAAGCCCAACCCGATCCCAGATTCCTCTCCTGCCCATTTCCCCCGTTGCCGGCAGCCGCAGCAGCACGCGGCAGCTCCGGTCAGATGCCCATTGCCGGCAGCAGCGTGGTCGTGGTCCAAGTCCAATTCGTTTTCTGCACAGCACACCCAACATCCCTGCCCTGCCCGGCCATTATTCCCCATCCCATCCCCTGCCGGCGTGCGCAAAAGCTGGTGCGTCTCCCGCGTGCCGGGAACGCCGAGCTGCCGACCTTTTTCGCTCGCCGTGCTCCCCAAAACTACACTTCCTCCCATGGTTTCACACGTTGTCCCACTGTCCCAGCCCGGCTCGCCGGTGGTTTGCCCGGATCTGCGCAGTTCTCCATGAAGACAAGACAGCGACTCGTCACTCGTCAGCTCAGCCGCACTAAAAAAGAGTCCAAGTCAGAGGCGGCGACAACCGGCGCCACGTCGGTGCGTCAGGATAAGTTCTCGTGGCCGAAATCCCCTCGCCTAGATCTCACCCATACAAAAATCGCTCCCGCCATGCGCCCATGCAGAGGACGCGCAGTCTGCCGGGGCCGCCGTGGACTCGCTGCTGGTGCGCACCAACCAACCATCGCGTACGACCGGTCCATTTCGGTGTCGCGCGCGCCCCGCCACGGCGCCACATCCCCGTCTCCGATCCCCATCCCGCTATAAAACTCCTTGCTTGCGTGCCGCTGCTACCACGTCACATCGCCATCGCCTCCAGCCCAGCATGGCACGCCTCCCTCCTCTCGCCGCTCTCCTCTTCCTCTGCCTGCTGTCGGCCTGCCGCGCGGCCGGCCCCCGCGACGGCAACCCGAGCGCCGTGGTGCTACCGGTGAGCAAGGACGCCGCGGCCACGCAGCAGTACGTGACGTCGTTCCGGCAGCGCACGCCGCTGGCGCCTGTGGAGGCGGTGCTGGACCTCGCGGGCGCCACGCTCTGGGTGGACTGCGAGGCCGGGTACGCCTCCTCCACCTACCGCCGCGTGCCGTGCGCGTCCAAACCCTGCCGCCTCTCGCGCTCGGCGGCCTGCGCCACCAGCTGCCTGGGCGCGCCCAGCCCTTCCTGCCTCAACGACACCTGCGCCGGGTTCCCCGGGAACACGGTCACGCACGTCAGCACGGGCGGAAACATCATCACCGACGTGCTGGCGCTGCCCACCACGTTCCGCCCGGCGCCCGGCCCGCTCGCCACGGCGCCGGCGTTCCTCTTCACCTGCGGCGCCACGTTCCTGACGGAGGGCCTCGCGGCGGGCGCCACGGGGATGGCGTCGCTCAGCCGCGCCCGCTTCGCGCTGCCCACGCAGCTCGCCGCAACGTTCCGGTTCTCTCGCAAGTTCGCACTTTGCCTGCCGCCGGCGGGCTCCGCGGGCGTCGTCGTCTTCGGCGACGCGCCCTACGCGTTCCAGCCCGGGTTCGTGCTCTCCAACTCGTCGCTCATCTACACCCCGCTCCTCGTCAACCCGGTGAGCACGGCGGGCGTGTCCACCAAGGGCGACAAGTCCGACGAGTACTTCGTCGGCGTGACGGGCATCAAGGTGAACGGCCGCGCCGTGCCGCTGAACGCGACGCTGCTGGCCATCGACAAGAAGGGCGTGGGCGGGACCAAGCTCAGCACGGTGGCGCCATACACCGTGCTGGAGAGCTCCATCTACAAGGCCGTCACCGGCGCGTTCGCGGCCGAGACGGCGGCGATCCCGCGCGCCCCGGCCGTGGCGCCGTTCCAGCTGTGCTACGACGGGAGCAAGGTCGGGAGCACGCGCGTGGGGCCCGCGGTGCCGACCATCGAGCTGGTGCTGGGGACCGACGCCACGTCGTGGGTGGTGTTCGGGGCGAACTCGATGGTGGCCGTCAAGGGCGGGGCGCTGTGCCTCGGCGTGGTGGACGGCGGCGAGGCGCCGAGGACGTCGGTGGTGATCGGCGGCCACATGATGGAGGACAACCTGCTGGAGTTCGACCTGGAGGCGTCGCGGCTGGGGTTCAGCTCCTCGCTGCTGTTCCGGCAGACGAACTGCAACAACTTCCGCCTCGGCTAGCCGACAATGCAAGCTGCTGAGACTTGCTGATTGGGTTGTAACTGTATGTCCGTCTGTGACCAGAGAAGATGGTCTTGGATTTGGGCAGTCGTTGTCTGAATAAATTGTTCATCTGTTACCATACCAAATGGCAATGTTGATGGAGAGCAAGGTCGCGTGGATATACTATATACAGTACATTGCTCTATGGGCACTGAAAAGTGAAAAGCAAACCAACTGACGAATAGGAGTGCTTAGGTTCGCTGCAATGGGTAATTTCTTGTGTTTTCAAAGGCCGGGAAGTTCAAGGCATCACATAAGGAAGTGAAGAAGTAAGGCAGGCTACACAAGATCATTCATACAGAATTTTATGTTCAACAAGTCAGGCCCCAATTGTGTCCTCCTACGTTCTCCTGAAATTCTGTGGTAACTCATCGGCTAGCAGTTCCAAAACCTGCCGAAACAGAGTACAACATAGCTTATGCATCCAACTGTCTAGTTCAATCCAAATTCAGACACATGTAAAACTGAAGTTTAACCCTGGAAGTTCTCGGCTGTTGACAAGACGAGCACGGGCACATCATATCTTATATATGTAGCAGACTGATAAAAGCTTGAGATGAGCAAAGTTCAAGAAGAAATGTTTCTGGGAGTAACCTCTACTGAAAAACAGCAACCATCAATCAGATATTTCTGGGCGCTTGACGTTTGAGAGGCACTGGGAGTTACTTACCTCTACTGAAAAACACCATCAATCATCCAAAAAGGGTAGTTCAGGAATGAGAATCATGTAGAGCTCTAACAGAACATTCTCAAAACTAAGAAACCAAACCTGACAGTTCCACGCAAAAAATAAAAAAAATTAGCCTGGTTCCATTGTCATTGCATTTATGCATACCTCAGCCCGTATGACATAGTGATGGATGCTGCATAATGTCAGCGATGTAGACCTTTTCATTTTTGCACCTGTGATGAATTGTTGCAGAATTGCTTATCAGACTTTTGGCAATTTCTGTTTTCTTTTCAAAGACACGATTTCTGATTACTGTCATGCTAATCAATGGTATGAACAGAGTCACCACATTAATCAATTTAACAACATGCTGGGGAAATTGAGGTAATTAAATACAAGAGGAACTAAGTCTTTCAGTCCCTCTATTTCTAGCAATTAATGTTGGTTTCTTCCGATCCAGCGTCCACCAGACCACCACCAAATGATTATCATCATGCTTTCTTGGCCTTGGGCTTAGGTGGCGGTGCCAGGAACAAAGCCTTGAAGATCCACGCAGCAAGGACGGCGCCAATAAAGGGGCTTATCCAGTACACATAGAACTGCTCCCACGTATTGTGACGATTGTTGACATATGCCCAGCCAAATGCCTGCGGAATAATATTCGACCAATATTCATAAGTTCAAGAAACACAGGGAAACTAGAATAAATTTTACTACAAAGTGCTTAAACTGAACGGCCAGGAGCAGAAATATTCAAACGCTAATCCAGTGCTTATCCAGTGCTGACAGCAAATTCAGATATTCACTTCTAATCAGAACAAGCAGTTCGAGATATTTTGTCAAAATTATTCATATATCCTTCTCTTCGGTAATCATTGTTAAGTTCACCTCAAATAGATATTCATTTCATTTGGAACTTATGTTCATGGTGTATTGTTGCGCTCCTGTAGAAGGCAGGGTTTTATGTACAAGTATCCATCTAGTGGCTGATCCAAAAAAGTGAACAACGTGAGATTTCTTAACATTGAAATTTTGGCAAAGCAGAAACTACAGTCCCTTGCAGATGAGTATGTGCTCTTTGTCATGCTCCAAGCATGGTTCCTTACGTGACGAAAAATCTTGAATTTAGTTTGAAGGATACATAAAAGATTTCTAGAAGAAATTAGATAAAATTCTCCCTATCTTGTAGTTGTAAATTTTGATGAAACTGAATGGAAATTTACAATTTATTAATTTTTTCACTTTTCCATTTCAATCTATTTCAGTGCTCAGTGACTCTAATTTACAGATAGCATTCCAGTTTTACTACTCCATGCTCTCTAAAAAAAGGCTATAGAACAAAGGAACACTGGCAAATTTCACAAATGAAGAATCCAAATATGTGTTCAGATTCAGACATGGAAATAAAGTGGCTATATGCTATATATGCATGCCTTCTCAATAGTTAGCAAACACTTACCCTATGTCTCTGGAGTTATCCTGGAATAGTGTTTTGTTTTTTAATTCTCATCACCATGCTAACTTAGTTCGGAACTGTAAATTTTTTTAAAAAATACATCGCAACATTGTGCTGTTGACTTGCAAAATTGTTCATACAGGGGCTTCAAAAAGGACAAGAAGATGCTTCAAAGATCAGGTATAATGATTTGGTGGTCAAATAATTTTGCTCACTTTTTCCTTCTTATTGTAACATGCCGACCATTTTGTTCAATAGTTTTAGCCACTTTTGCAGTTCTATATCACCAAACTCAATTTTGTGTCTGTGTTCTGCCTTTAGGTGCTGCAAATAACATTGAACGGGGATTTCATTGATAAAAAAATCAATTGCAGGGCCTAACATTGTTATGGAAGAGAAAAGGAAATTACAGAAACAGATGTCCTTATCTATGTTGTTTAGAGCTGAGCTTAAGAGGAGTAAACTGTAACAGATAATAAACATTTGGCTTCAATTTACTATTTTATGAGTTCCTTACCTACTAAATGAGCGGACCATACAAACTGTTGTTTTTAATTTATCCCATTGTCAATTTCTATTTTCAGTACATAATGCATTGAGTCCTCTTCCCCTGATTTACGGTTACTATAAATTTTGAGCTTGCTACTCCAACAGAGTTCTAGCTCCCTCTAACTACGTGATCTCTTATATATCTATCTATCCATGTGGCATCTCGAAAATACAAGATCCGTGCATGTCCAGTGGCCAAAGTATACCTCAACATCATGAGGTAATTTCACCTTTCTCAGTAAACAATGGTATAGATCAGACTACCCACATGATGTAACATTCTTGGAAGCCATCAAATCCTACAACTATTTATCAAATATACAATCAACCTTCTAAAGGTCCCTGTGACGGGCCAAATGCCGCAGCTATTTTCTAGTTGGGCGTTGAAATTTGATCGCTGTAACGATGGTGATTGTGGAAACTACTAATGGAGTGGAAAGTAATACGATTCATGAACTAGTTTGACAAACAGTAGAAGAAGAAAAATGGAGGAAAAAAAGGGGGAAGAGACTGACATTGGCTGGGTTCATAGAAGGGCCGGTGTAGGCTGCCCCGGAGAGGACGAGGCAAACGGTGGAGATGGAGATCATCAACGTCTTGACTATGGGGTTGCGGGGGCCCTTGACGATGATCCAGAGCACAGCCATGGTGATGACGAAAGTGAGCACTAGTTCAGCGACAGCGCCAGTGTGGGGATCCACCTTGAGCGAGGGCCCCCCGAGCATGTGCTTGTACTGCGCCGGCATCAGCTCCGAGATGGCAAGAGCGCCGCACACAGCGCCGGCGGCCTGATCAGTTACTAGTCCGCATCAGTCTCTGAAGAAGACATTTCTAAATCCTAGAATCGGATCGAATCGAATCCAAATTCAAGCGGAACGCACCTGCGCCGGGAACCGGAGCGCGACGGCGAAGAGCGAGGGGCTGGTGACTCCGGCGGCGTAGAAGGCGGCGATGCCTGTGGGGTTGAAGCTGGCGCCGCCGAGCGCGTCGCAGAGGATGTTGAAGACGAAGAGCAGGACGGAGACGAGGGAGACGGTGATCAGGAGCGCGTACTGGACGCCCTGCAACTTCAGGTAGGACGTCACCGCCGCCGTCGAGGCCCCCAGCGTGGAGACGCAGAGCACCCACAGGAAGGTCACCACCGCGTCCGCGGCAGCCGCCCGCAGCGCCGCCCCTATCGCCATCAGCGCACTCTCTCTGCTCTGTTGCGTTGTTGTGTGCAGGAGCAGCGGAAGTAGATCGAAACTGACGCAGGAGGAGGGGGTAGGTAATCAGGCCCTCTTCGCGTGCGGCATCTTATCTCCTATTTTCTCCTTATTTATGGAGAAAAATTTGATATTCGCCACTTGATCGACCAATTTAATTTGTCTCTTTCAAATTTTATAATATAACTCAGGTGAGCATGGTATTTGAGATTTATTCGGAAATGACAAGAGTGCTTACCATAGAGCTCTGCTCGGTAGAGGTTTGAAAGGACGTGTCTGTTCTAAAGATGTTTGAACCTTGATGTCACGCACAGCTAATTGAACAAAATAAAATCAATGCTGCATATATCCTTCAGAAATAAAAAAGGCACCCTCCAAGGCCAAACAATAGCGTAAATTTTATTTTTTTTTTCTGTAATTTGTTGGATAAGGTTTCACAAATCGTTGCTAAATGTCAAGAAAAGCTTGAGGGATGCTAGTATTCATTAGGCATATTTTTTGTACTTACCCGAATTGCATCTTGTGGTTCATACCCTTAAAATGTAGTTTTTCTTTTACTTTGAAAATAGCAATCAAGTAGGAACTTACAAAAATTTGACAAAAGTCATTAAAATTCCTTCAAGACTGCGTGTACTAAACTCAATGTCCTGAAAAAAAACAATACTAATAAACTAATTATAGCTAGCAGGTACTACGAAAATGCAAGTAGTAAAAATATCATTTGAAGCTCCAAACACCAAATCTTCTCAAAACGAGCCCAAACAACAATTCGAGGTCCTTTCGAAAAAAAAAAAATCGAGGCCAGTTGGACGCCTGCGCCCACTACTCCACTCCAGTGTCGCTTTCCACTTCCTCAGCGCCGCCGCCACTCCTTCAGAACCCCGGCATGTTTCCCTCAACCGGCGGCCGGCGGCTCGCCCTCCTCATCCGCGGCACCACCGCAGCGGTAGACGGCGGCACAAGTCCCATCCAGTCCCAGCCCCACACCGCCCGCTTCCTCCATCCCTACTACTCTACGGTGCCCCTTGCGAGATCCCCCGATCCGGACGCCGCCTCCTACCTCGTCGCCTCCTGCGGCCTCTCCCTCGCCACCGCCGCCGCCCTCGTCGCCCGAGGGCGCATCCGTTTAACTGCCAACGCGGACGCAGTACTCGCCCTCCTCCGCCGCCATGGCTCCTCCGATGCCCACATCGCCCGGTTGCTCAGCATATCCCCGGATCTCCTAATACTTGACGCCGATAAAGATCATCCGGCCCAAGCTCGAGTTCTTCGACTCGCTAGGCGTCGGCGTCACAGCTCTTACCCAGACAAACCACCTCTTGCGCAGCCTCGATAATCATCTCGTACCCTGCATCAACTTCATCCGCGGCATCATCGGCACGGACGCCGGCATCCGAATGCGATCTCCCACATACCCTACGCCTTTCCGGTTCGACCTCGAGAAACATATGCGCCCCGCCGTGGAAACCCTCCGCTGCCACGGTCTCTCCGAGGAGGCCATCTCGAAGCTCCTCATCAAAGAGATGGGCGTTCTCGGCTTGGCGCCCGACCGCATTGCCGGCATCTTTGAGGACCTTGATGCCCTTGGTCTGCCCATGACGGACTCCTGCTTTGTCAAGTGCTTCTCTTCAATGTGCAACTTCAAGAGGGGGACAGGATGGCGTCGGTTGGCGCTTTACCAGAGCTTTGGGCTTTCTCAAAGCCAGGTTGTTGGGGCATTCAGAAGTCAGCCGCCGTTACTGGAGCTTAGTGATGAGATGATTCGGAGGAAGCTCCTCTTCTTCCGGGACAAGTTGAAGATTGCTCTGTCTCAGGTGATTGCATGGCCGAAATTATTGTCATTGAGCCTGGAGAAGAATATCCTCCCTAAATGTGCTGTTCTTAACGTGCTGATGAGGGAAGGGAAGATCCGGGGAGACATAAGTCTGTACTCTCCTTTACGTGCATCTAGCAAGGATTTCTTTAGAAGCTATGTGGAGAAGTATGAGAAGGACGTGCCAGATGTTGTTAGGGCATACGAGGGGAAGATCAAATTCAAAGGGTTCCTGGACGATGATATTGAAGTTCCACTAGCCAAAGCATCAGTCATTTAGTGTAACATCACTGTAGGTAAGGCAGATGCTGCTTGTAATGTTAGGATAATTCTACATTGTCTAACGTCAGAATCTTATCCATTTGACTCAATATCTCTGTAGTTATAAATGTGGTGTTAAGCCATTGGAATTTTACATTCAATGGCGTCAAGTCTTGAAACCCATATGCTTTCATGATGTTGTCATTTGTTGAAGGTAGCTTGATCTTCGTTTCCGCAAATGTACTTCATTTTTATTGAATGCACTTGCCAATCAGCCATATAATTCCAGTGTTTATAAAGAGAATGTCAGTAGCACTATCTTGCATTATGCTTAGAGCTGACTAGCTGAGGTCCTTCATGTCTGGCAGCCTGGGGTGGTCCTCCATTTGTTCTGCAAAGCCTGTTAATTCGTAGGTATGATATGTTCACCTGTTAACTCTTTTGTATAAATCCTTGAAAATGCTGCAGGGAGGCCTCTTTTGTTCTTCATACAAAATGATTCTTGAATTGTGGTAGATCCATAAGGCTTTCTGTTGGTACGCTGAGTGAGAGATGTCTTTTATCTCTAGTGTCAAATTTTCCTTCCACACGTCTCTCTGTATTTTGCGGTTTCCCACTGGTTGCACCCTTTATTGTACAGTTTAGCATTTTGTGTTCTGCATTTATTTTTGTACAGGCTCTGCAGTTATTTTGTTGACCTAAGTCCAAATCTCTGACGGTCTAGTTTTGGATCCAATTTTTTCAATCTTTTATGCTGTTAACAAGTTACTATAGATGCCCTAAACTATTTTAACAGGCATAGGGACCTTGAAAAGCCATATAGTTTTACTGTAATCCTTGATAGCCATTAAGCCATTTCACTTTACTCCTATATAATTAACTTGCTGATGGTACCTATGGACTGGTACCTCAGTTGTGGATATGTCCCAAAAATAAAGGATTTAATACTATGACACATTCATCAAACCTAATGAAAGGGCAAAAAAAAGCAATTATCAGTCTGTCTACGATTTTCAAAACACTTATAGACAGCAGCTGTCTCAATTGTTGAACATGCCCTTACAGTTGAGGGACAAATTAAAATACATACTGTACTCCCACGAGAATTGAGGGAGGTGAATAGGCTTTTTTTTTCTTACGGTTTTTCGGACAGGAGAACCGAGCTAGCACATCAGACATCGAAGAAACCAAATACCACTCTCAAGAGCTTTTGCAGCGTGGAATGCTGGAATATACTCACACAATCACAACTTTCACAAGGTTTTGAAAACTAAAATGTTTTCAACAAGTTGCTAAAATGTTACTCTCATCCCCCTAGTAACCTCCAGGTCCTCCCACCGCCGGTGACCACCCGGTCCGGCGTCCACCCTCCTCCCGATGTTCATCTCTCTCTCTCTCTATTGCTCTCCTGTCTTTCCCCTGACGTCCCATGGATTCTTCTATCCTGGATCAGGAACCGGGCCACGTTTTTTCATCAAAGGTACGAACTCAAACTAGCGGTTTGGTGGTTTCCTCTCATCCGGATGAGATAGACAACTTCTGGTTAATTGCGGCTTTTAGTCGTTCAAGGATTAAGCTTTTGGAATCTTCTGTTGGTTGCATTCTGCAATCTGTTCTTGGGGGTTTGTTGAAGCTTTTCTGTGTTGTGGAATTGGAAGATGGCATTTTCAAATTCAGTGTCTCCCCCAAGGCTGTTGGTGTTTTGGTGTATGATCTTAAGTCCTTTGCTTGTCCGACTTTCAAGATTTTCTTCCATCTCTGGAATGAAAAAGGTTTATCTGTGGCTAGATCTTCTGTTCTCACTGATCGGGGGCCTAATTTCCACTGGGTTGAAATCGGTCCTAAAAAGAGGACTAAATCTTTTATTGAGGCAGTTAAAAGTGATGCTCCTTTAACTGGTGCAAATTGTGTCCCTATGAAGAAGAGAATTTCAGCTTTTTCCAAATTGGATTTTCGGAACATCAGTGATTCGGATCTTCGTAGTTCTTTTGGGACTGTCAAAAATATGAAATAAACGAAGAACACAGGGGAATTGAGTAATTCAAATTCAAATGGCGTTGATGTGAGCCTCAATCTTGGGCCTTCTTTTCTGCCTAGCTCCCGGCCCTCAAATCGCGCCCCTGGAGTTAATGTGGCTCATCAAGAATCATTTGGCTTTATGGCAGGAAGGGTCGTGGGCTGGCAAACTTGCTTCAGGTGTTTTTCCAATTCGCACTCTAGGACCCTTTGCCGCAGCAGGATCAGATGCTCCACATGCTTCAGGGTCCTATGCAGGGGAGGCACACCATCTTTGCTTTGTGGAGCATCTGATCCTGCTGCGGCAAAGGGTTTCTCTTCCCAAATTGATCCTATGCAGTGGAGGCACACCAATCCGGCAGGGTGGTTCAAGTCCAAGCAGCATATGACAGATGAGGTTATGCTCTTTGGGGTCCCAATTGTCAATGGCACCGGTCAATTGTTTGGGGACGATTTCTGCCCTGAGACGGCCGACCCTTCATCTTTGGTAGTGAATGCCCCTTCGCCTACCTTGCCCCAGTTCTCTTCCTCGCCGGCTCCGTCAGCAGCACATCCGCCTCCAGCCTTGCCTTGCAATGATGACCTTGAGCTTCGGCTAGCCTCAAGCGTCCGCATCCAAGCTACATTCTCATCGCATCACGCTTCTGATCAACTATCCACCGGCCTATTCGCTTCAGCTTATTCAGCCGGCTTATCAGCCACCAAACAGTGTTTTCCTCTCACAACAAATCAGCCGTTTCAGCTTTTCAGCCGGCTTATAAGCTGAAGCGAACAGACCCCACAACAGCTACACAGCCTCCCACCGCCACCGAGAAAACCCTAATCGTTGCTACATTACCTACCCCTTTGGCAGATTCCGATTGTCACGGGGCAATCACGACCTACAAGTTTATTGACCATGCACCATTCATGCCCCCAAACTGCAATCGAGTGATGCTTCCGCATAGGAAGGTGATGTCCAGGGTCGTTTTGGGCGGCCTCCGCGACAGGAACAGTGACCTCGCCATTGCTTTGATCGAGCCTCTTCCAGAACAACAGGTATCCTTCCACTCTGTTAGGGAAGTGTTCGATGATTTTCTAAGGAATCAAAAGCGTTTAGGCTATCGCACTATTCAGCCATGCCCTTTGGTAAGGCCTTTGTTCGCTTCAATCATTTTCATGATAGGGATTTCTTGATTGCAAGTAGCCCACATAACAATGGTGATACGAGAATTTTTTTTGTGGAGCATACTAAAGGTTGGAATAATAAGTCTGTTAACATGAATTATGAAGTCTGGCTTATGCTTCTTGGATTCAATAATGATTTCTGGACCCATAAGGATATTGTAAAACCTTTAATCATTTAGCAAGGGTTTTAGTCAAAGCAAGAGTGGTTAATCTGGAGGAAATTCCTTAGTTTATTGTTTGCTCTGATGGTGAGGGTTTTGAGGGTGAATCCTAGACAACTCAGTGTGAGATTTTTCAAGCAACCATGTTGGGAGGTGCTCCTTCTGATCTCAGCCTCATAGTCCCGATGAAATACAGCCAAATCTCTTTCAATTCTTTGGTTTTGGGCAGCCTAGGAATGGATCGCCAAATATGAATGTTAATGGGCAGGGATGGTCAGGTGAATGGTAATGTGCAGGATTAGAGCAATGCAAATGCTAATGAGAATGTTCAGGGCAATGGAAATAAGTGGGGATAGTGGCCAATTGGGCCTGCTGATGACAATGGGCATAATGGGCCTGCAGTTCAATAGGAAGTTGATGGACCATTCATCGGACCATTGGCTGCATAAATCAATTCAGTCTGAATATCGCGGGATAATTGTTGTTGTCCAACTCAGATTATTTTTCATGTAGCCACCGACTAGGATTAGTCCGACTTGTAACCTTAGATCGTCAGCCTATATAAGATGATTAGGGACACCCCTGAGGGTAACTCACCTCAACTCATCCCATGCCAGCAATACAATCCACCAGAACACAGGACGTAGGGCATTACTCTTCGGAGGTCCGAACTTGTCCAAACCTTGCGTCTCTGTATTATCATTCGAGTTTTTGGTCTTACGATCTTCCCTGCCTACAAATCTACCACTTGGGTAACCCCTGATGCACTTTCGGTCACTAAATCCGATAGTTGGTGGATTGGGTAGGAGTGATCGCCGAATCCTCCTAGTGAGCTTGATGGCAGTACTAATCGGGTGAGTCGTTCTACGAATTGGAATTAGGTCGGTCCAATTTTGCAGTATATCGATCTCTCATTTACAATTGGTGCATACGGCTTTTCTCTCTCCAATCGAGTACCGCCTGGTTTCATGCGCCATTCGCCACGACGATTACGCACCGAGGATGGGGCAAGTACCAAGCCGGCCACCGCCCAGGACCCCATCTACGTCGGCTGAGGCATCCGGACCAACTCATCTGTCCTCGGCGTCGACTCCGCGCTCGTCTAAATGCGACCTACAAAATCAATCTACAAAGACCATACGTGAAACAGGGAGCATATCTCTGATTTTCTTTCTTAAGTTCAATCGGCCAGTTGTACTCTAATTATTTCCATTGGCCAATGAGCGTTCCATTGCATTGCATTGGCCAATGTTTTTGTCTGCAATCGAATCAGGTACCAGGGCACCTGGGATCATCGACGTACGGACGAATGTATAAAGCTGTGGCGCGGCAAAGATGGGCTCGCGCTACCTTAGACACAAGATGGCCGGCAAACGTTCTAACGACTGAGAGACAGCAGCGATTCGGCATCAACCAAGCCTGCTGGCGACTTGCCAGCGACGTGCCCGACGGCAACCACGCTTCATGGACGAACCCCGCCTATTCTCCGACTTAGCCACGAAATCAAACTAAGTCATATATTCAATTAAACATTTTACAGCTTCCGTATATCTTCACATACCTCAATTCTTTTATATCTCTGCGACTTTCGCCCATCACCCTGATCACATCTCCAACTGTTTATACAGATTGGTCCGTCCACTACACAGGCAATCGAGGGTTGCGCACTGTGAGTGCCCAACGCACGCTCTTTGCTTTTCCGCATAGTTCCAACTGCTTTACGGTTTGTCCGTCTCTCTTAACGGTTGCTAAAGTACTTGGGTAACACACGCTCTAATCCGTGAAACCTCGACTCATCTTGTGATGCCCCGTCTACAAGCTCGAGATCCACTCTCAGCAAACTGCTAGCTAAGCAAGGCTAGCTGCTTAAACATAACAGGCTAATTACTTAAGGAAATTACATGGCATACAAGAGAGGATGCGCAAGAATTTACTTCTATGCCAAATAAAACTCCGAGTTATTCAATTATTAAATGCTCTACGTCATGCTACATGATCTTTGCATTGTGCTTTCACAACTCCGAAAACTACTCAGTGTGCCTCCCGTTTTCGGCCAACCTTTGGGGGTTGGGTGCGAGAGGCAACTTGACGTGCTTCCGTGGCTTGTTCAGCTCCCGGGCTCGGGGGCTGGGTGTGGGAGGTGACTTGGCGTGCTTTCATGGCTCGTCCGGCTCCCGGGCTTGGGGGCTGGGTGCGGGAGGTGACTTGGTGTGCTTCCATAGCTCGTTCGACTCCCGGGTTCGAGGGCTGAGCGCCACAGACGACTCGACCTGCCTCCTGGCCCTCAGCCGACCTCCCAATCTCAGGGGCTGGGCGTAGGAGGCGACCGAGCCTCCTGCCATTCGGCCGACCTCCCAAGCTCGGGGGCTGGGTGCGGAAGGCGACTCGACGTGCCTCCTACAGCTCAGCCGACCTCTCAGGCTCGGGGCGGGAGATGACTTGGCGTGCTTTCACCGCTCGGACGGCTCCCAGGCTCGGGGGTTGGGCGCTGGAGACGACTCGGCCGGCTCCCAAGCTCGGGGGCTGGACGCTACGGATGACTCGGCATGCCTCATGCCACCCAGCGACCTCCCAGGCTCGAGGGCTGGGTGCGGGAGGTGACTTGGCGTGCTTTCGCGGCTCGTCCGACTCTCAAGCTTGGGGGTTGAGCGCCACAGACTTCAGGTCGGCGTGGCTCCGCCAGTCCTCGTGCTCGGGGGCTGGGCGCCTATTTCATGTCGGCGTGGCTCCACCAGTCCTCACGCTCGGGGCGAGATGGCTATCTCAGGTCGGCGTACCTCCGTGGCTCCGCTAGTCTGCGCACTCGAGGGGTTGGGCGCTGTATTGAGATTCGTTTTGCTATGGAAACAATATATCATTTTCTTGACCATTGGACCGATTACTTTAATCACTTCAACGCTCGGGGGCTACTCCGTATGGAGTGCGTCTTGCAACACCCTCCATGTGCTTCCCTTCGATCTACAAGATGCCAGACATCTCGAAGCTCGGCAGTCGCATAGCCATGTGCATTTGGTCATACGCCTATGGAAGCTTCAATTTTTTTCCTTTTTTTAGCACAGCGCGAATTAGATCCTATCCGACTTGTAACCCTAGGTCGTCAGTCTATATAAAGCGACCAAGAACACCCCTGAGGGTAACTCACTTCAACTCATCCCATCTGAATTCTTCGCATCCCATACCAGCGATACAGTCCACCAGAACAGGTATTACTCTTCAGAGACCCGAACCTATCTAAACCTTTCATCTCTGTATTACCATTCGTTGCGTCTCTGTATTACCATTCAGGTTTTTAATCTTACAATCCTCCCCACCTACAAATCTACCACAATCTTCCCCACCTACAAATCTACCATCCTGGTGGACTGAGTACAGCTGGCAGATATGAAATCTTACGAGTCCTAAAATAAAAACTGGATGGAGGTGGACAATATTCTGTGCGTAAGTACTAACATCAGAGTTTGATTGAACAGACAACTTTAAATCCTCAACTCTGAACATTACATCTTGGAGACGGGCACGTCAATAATTTATATCCAGACTTAAAGAGTGCACAATACCTTTTGGAACAGATCAAAAGTGACAATTCCCAACGAAATGGGGATTTATCAGCTAAGCAGTAGAAGAACGTTTTAAAAATCAATACATCACAAACTCGGTCTTTTTTTAGCGAGGATATCACAGAATCATTGCATATCAAAGAACTGTCCTAACAATACTAGAATGACTGAATGAACCGGTTCAACATACTAGACAAAGCAGAGTTCTGGCAAGATCACAGTGCCTGCATTCCTAGATTTGTACAAGACATGTTGATGATCCAACAATGGCAAAAGAGCTGAACTGCGAATGTTGATGATCCAACAAATTAAGTAAAATATCAAAATTAACAGTGTTAGATTAACAATATGACTAATGTAGTATTTGTATTAGAGGCTAAACACCAAACAAATAGTGATTTCATTCTAGAAGATCTGAAACTCAAAACATCCGAATTTCTGAATCCTTCGAATTTAAGTTTACCCTCATATGCCTTGACAACATGTGGCACATCACGGGCATACCTCAACACATACCTCTCAGAGATCTTACAAGCCCAGATCAATGCATGAAGCAACATTGTATTTTGCTTAATCTTCCACTCCATCTACATGCTCAAGACAGAGCACCTTGGCATGGTGTTCTTCTGCAAGCTATTCACTATAATCACAGTTCGCCCTGTAACCTCGCAAACTTCAAGAGTCATCACCTCAAAGAACAATCAGAACTTTTCTATGTTTCTTGAGAGATGAGCAGTACCATTAGCTGCATCTTGAACTCCTTAAACAGCTCACCCTCAGTCCTCAGCACCCCGAAGCTCTGGTACAGTGCCACCTTCCTGTAAACCAAACAGTCTGTGATGGGCACGACAAGTGCCTCAAGTTCCTTGCAGGCTGCATCAATGAGCTCCAGGTAAAGAAAGTGCAGACTTCCAGTAAAAAGAATCAGCATTACTTTCTGTAACAAGACCAGGTAACACTTACAGTAACAACACGAATAACTGACACCCACAAAAAATGGAATATAGATTGCCCCATCAGACTCCAAACCAAATGGGCATTTCATCTAATTTGGCCAACCGAACTTCTTATGAATAAGGAAATTTCCAAACTTTGAGCAAGTTTCTTAAGAACTGGTTGACAAGTCACTAAGTAATTTCCAAAACAACTCAAAGGAATATAGATTGGCAGACTCTGAACCACAAGCTCCATCCTAGAAGCAAAATCTGGTGGGCGCTTGGAGAAAACAAATAGTTGGGTAATCCTGTGTCAATCCTTCAACCCTTCTTTTCACCTCCCATTGATTCACAGGAGGCTAAGACACGGCAGTAGAACCTTTTTTCTCCCAACCTCAACGATAGCATTCACTCATAGATATCAGAATTCCAGCAATGTCTCAACACTAAAAATTTGGAAGCTACTCAAGTCATTTGGTGGTTCAAAAAAAAAACTGAGAGCTGTGACTCATAGGCATTCTTTAGGTCCTAATGTCGATAGCACTCTGTGATCATTTTGTATTTCCCAATGAACTTGTCCCTAAATAGTTGATATAATGCAACCTTAAGGAAATTGGTCAGCTCCCAGGGCAGGTGGTACTGTAAAATCCAAGAAGTGGGTCTCATTCTGGAATAAGCATTTCATAACAATTCAACAAGTACATCAAATCCATAATAAGAACCATTAAGTCTGCACTCTTAAAATTCATCATAAGCAAGGTTATATAAAAGAGGTCCTTATGTCAATAGATGTTTGTTACCATTCTGTATTTCCCAATACAAGTGTTTTCTGATGTTGTTGATGTAATGAAAGCATGCAACCAAAAGCAAATCCATCAGTTTTATCTCCAGAATGGTCATCTATCCAGCTTACAATTAAGTTCGTGGCACCGTAACTCACAATGATAAGAGCCTCATCTATAACAGGCATTTTTGTATATAATATCACCAATATAAACACAAACTACACAAGTATAACGGCGGCTCAAGTGGATCAAACCCACAAGAACCCTTTTGTAAAGTTTAAACAAAGCATAAAAGCTTTCACTTCTAAATGCTCAACAATTCTGTACATGAACACTTTGCATCACAAGGATCAACAAAATTGGGATCTTCTCAGATGTTAATAGATGAAAAATTTACATATTAGAAAGGAACACAGAGTCTTCATCCAGATAGTAAAAGAAGCACTAAAGTCATTCCAGCGACATATTTCAAAATCATAATTTTATTGAAAGAGCTTCAAAAGGCATAAACAACCAGAATGCACCAATTCAACTTACCAGATTAAGTTACTTCGATAACATAAGATCTATGTTTCTAGATTTGTTAGGCCAGAGGCTACAAAATGGCAGATGCTATGAAGACTATGAAGATGGTTGAGTTAAAAATAGCCAGAAATAACATCGCACAACGAAACAGTGCCATTGATATAGCATGCCTTGATCTCAATGGCATTGGAAACATGCTGCCTGACCATTTGATTTAACCCTACTGAGATTAGCCTGAAGGCTTCAGTGGAACTAAAACATCCCGATCCCTGAATCCTTCAAATGCAATCTTACCCTCATATGCCTTGACAACATCCGGCACATCGTGAGCATACCTCAATACATACCTTTTGGAGAAAATCTTGGCACTACCAATCAATGCTGAAAGTAAATTGATGTTGGGCTCAATCTTCCCCTCCCTCATCAACACCCTCAGCACTGCGCACCTTGGTATGATGCACTTCTCCACGCTATAACTTATTACCACAGGTAGCCTCATTACTTCACTTAGTTCAAGCTTCAGCTCATCCAGCAAGAAGCGGAGCTTCTTCTTAATGCTCTCATCGGAGAAGAGAAGCATCGTGGGCTGTGTCTTGAACGCCTTCAGCAGCTCACCCTCAGACACCCCGAAGCTCTTGTACAGGGACACCTTTCGCAGC